>NW_022900928.1:119060090-119070764 GCF_012274545.1 Fukomys damarensis
CCGAGCCGAGCTGTCAGCGCTTGGGTGAGGGGCGGAGCGTGCGGGGGGAGGGGCGGGGCGGCTAAGGGGTTTGGGTCTCCAGGTGGTGTGAGGAGGGCGGGCTTCCGGACTGGAAATGCCGAGAAGGGCGGGGCTCGGGGTTGGGGGCGGTGGCGAGGGGGCGTGGCGAGGGAGCGTGTACTGGGGACGGCTGTAGGTGGAGTGGTTTTTTCCTTCCGGAGTGGCAGCCTTGAGAGAAAGGGAAGGACATCCAGGTCCGGGGAGACAGACCTGCAATCCGACTGCTTATAGATTTTCTGCCGCTCAAGTGCGATGCCTGCTCTGGCATCTTCTGCGGACCATGTGGCCTCGGGGTTGGGGGCGGTGGCGAGGGGGCGTGGCGAGGGAGCGTGTACTGGGGACGGCTGTAGGTGGAGTGGTGTTTTCCTTCCGGAGTGGCAGCCTTGAGAGAAAGGGAAGGACATCCAGGTCCGGGTAGACAGACCTGCAATCCGACTGCTTATAGATTTTCTGCCGCTCAAGTGCGATGCCTGCTCTGGCATCTTCTGCGCAGACCATGTGGCCTATGCCCAGCATCACTGTGGATCTGCTTACCAAAAGGTGAGGGGGCGATCGTGAGGGTAAAAGGGTGTGGAGGGCAGATGCGTGCAGAATCCTCAGCATCTGTCTACTTCACATTTCCTGTTATTGGCTTCCTGAGGCTCAGTACTGGGGAACAATGTGTTTTCTTGTACATTTGTGGGGGTGGTGGGATGTATCCAAGTTCTTTCAGGATCAGAGATTTGTCAGATGGGATTGGGCCACAGACTGATCCCTGCCCTTTGACTGTAGGATATCCAGGTACCAGTATGTCCTCTCTGTAATGTGCCTGTTCCGGTGGCCAGAGGGGAGCCCCCAGACCGGGCTGTGGGAGAGCATATTGACAGAGACTGTCGCTCTGATCCAGCACAGCAAAAACGCAAGGTGAGTGATGGAAGGGTCAGTTCTGTAGATGCCTGGAAACCCAAACATCTAACTCTAGTGCTGGCGCTGGAGAAAGGATTAGCGACTCAACCTTCCCCTTTACTAGATCTTCACCAATAAGTGTGAACGCTCTGGCTGCCGGCAGCGAGAGATGATGAAACTGACCTGTGAACGCTGTGGCCGAAACTTCTGCATCAAGCACCGTCATCCACTGGACCATGATTGCTCTGGGGCAGGGCACCCAACCAGCCAGGCTGGGTAATTGCCACTGGTTCTTCTACTCCCCTTTGGGACCCTCCCATGCGTTTGGAGCCAACTACAAATTGGGAAGCTGAAGCCCTGTCCCCATTGGCCAGGGGGAATCTTTTTAACAGTTTTCAAGTATGTGATTTTCCAGAGTCTGAAGTTATTTGTTTCATGACTCCAGGGTAAGACATGTTCTTGGAGGTGTGCCAAGAGTCTCTCTCTCCTACAGACTTGCTGCCATCTCCAGAGCACAAAGCCTGGCTCCTACAAGCACCATCCCCAGCCCAAGTCGGATCTCACCGTCCTCTACCTCTCCCAGCAGGTAGGCCTGCCCACTGCACTTCTCCCTTTTCTTCTCTTTGCATCTCTACCCTCAGCCTCTTGAATTATCTCCCATAGAGCCAAAACCCAGTCTTCATCCCCGACAGCCTCTCCAGTGATCGCTTTGCAGAATGGCTTGGTGAGTTGGGCAGAGATTGGATGGACAGAAGCAAACCCACGAGAGTAAAGCCCAAGGCAGTTCATCTTCTTTCTCCCTTTGTAGAGTGAGGATGAGGCCCTGCAACGTGCCCTGGAATTATCCCTGGCAGAAACCAAACCCCAGGTCCCAAGGTACCTACTCTGGTGGAAAAGAGGGTAGGATGTGGGTCAATTTGCAAGGAGATGTAGGACCACACCAACCCAGTGCAAGATACAGGAACTTGAGCTCAAGATAAGATGAACTATCCAGGCATTGAAGTGCATGCCTGTGATCCCAGCACTTGGGAGGCTGAGGCAGGAGGGCTGCAGAGTTCCAAGCCTGCCTGCAGTACAAGGCGAGACCCTGGGATGTGAGGGCGATCTGGCTGAGACATCTCTCATCCCATTGATTGCCAGGTTGATTTGGCTGTTCTGGCTGGTGAGGCAGGTGTTGCTTTACTTGCTCACTGTTCCATGTTTGGTCCCTCCTGAAGCTGCATGCTCAGTCAAAGAAGACAATGACCACTCTCAATAGAGGAAAACAGGTTCTTCAGTCCGGGGATATATGAGAGCTGTGCTCCCGTGCCAGAACCTTCAAACAAGCTGTCAAAGTGAAACCCTGACTCCAAAACAAAAAAAGACTAAGATGAACTAGAGGATCTTTGACAAGCTCTTTATCCTACAAAGAACTAACTTTTTTGGGGGGGTTTTTTTGGGACAGGGTCCTCACTATGTAGTTCAGTCTGGTCTTAAACTCACTATGTAGCCCAGGCTGCCTCGAACTCTTGGCAATCCTCCTGCCTCGTCCTTCTGAGTGCTGAGATTTCAGGCGTGTGCCACCACACCAGACTCTAATAAGTACCATTTGAGCATCTGATCTGTTAGGCATCCCCGTGCAGAGCATCTCTGGGTCTGACCACAGGGTGGTTGTTAGCATTCCCACTGTATAGAAGTTAGTTCCTTGCCAGGCATGGTGGCGCATGCCTGTAATCCCAGCACTCGGGAGGCTGAGGCAGGAGGATTGCTGTGAGTTCAAGACCAGCCTGGGCTACGTAGCGAGTTCCAGGTCAGTCTCAACTACATAGTGAGACCCTGTCTCAAAAAACCAAAAAAACAAAAACAAAAAAAAACGTTATATATTGCCAGCCAACTTAAGCTGTTCTTCCCTCCAGCTCTCAGGAAGAAGAAGACTTGGCTTTAGCTCAGGCTCTTTCCGCCAGTGAAGCAGAGTACCAGCGGCAGCAGGTATGAGGACAGCAGAGTACAGGTGGGACCCTATGCTAGCAATAAGAGGTGGGGAAGGGTTTTTTTTCCAGGTGGTGGAGTTTGGGATGGTGGTTCTTTCTGCTTTGTGACAGCAGCCCATGCTGAACTCTGAAACAAGGCCTCTCCTCTCTTTTCCTTGACTTTGCACCCTGTGTCCTCCTTCCCTTCTCCTTGCTCCAGGTGCAGAGCCGCAGCTCAAAGCTGACCAACTGCAGCCTGTGCTAGGGTCCTGGGCTTGGGAGGGAGGCTCAGCTGAGAAGGCCCTCACACCTCCAGGGTACACAGGGAGGAGGCGGAGAGCAGCCTGGAGACAAAGACAAGCAGGAGTGAGGCGGAGGCTGCTCCAGGAGCCTCGACAGAAACCTTGCCAAACCGAGCCTAGACAAGCCCTGCTGGCTCTCTGGCTGCAGGGAGAGAATGGCTGGGAACCACTGGCTCTCCACTGGGGCTGGCCAGGCTCTGCTCTCAACCCCCTTCAACATGTTACCCCTCTTACCCTAGGGCTGCCCCAACATGTAGCGGGCAGAGAGGAGCCTGGAGAGAATAAAGATCTCGGCAGTCAGTAAGACATGAGTGTTTCTCCTTTCCAACACAAAACAGAAAAATCCGGGCTTAATGGTAGAGGTCCCTTGCAGTGCCCCACACAACAGTCACAGTGATCTTTGAGTAGTCCACACTTTATTTCCCCAAAAAGTGCATTTTTGAAAGGTCCCTTTCCCTCAGACAGCTAGCACCACACCTCTAGACCAGAATGAAATAAGCCAGGGAAAAGGGCTATGTCTTATTCCCCTGAGTTAGCTTTTTGGAGGGAAGATGCTGTGACTTGTCACTGTGCCGTGGGCTGAGGTTTGGTGTCTTCAGAGGCGCCTTCCTGTCCCCGCTGTTGCAGCTGCCACATATTGGCATACACCCCACCTTGCAACAACAGAGCCTCGTGCCTGGGGCAAGGAGGCAAATGTAAGTTCCACCCATCAGCTGCACCTTAGAGGCCTTGCCACTGGCCCACAGAGGGGACAGGCAAGGAGGACCCGCCAAAGCACCTGCCCTGTTCATCCTGCGCATCTCACCGTCCTCTTTCCACTATGCAGCCATCCTTTATGACAAGGATCTGGTCAGCACTGACCACAGTTGACAGCCTGAGAAGTCAAGAGATCTGTTACCTACTATACCACTGGAAGTGGCCCATGCTGCCATCCACCCAGTGCTGTGGTCCTGTACCTGTGTGCCACTACGATGGTGGTGCGGTTGGTGCAGACTTTGGCCAGTGAAGCCTGGATGGCCCTCTCGTTAGATGTATCCAGTGCTGATGTTGCCTACAGAGAGGGCATGGGTAAAATGCCCCTGTCACCCCAACAGGATGAGGATGTCAGCTGCTGGAGTGGGGTTGAGAACTGTAAAGGGTTTGGTGGAACACGGAGTAGTAATACTGACGCTAAGCAAGAATCACCCAGCAGGAGCAGCATGGACACAGACGGGAGAGCAGAGGAGAAGGCTGTGAGGCCTCACCTCATCCAGCAGAATGATGTTTGGAGCTTTGAGAATGGTGCGGGCAATGGCAACTCGCTGCTTCTCTCCACCGCTTAGCTTCAGTCCCCGCTCACCCACCTGTGTCTCGTACCCTGTGGATGATGCCCACATCCCTCAAGTCACACATAATAAACTTGGTTTCTGTGACCAGGTAGGCAAGTAAGGGATGAAACAGGTGAGAGACATTAATGGACTATAACAGACAGGGGAGGGGAGTCTCAGAGGAGGAACGTCACCTTCAGGGAAAGCCAGAATGGCATCGTGGATGCCTGCAGCCTGAGCAGCAGCCTCCACCTCATCGTTCCCAGCTGTGACACGGCCATAGCGGATATTGTTGGCGATGGTGTCATTGAAGAGGACAGTGTCCTGGGGCACGACTCCAATGTGAGACCGGACAGAAACTTGGGTCACCTGGGGCCAAAGCACCGGGAAGCCTGCCTGTGAGATCCTCCCAGGCCTGAGAGGTAGAAAGGACTGGCAAATCCCAGCTGAGTGGTGAAATGACACAAGCTTTCCAAGTGTTTTCCTCTCCAAAATAAGAAAATGCACTGTCTGCCTGCTTCACTGGACTGCTGCAGAACTGTACACTGGACAGCACCATGGCAAATCATTCCCATGATTATTTTCTTAGTGTGACTGCAGGTCATGTAGTGCTAGGAAGGCCCCAGAATTTTGAAGAGGTGATACCTCCTTGCTTTGGATGCCCAGCCCCTACTACCTGTCCACACAGGCCCATAAAGTATAGCCTTCTCACCGGCAGACTTACCTGTGAAATGTCCTGCCCATCTATTCGGATGCAGCCAGAGTTGATGTCATAGAAGCGAAACAGCAAGCGCAACACTGTGCTCTTTCCTGCCCCGGATGGGCCCACCTGTTATGTTGGAAAAGGAGTGGTAAACTCATAGGCCCAGTGGCTTTTCAATCTCCCTTTCTAAGAGGCCATTAATAGCCACATAGACTATCACATTCAACCCTGTTGCTCATCAAGACAGGGCTCTGATTCCCTAGCCTGGGCTATGAGCTGCCAGTGTAATGAATGAGGGAAACTCAAGGACTAAGGGCTAAGTGGCTGGGTCTCTTCTCACCAAGGCCAGTGTCTGTCCAGGCATCACTGTGAAGGACACATCCTGCAGTGTCTCCCTCCTGCAAGAAAGGGTACGTGGGGTCAGCAGGCCGCTGCCATCACCAGAGCTACTACTGGGCCCTCCCCTACCTGCCCAGGCACTGTCCCCACGTAGAGGTGGGCTGCAAAGCTGGGGTTCAGCGCAGGAAAGCAGTGTGCCAAACAATGGACAAGGGGAATGTAAAGAAGGAAAAGGTGCAGGCTCACCCATCGGTATAGCCAAAGTGCACGTTCTCAAACTCAATCTGGCCCTTCTGAAAGTGAAGGGGCCCTGCTCCAGGAAGGTCCTTTACCTAGGAGAATGCAGACAATGCATAATGCTGTTATAGGCCTGGAATTCTCCAGACAAGATAATCCCATCCCCAAGCCCTACTGTTCTCTCTCTCCACTCACTTCTGGCTCCTCTTTCAGCAGGTCAAACATGTTCTCCATGTCAATGAAGTTGGTCTGGATTATCCTGCAGTAAGGGTGACAGTTGGGCTCCTCTGAGGAACCAGAAAATAGCAATGCACCCTGGACAGGTGAGGGCCAGGGATCAGGTTACCTGTAGTAGGTGCCAAACCAGTTGAGGGGCATGTACAGTTGGATGATGTAAGTGCCAAAAAGCACAAAGTCCCCAACCTGTAGAGACCAAAGGAAGCTCTTCCTGCACCTACCCAGGCTTGTGGCTCAGACCCCTCTTCCCTGGCCTCACTTGTCCATCACTCTGTCTTACCTGTAACTTCTGTTCACTGACAAAATATGCACAGAGCAGAGAGCCAGCAAGGAGCCCGAGTCCAATTACCAAGTTCTGGGTCTGATTCAGCAAAACCAGCGAAGCGTTTGATTTCCACTCTAAAGCCTGAGGTCAGTCACACAGAAGGGAAGAATGTCCTATAGGCACAGGCCATCACAGAATCTCACCCTGGGCCCAGGCCTCTCAATCCCACCCCCTGGATCTTACTCTTTGTCCTGGCAAAGCCCAAGGCCAGCTCCATGTTCAGGAGGCCAAGCACTTGCATCCTCACCTGATACCTGAAGATAGCCTCTCGAAATCGGTCCACTTCATAACTCTCGGCATTATAGTACTTCACCTGATGAATTCAAACAGCATAAGGCCCTCTGCTCACTCCCTCTGAACTCCCAATCCCTCCTTCCTGATTTCAAATATCACGCCTACAGCTCATCACTTTAGTGGTCCCAGCAACACTTCCCCACGTTTCCATGCTTCCCACCAACTGTGGTTCAGGCTTCTGTTACCGTCTCAAAGTTCAGCAGTGAGTCCACGGCTCGTGCATGGGTGATGTTCTCCTGTGTGTTCATACTACGGCGAAACTTGGCTCTCCATTCAGTGACCACGATGGTCAGAACTAGAGCATGGCAGAAAGCGGGGGAGAACGAATAGGACATCATCCTCAACACCAGAGACCAAGTGTCTGCTACCTGCCATATACACCAACAGCGTTCGAGGGCCTAGGGACCAAGGCTCCAGAGGGAGACACTGTAAGCTCAGCATGGGAAGAAGATACCTGCAAGCACCTTTGCAGTCTGCATAGAGGCTGAGGTACAGAAAACACTTGGTGAACAAATAAATGACATCTTGCTATACAAATGAGGGTTTTCCTTCACCTGAGACCACAGAAGAGACCTTCCCTATCCCTCCCTCTAGGTTGGGCTAAGGTTCAAATGGACACGGGACCTGCCAATCACACCAGGAGCAGCAGGAGCCTAATCAACCCCACCAGTCCTCAGCGCCCAAAGGAGGGTCACCTGAGAGGGATCAGGGCTCATGCCCAAGGGAGTCCCCAGACAGATCCGGGAAGATGGTTTCACTGGGCAGCACTCACTGAGGTAAAGAGTCATGCACACGAACACAATGAGGCCAAACCAGGCGTTGAAAAACATGCTGAAGTAGACGATGCCGATGATGATGTCAGCCAGCGTGGGGATGATGTTGAACACCAGGTAGCTGGGTGGGCGAGTCAAGAGACAAGTTAGTGGGGTAAGAATCACCAACCCTACCTGGAGGAGCTTCAGTGCAGTGCTTCAACAATAACAGACTGGACTCCTCTAAACGCCCCTTAAGAGGTGGGTGACCCTATCAGTTACCATGAACAAGTAAAATCTTCGTGCACAGATGAAAATGTTATTTCCATAAGGTTTTACTAAAGCAACTGTGAAAATGATACCTATGTTGGGATTTCATTTGTCTTAGAAAACACTTCCATAAACTGGGCATGGTGGGCACACACCTAGTACTCAGGAGGCTAAGGCAGGAGAACTGCTATGAGCCTGGGCTACATAATGAATTCAAGGCTGACCTAAACTGCATAGCATGACTGTTTCAAAAAAGAAAGAAACAAACCAAAAAAACTTTCATAAACCTGGGTCTAAAAAAATTGTAAATAAAAGCGCAACGGCCGGGGATTTAGCTCAGTGGTGCCGCCACCTGCCTCGCAAGTGCAAGGATCAGGATCTTAGTTTGATCCCTAGTACCAAAAAAAAAAGTGCAACAAAGCAGAACTTAACACACTGAACAGAGCAGGAAACTCCAGAGGAGTGAAATTAAAAAATCACTCGTTCCCTGCATTATTGGAATTATTACTCCTGTAATTGAAGAAGCAGATCACCCAAGGTAGGAGGGGCAGTAGCTTGGGGTGGGCCTATTCTCCTGACAGCTCCTCCATCCCTGCTTCTCAGCACCACCCACCCACATGCCCTCTCTGCTGGTATGGCACCTGAGCAGCCCTGTGACACTGGATGTCCCACGGTCCATCATCCGCAGCACCTCCCCTGTGCGGCGGCCCAGGTGCCAGCGCAGTGAAAGCTCATGCAGGTGGGAGAAGAGGCGCAGCTCCATATGCCGCGATGTGAACTGCTGTACCCGGATCCACAGGAATGTGCGCAGGTTGCTCACAAAGCCTGAGGGAGCCAGCAGTGCCACAGTAGGGCTTGGGGGCTAAGGGATATCAGCCCTACAGCAGGATGTGAAAGGTCAAAGAGGGGCTCAAAGAGGTATGACAGTGAGGGAAGGCCCACAGGAGGGGCAGATAATAACTTCATACCTGTACTGCCTGTGCCACCCCCCTGGAGGAACTTGAGTAAAACATAGATGGTAACAGTTGAGACCAGAGAGCTCCAAGGGGCCTTCTCAGTCAACAAGTTCACTGTGAAGAAAAAGGGTCTACTTTAGCACCCAGGACTCTCTTCAGGCAAAACTGCCCCAGGCATCAGCCATACCCTCTATCCAGCTCCCAACTGTGTTCTGCCTTCTGAGGCAAGGGGCTCCCCAGCCACCAGGACAATGAAGAACCAGCAAGCTGAGCTCAGCTCCTCTCCCTCACCAATATCCCTATAGAAGATGGGGACCAACAAATTGAGTGCTCGGTCCAATCCCATAAGTCCCAGGCAGAGAAGCACAACCAGCTGTAGAACAAGATTGCCTCGAGGCCACAGGTAGCCACTGAGTAGGCGGAGCTTCCGGCCAAGGTCCCTCCAAGTAGATGGTTGGTTTGCTGATGGAACCTAGGATGACAACAAACACAGGGGAGGGAATTCAGAAATCAAAAAGTGTGTTAGCCAGAAACACTCAAGGGAATAATGTACGAGGCCACAGCTCCCAATTTTCTGAGGCCCACAGGTTCACGCTCATAGGGTCAGAAAAGCTATCAGGTCACAGATAGAGTTTTGGGAAAGAACTAGTGATTCAATGTAGGAAGAAGGAATAACAGGGAATAAAAGTAAGAGAGACCCTGGATTTAGAAGTACTGGGATGAGGGCCAGGGATTTAGCTCAATGGCACCATGCCTGCCTCACAAGCTCAAGGTCCCGAGTTCAATCCCAGGTACCACAAAAAGAAAAAAAAAAAGTACTGACTGGGATGCAGCTAAATGTGCTTAGAATTCACAAGACCCTAGGTTCTAATCTGTAGTACACACACACACACACACACAGGAAATACTGAGACTCCAGCATTCAGAAAATGAGGGTACCTGGTTCCTTTCTACATCTTGGTCTGCTTCATGAACCTGAAGGGTGTAGGACTGGGGACGAAGTCCAGGGGCCCAGAGCCCCAGCACAAACAGCCCTCCAGAAACCACATATCTCAGGACCCACAAGCCAAACTGAACCTAGGATGAAACGTACAGAGAACATGAACGAAGGCCAAAATCCCATTGTTTTCTCCATACACCCAAGACCTCTCTACAAGGGCCCAGCACCTAATAGACTTAAAAAAAAAAAAAAGAACCCACAGTGACTCAGCACTGACACACCCCACCAGCTGGCTATCAGCTCCCAGCTGACACAGCCAGCCATTCCCTTCTTTTTATTAAGAGCCATCCCAAAGCATGGAGCCAGTATGTCCAGACACAGTGCTTCCTGGCATCAATGCTTCCCCTCCTCCCCACTGGTCCCTCACCTGCTGGCCCACGTCAGCCCTTGCCCACCACCACTGCGGGCTGTTCCAAGACACCAGGGCCAAGTTCTCGGCTGCAAAGGTCACCGTCCAGAGAAGCAGGAGACCCGGGCTATGCCTGAACTTGATCCAGACGCCCATTGCCAGACTCTGCCGTGCCTGGTTCCTTTCCACCACGAGCAGCCAGATGCCACAGGCGCTGGCCAGGCTCTCAAGCGCAGATGCCAGCAGTAGATAGCCTGGCAGAGGGGTTCCCCGGGCGGTGCCCACCCGGCCAGCCAGGCCGGCCAGGGGCAGCACCACCTGAAGCACGGCCAGAAGCAGCTGTAGCCCATAGGGAGCGACGCGAGGGCCGGTCTCCCAGGAAAGAGCGTCGGAGCCAACAGGCTGCTCCCGACGCTTGCAGGGAAGAGCCAGCACCACGGCCAGGGCCCCCAGGGTCATCAGCGTCGCGGGCACGAACGTGAAGAAGAAGCAGGGACTCAGGCCATTCTGTGCCCAGGCCGAACTCACGGGCCCTTCGGCCCCGCAGTAGTTGCCTACAGTCACCATAGCAGTGTGGCTACTGCCAGAGCCTGCAGGACCCGCGGGACGAGAACGGGCCGGTCAGCTCGCCGGGGAGGACCGCGAAGGCTGGGTGTCTCAGGTCATGGGCCCGGGGGTGCTGAACCGCTGGGGTCGCGGGGAGGGACGC
>NW_022900928.1:119070802-119100798 GCF_012274545.1 Fukomys damarensis
GTACCACAAAAAAAAAGTGACTATATTCTAGTAAGTAATTATAACTACTCAATAGAACTATAGGATTGTGCCTTACTTTTTGATACTGTTTAAGGGCTGAGTACCTGAAATTGTACTCAATACCTGGTGCAATGACAACAATGTATCCTGAAAAGAAGTTCATTCGGGAGGGAATGGGCCACACCGGTAGGGTAAAATAGGGGCTGAGCCCATTTGATCACGTGCTTAGGGCGGGAAATCTGGCCGTCCGACTGGAGACCTTAACTTCTACGGAATTGTGGGCCAGGAACAGTCCTTCTAGCCCGCTAGCTTAACATCTGAGTGCCGGCATAAAACCACTTACGTCCGGATCCCAGCTCATCTCCAGAAACTTCAGGGGAAGGGGAAATCACACGCAACCACTCCTACTGTTCCCAAGAATCAGGATCTGGTCAAAGTCCCTTTTTTATTAAGGGTTATCAAGCTGTACATGGGCCCCACCCCGGTCTGCTGTGAACTTGGGTAGCACACTCTTCCGCAGTAGACCAGAGCTGGGCGAGGGGTGGGGCAGAGGGTAGAAGCTGAGACCCGGCATGCAACGCGGCAGCTCAAAGCCCAGGTCGAAGCCATGACTCCTCTGTCTTCCTACGGGACAGCAGGATGCGGCCCAGAGCTCTCTCGGTGGGATGCAGACAGTCGAGGTCACACTGTAACCCTGTCTGTCCCATATGTAGGTGATGAGGATATAAGAAGCAATGGGGGCCCAGGAAGGTGTCTCCCAGGGACCCATCCTAAAAGTTGGAGAGGGCAGAAAGATTTCCATCCTGAACCTGCAACTTAGAAACTTTCCTCCTTAGTGTCAAAAGATGGTATGAGGGGAGCTGGGAAGTAGGGCCTCCACCAGAACACAAAGCAAAAGCCAAACAGAAGGGGAACAAGAGAACAGAAGAGGGGCAAGTGGCACACACATGCCAGTGATGTGTAGATGCAGAAAAGAGGTGAGCTGGCTGCAGCGCTGGATGAGAACTGGGGGTGAGGTAAGGGCTACAGCCTGAGCCGCTCATCTGTCCCAGGTGGGGCAGGGGGTAGGCTGCAGGGGTCAAGGGCCTAGGCCTGACCTCCCCACTCCACAGTTGGCAAAGGTTCTCCCTGCTTGGCAGCTTCTGTCATGAGCAGCCCTCTCTGGAGACTTGCAGGGGTGGGTGCGAAGGTGGCAGTACTGGGGCTGGGCTGGGGACCAGTTTCTAGCACCACACTCTGAGCCAAGGGAGTCTTGGGGATAAGGCTGGAGTCTTGTGCAACCCAGGTTCCCAGGCCCCAAATTCTTCTCCTGGGGCTGCCTCAAGCCCACTGTTGGCACCTCCCTAGGCCAGGCACAGACACAAAAACACCACACACGTGGAGCCAGGCAGCACTCCAAGGAGCCTTCCATGGCGGGCAGATGGGATGGCAGGGCAGCAGTAGCCTCCATCCTGGGGCATGAGGACACTCCTCAGTCTTATCTATACCTGTGGGGAGAAAAGTCTCAGTAGTGGTGACAGTCTTCAGCTATCTGATTACCCCACGGGAGCCTAGAGACAAAGGAAAAGGAAGGCTAGATCCTAGGGAGTTCACAAAGGAAAAGCAAGCCCTGCACTTCAGGGCAGTTGAGGGAAGGAAGGGAAGGATATTTTTGAAAGGATAGTGCAGTACCTCTGCATGGGGTGGGGTCATCTACCTTCACACAGGAAGCTGTTACCTCAGCCTACAAGTTACTACTTCTGGCAGCTATTATCAGCCCCTGGAGCCCTTACCTTGTGCACCTGAGGGGGAAGCTCATCCTCTGAGCCCTCCTCAGGCACAGGCTCAGGATGCCTTGATGCTGGCTGCCCATCTTCAGCCCACCCTCCAAGAGGCAGCCGGGAGAAGTGAGAGGGCGCCCGGGGCACTGTGCCAGGATCTAGAGAGACACAAGAATGAGGGGAAGGGTGAGGACTGCTCAGGGGGTTAGTGCCCTTGGACCCCTCCCTGACTTTTTTCCTCTTCTAAAGAACTACCCTTCCCTGCAGCCTGTCTCCTTCAGGACCCCTAGGTGGATACCTGTGATGCCTCCATAGCGCCTCTGGAAACCTCCGTGCAGGGCGGTGGTCTCGGGTGCCCCAGGCCGGGGTACAGCACACGGATAGCTGGCAGAGCGGGGGATAGGTTGGGGGACCCGGTTGCTCTCTCCCCCCTCTTCAGGGGCACTCTCCCCACTCTCGTCACTCTCCCGGCGGTGCCACACATGCCGCTCAGGTTCAGCCTGGGTGTGCTGCTTGTGGAGCTAGAGAAATGGGGGTCTTATTAGTCGAGAAAAGAGGATGTCTGTCTCAACAGTTACCCCCACAGTGGTATCAGCCAGTTCCCACTTTGCCTCTTACCTAGAATCCCTGACCCAGTGCACTTATTGTGGTAGCAGTGTCCAAGAGACGTCGGACGCTCTATGTTTGCACTCAGCAGACTCCTGGAAAGAGCCTGCCCCCATTTTACCCATTCATTTGATTCAAGAACAAATTGACTGCTGGGGATTTAGCTCAGTGGTTCCACCACCTGCCTCGCAAGCACCAAGTCCCAAGATCGATCCCCGGTACAAAAAAAAAAAAAAAAAAATGCTCTCAAGAACAAATTGACCCGGGGCCTAAATGTCAGGCACACTTAACTGCAGGGGAACACAGCAGTGAACAAAACAGACAAAAATGCCAGCACTGTGGGGCTTATACACTGCTGGTGGTAACTGGGGGTGGGTGGGTAATGAACAATTAAATAAAAAGACAAGCTGGGCATGATGGTGCACAACTGTAATCCCACAGTATGGGAGGATGAGGCAGGAGGATTTAAAGTTCAAGTCCAGCCTGGGCAACTTAGCAACTTAGTGAGACCCTGTCTCAGAATAAAAAAGGGGCTAGGGATTTAGCTCAGTGCAAAGGCCCTGGGTTCATTTTCCAGAAGAAGGCAGGGTGGGGGGGAGTGGAGAAAAAAGAGGAAGAGGAGGGAAGGAGGAGGAAGAACAAAGAAGAAGGAGGAGGAGGAACAGGAAAAGGAGAGTGAGAGGGAAAGGGAGAGAAGGAAGCGGAGGCGGGGAGAATAAACGGTGCCAAATGCTGTGGGGGAAAACAGAACAGGGTCAGAGGGTCAGCAAGGGAGACTTACTGAGTGTACTTAGAGAAAGTCTCAGGAAGAGGTAAGAGCAATAGGAAGAGGAGGAGGGAACACTGGGTATCTCAGGTAGTGGATTCTAGGGTGGGGAATGGAAAATATGAAGGCCCTGGATGAGAGTACGCTTGGCATTAAGAGGGCGTATAAGAATGGAGATCACGACGCAGGTTGGCGTATAAGAATGGAGATCACGACGCAGGTTTAAAAAAAAAAAAGTGGGGGGGGGTGGAACCTATGTCTTCTCTACATATAAAACCCTGGATTCCATCTTTCAGCTGCCCACTCACCTGGTGCATATAGAGGGCATGCAGGCTCATCTCAGTGGATGCATATTCCGATAGCACCAGGCTCTGCAGCTGTCCTTCCCACACACTGCTCCCGGAGCTGGCTGTCCTGGCATCCACTCTGTCCCTCCCAGAACAGACAGACAGCAGTTGTCAACACTTCTGAAACCCACACAGGTTGTTGGGGGCTGCTGCCACTCCCTCCCATCTTGGCCTACTTCTACTCACCCAGAGCCTGTCATGGTGCTGGGCGCCCGGCCCGTGGGGGCCTGCCCAGGATGCAGAGGGGAGAAGGAGCGCAGGGCAGAGGCAACTTCAGCCCTGTGCCTGGAGCTCTGCAGGTCTCTGGGCAGTGGGGGGCCCCGGCAGGATGAGCCAGCTACCACATTTGCAATAAGGCTCAGGGGCTATGAGAGAAGGGGGTAGAAGAATTCTCAGGGCAGAGGTGAGGCCTCTGGTCCCCTAGTATTCTGTACCCCAGTACACAGTCTGGGCAGAACCTTTCCATTCTGTGCCCTATCCTTAGTTTCCTGCTCCTGCAGTCTGCCCTGCCCATCCTCTCCAGTCCCCAGAAACATACCTCAGTCTCAGATTGTAAGGACTGGATGGATGTGAAGAGTGCGTTTTCAGGGAGTAGACCCCCTTGGGCAAGGCCAGCAGCTGCTCCATCCCTCTGAACCTGCTCCTTCAGGAAGCCTAGGAAGGCTGTGCTCTCACGTGGTGGCTGCCATCCAGGGTTGGTGATGGCAAAGTGCATGAGTGATAATTCTGTCTTCCCATCCTCAGCTTGCTGGTACACTGAGGCCTCTGTCTGCCCACCAGACAGCCACTGCACAGGCAAAACACAGTAAGATTTCTTACAGGAATCTTTCCTGATAGAGGGGAGGCCTTGCCCCTGGAGCACAGGGACTGCAATGTGCTATTTTGTCTACTTGCTCCCAGTCCCCACCCTGAGTGCCAAGTGCCAGGCCACTTGTTTGTAGTGTGCCTTTCTCAGGGGAGCTTGGCCAACAATGCAAATTAGGGCCAAAATGTAGCCCAGTAGGGCTGCCCAGAAGAGGCAGCCTTTTTGTGACTCGTTGGCTCAGAAGAGAGAGCTTCCTGCAGTTTATCCAAAGACTTTATTTATGTGCCAGCATCATCTCTGGCCACCTTCCCCTGTCCAGTCCCAGTACCTGGGGATGACCATGCTGGCGAACATCCATCTGAGCAAAGGAGCAGGTATCCCCAACACCAACGACCTCCACAGTAAAGTTGCGGAAGAAGTCTATGATCTCCAGGGCTCGTGGACGAAGGCAGAAGATGAGGATAAGGGGTGTGACAATGGGGCTCAGCAACTCTTCTAAGATAAATACCTAAAAGGGAGGGGACCAAGGTCACAAGCAAGCAAGAGGGAGCTCAGCCATGACCACCAAGCTACCAGCCAGTCTCTAGCAGGCCCTAACTCCAACTCCACTCACTGCCTTGTACTGGAAGAGCTGGGCAAACTCGTCCCGGGTCTGCGAGCGGTGGGCATTACCCTGCCAGTGGTCAGGCATGTAGTGGATGTGAGCGAGGATCACACGGAGCAGCTGCTCAGGGCAGAACACCATGTGCTGGTCCGGGATGAAGGACCTAATGGGATCAGAGTCGTGGTGAGATGGAAGCCCTTCTTGCAGAGCTAGTCTGCTTGTTCCCACTTGCCCCACCGGCCCACCTGCACACAGTCACGGTCACCCCCAGAAGTGTGACGGTGGTGAGGACGTGCTCCACAGCCAACACATCTTCATCGTAGATGGTGAGGGCAATAAGCACGGCCAAGATGGAGCCAGCAAAGAAGGCCCCATTCTTGGCCAGCAGCGTCAGCAGAGGGGACAAGAAGCAATTCATGTACTTGGAGGCAGGCTTATAGCCACGGTTGAGACGGGACTGGAGCTCGTGCTCCAGCTCGTTGAAGTGGCGGAGGTAGCAGCGGCCATAAAGTGACCAGCAACGTGCTCCCAGGGCCCCTGGCTCCCGCTTGAGCACCTCAGCATAGCTGAAGAAGGCGTAGAGGATCTGCCAGATGAGGATGAGGGGGCACAGCAGGAAGTTGGCAATGCCAATCCATAAGATACGGTTGCTGAGGCGCTGGGCCAGCTCTAGTCGTTGCCCACCACGTTTATACTCAGCTTTGAGACTCCATTCATTGAGAAACAGAGAGCCAGGTCCCCAGAAGAGGATCAGCTCAAAGTTGTACTTGAGGCCACGGGTGAAGAAGACGACCTCCCCAAGGCCAGGCAGACGGAAGCGCAGAGGCAGGAGAGACTTGTTTACCAGTGCCACCATGTAGTTCTGGAAGCGGAGGATTCGATGATAAATGTCTAGCTCCGTCAGCTCACGCTTGTGGATGCAGATCTGGTGCTCTTTCTGGGTCTGCACAATCCGGGCCTGCACTTCCTGCCATGTGCAATATGGAAGGGCAGACTGCAGAATGGAGTGGGGAAAGAGCAAGGAATGGAAGGTATGGTTATTACATGACCTCCTTGCCCTGCACAGATGAGAGGCTCAGGGTTCATGCGCTTAGATGAGTGGAGCCTTTCAGCAGAAGCTCCTTGACCTCCTGCTAGTTTGGATCTCCAATGTCCCCCAAAGACCCAGGTGTTAATGGCTTGGTCACCGGCTGGTGGAGCTACAGGGAAGTGGTAGTTTGTTTAAGAAGTAGGCCTAGTGGGAGGAAGTCAGATGGACAGGGGCATGCTTTGAAAGGATATATCGGGACTTGGAACCCTGGCCCATTCCTGTCTCTCTTTGTTTTTTGGCTGCTGTGAGATGAACAGGTCCTCTGCTAGGTGCTCCTACCATGATGTATTGCCTCACTACAGGCCCAAAAGCAAATGGGACAACCAACCATGGAGAAAAACCTCTGAAATTGTAAGCCAAAATAGACCTTTTCTCTTTGCAAGCTTATCTTAGATATTTTGTCACAGAAATGGAAAGGTAACTAGCACACAGCCAATGATGGATATCAGCAGGTGATGAATACATCTCATTCTTCCCAAGATGTGCTAACAGCCCTCTTCCAGTCTTACCATGGGGATGCGCAGAGCATGCAGGTAGAAGGAGTGGATCTCCCAATAGCAGCAAATGTTATAGATGAACTTGATAAGCCGGTGGATCCAGAAGACACCAGCGATGACCAGGATGGTGATAAGGGAGCCATTTTCCTGAATCCTGATCGGGGCAAAAGAAGATGTGGGATGGCCCTTAATTTAAAAAGGGCTCTTTAGACGTGCTGCTATGTCAAAGGATTCCTATAGGTTGATCCTCAGTCTGTGTTCTGGGGTATGAGTTACTGCCTCATGTTCCATTGCTTACGTGTTAACAAAACTACAGACTCCAGTGCTCTCTGACTTATAGCCTTACCTGGCAGTACAGACTTGGGCAGGCAAAAAGGCATCTGGCAGAGTGACCTTGACAGGTTCAGTAGGATGCAGACTGTGGTTCACCATCTTGTTGGCAAATAGGATGTCGTAGTCCACACAGCTAACCAGGAAGGTGGTGAAGGCAACCACAAAGAGGAACTGCCTAGGGAGTTAGGAAGAGGGGGTACAGTCAGAGAGGCAAGAGTGAAATAAAGTGGGACAAGCGAAGAACCTGGAAGCAGCCAAACAAAATGGGCAATTGAGGACTGGGGATTTAGCTCAGTGGTGCTGCCACCTGCCTTGCAAGCACAAGGTCCTGAGCACCCCCCCAAGCCCCCCCCAAAAAAGGTTGGGAAATCGAAATGGGTGGAGAACTAAATGGCTCTCTGTGTTGTTCACCTCAAAAGACTATTTCAGGCCCAAATCAGCTCCTAGTTTTTGCTCTTAGCCTCAAACACCACGGTATCAGCTTGTTTTCCTCACTTCATGGTAATCTACCACTCCTACCATCACCACTGGATTTAACTTTAACTCTTAGAGGTTTCATGATTATGGTCTCTGGTTTCCCCTTTTTGATCCTTTTGAGAAGGTAGTCAGAAATTCTTTCAGATAAGAACTCTTTTCTCATTGAGGGAGGGCTTCCCAACTCCTTCCCCCTTGGCAATATCATAAAGCTCCTCCCTCTTAGAAGGCTGCTGCCCAGCAAAAGGCCTAAGGTGCAACCAAAGCAGCACAGAGGCTCTTTCCTCAAGTAAAGAGCTGTCATCTCTCAGAGCGCCTAGCTGGACCATGCACATCGCACTGAAGCTCTGACAAAATGATCAACATGTGAGTTCTCTGCATGGAAGAGAGAGAATTTGGAAACCTCCTCTGTGAGAGGTGAGGCTGTATGTTTTGGTGCTATGCAGAGTCCAGAACTACAGAGGTTTTGCAAGTTTTGAACCTGGGCCTGAGTGCTATGGTCAATGGGGCCAGATATTGGCACAAGGAAAACAAAGACTGAGACGTATTCCTTCACCACATCATCCTTCCCTTTCCTTTCACATACTTACATAAGCTCAAAGATCTCCCCAATGAGCATACATGTGAAGCCATTCTTCTGGTGTAGGTTATAAACGTGGACGTGTTAAGAAAGTGGTTAGGAGTAATTAAAAACACAGACTTTGATGTCACACATTCAAGCTTAAGTCCTGTCTCTGTGACTTTCTAGCATGTGATTTTAAGCAAGTTACTTAACCTCTCTAAGCTTTGGTCCACAGTGGTAAATTGGGAATGGTAATACCGGTTTATCCCCCCAAAAATGCATGCAGAGTATTTAACATAGAACTGACAAAGAATGAGTCAAAAGACATTAATTATCACCACGATTAACATCCCATCAGAAAGGAGTATCATCCTTAGGAATGCTGCTTATAAATCAACACCACAAAAGGCACACAGCACAAAGCTCAGTAAGTGTGGGGTATCATTATTTTTAACAATCATTATTTCACTATCCTCTCAGCCTCAGGATGTTATTTCTCCATCTGGGGAATAGAGTTCAACCTACTCCAGCTTCCCCTCAGAGACGTGGCTCAGAGAGGGGCTAAAAGTCCCAGAATTCCACCACAGGGACAAAGGATATTCGGGAGAAGAAGAGGTCAAGGTTTTCAATGTGGTGCCAAGGTGCTGTGGACAGAGGAACAGAAATGTCAGAGCCCTGAAGAAATAAGAACCCCTATTCCCTCTGTGTCCATCAACTCTCCCCATGCCCCAGCAACTCACACTTGCTTCCCTCTGCCACGTGCACCAATAAGTCCTCCTCCCCAGGGGGTGAATCACTATAGGAGGCCTCTAGTCGCTGGTATTCAGTGTCAAACTGAGCCATCACCGCCTCCCCCTGTCCACCTTGTCCACCTGCCAGTGATGAGGAATAAGAGATACTGGTTTAGATCCAAGGGCTGCTCACTTGCAGCCCTGCCTACTATGCCAGGGGTGAGAAAGGCAGAGCAGAAGTTATTAGCCAAAGAGCGATAAGCTTGGGGGTTAGGGAGCCCTTAACTCTGGTCAGTCATTCCCAGAGCCTTGACTGGACCACAATTTTTTTTTCCCCACCCCGGTACGGGGGATCGAACTCTGGACCTTGCGCTAGGAGGCATGCAGCAGAACCTCAGCCTTCCAGAGCCTTCATTGGGTATTTACTGATGCCTCCCTAGCCTGCAGCCAGAATCTGCCCCTTTGGTGGGTGGGGACTTTTTGCCTTCTATTCAGTGGAAGGAAACTTCCCTCCCTTTCCCTTCCTGGAAACCCTGGTCTCTCCAGAGACTAGCAGTTAGAAAGTATTTTGTAAGCAAAGGTTTAAGACAAGCACATGGCCCTACCAGCTCCATGGACAGTGTCTGCTCCACTCCAGCCCTCCACGACCTGGCTTGACAGCTGCTGGAGGAGAAGGTGTCAGGCCCCAGAGAGTGGGGAGTGGAGATAGAATCCCAACCGTTCTGCCCACCCAAGTACCACAAGGAGGAAGGCAGGGAGGCCACAGGAGAGAAAAGGCACCTTCCCTCCTAAGGCTGTGAGACTCCCTCCTCTGGCTGTACAGGGCCACTCATCCACCTCTAAGATACCAGGGAGTAACTTACTGACCCTGTGGAGACTGAGTCAGTGCAGGCTAGAGAATGGGTGGCCCCTCTGGACTGTCTCCATTGCTCCACTCCTGCTTTAGAAATTAGACATGGCTCTTAGGGTGCACAAAACCTCAGAGTATTTTCTGAAGGGGCTCTTTCTGGTCAACCCCTTGCCCTGGTTTCTTAGCACCAAAAGACCAAATGCACAGGGTCTGCATAGGAAATTCCAAGTCAGTGTAGACCCAGATCCTGGGTGAATCCGTGGGTTCCTCCAATCCCTGGAGCCAGGCAGGGTCAAGGTGCTACTCACCCATACAGACCCTGGGGACCGTGGGTCTTGACCTCACACGTTCCCAGTGGGACTTACTGGGTTAGTGAGAACCCTGTCTCTCAGGGAATTCACCATTCACTGGGTCAGCGTAGACCCAGGGCCAAGGGATCCCAGGCAGGCAGGGCCTTGGCTCATGCGTTCCTGCGGATGTTGGAGAGGTCGATACCCCGGGTGGGGTGGGTCACCTCCCCACACCCAGTCACCGGGACGAGCACAGGGTACCTTAGGGTCGCCCGGCCCCGGCTGAGGAAGGTTCGGCTCCCAACAGCGGTCCACCTCGTGCGCAGCCCCGCCAACCATGCGCGTCCCCGTCCGCGCGCACCCGCTATCAAAACATTCCGACTGCGCGCCCCCGCCCGCCCGAGGCGCCCCTTCCCCAGCTACACGCCGCCTACTCACTTGGTCTCCGTGAGCACCCTGGCTAGGTCCGGCCTGGGCCCGAGATTTCAATACCCAGTCTCGCGTGTCACCTTAGGAACCGCGACCCTGGTGATTCCACACTCCCGGTCTCTTCAGCTCGGCTCCGCCAGATCCCGAGCGCTAGGCCCGGCGTCTGCCACTCACTGTCACCCGCAGCTAGCCTGGCCTATGAACATAGTGGGTGGAGACACGATGGCCAATTCTAGGCCCAGGAGGTGGGACGAAAGGCTCGAGGCGGAGCTTAGACATCAGAAGACCAATCATGTGCTTTGGGTGGGGCGGGGCTTGGGTGCGGGCGACGCTATTTGTCCTCTTCGCGACTCCGTAGTGACGGGATTGTTGTGGTGTTGCCGAAATCTGATTTTGGATTACGCTTGCTTGCCTCTCGGGACGCCGGGAAGTTTGTTGCAGTTTCTGAGGGCAGAAGCGAATCTCTGTGGTTCAGTCGTTGCTGGACCTTATCCCTCGGGTAACGAAGGTCGGTTAGGCAGCATCAGCGATTAACTCAGTGAGTCAACTCTGTGGGACTCGATTTGGAGCTGAATGCTCCCGCGTTCCACTTTTGGGGTCTGAGACCAAGGGTTTGAAAAAATGAAGCGAGGTCACCTATATACGGCAGAACTGACTCCTAGTGGCAGGTTGAGGGCTAACGGATCTTGTAGGTAAGACAGGCAGAAGTGGCAGTAGGATCTCGCTCTGGTGGGCTCTACAGTATTTCTAACTCCCGCTGTGCTCCAGGAGCTGCTTCTAAGTAATTCCGGTTCAGACATGTCGCCGGCTCCAGCTACCCCTCCAGCTCCTGCGTCGGTCTCCCTGTTTGACCTCAGCGCTGAAGCTCCAGTCCTACGAGGCGTGAGCTTGGTGAGCCAGGCTCCCGGGGAGGCTCAGGCCGGGCTTCTGCCTACTTCCTGTCCAGGTATCCGGGAAGATTTGGGGTGGATCCATAAGGAATAGGACTTGGGGGAACGTATTATCCTTCCGGAGAACCCTGTTACTGGTATTTACCAGCTCAGGAACCCAGTTGACTTCTCTTCTGCTGGATGGTTTTTCAAAAAATTCATTTCATCTCTGGGTAGTTTCCAGAATAGGCTCCTGAGTTGTCTCCAAACAAGTCTTTGGCTGTTGCTGTGTTTCATTATGTTAACATCATTTCTTTCAAAAGCACTTAGGATTCCTAGATATATTCCAGATTTAACTGAACTCCACTGAAATCATTCCTTTCTACTGAATATAAAAGTTTATTATTGGTTTTGTAGAACTTTACACTTTTTTTTTTCTTTTGGTACTGGGAATTGAACTCAGGGCCTTCTGCTTGCCAGGCAGGTGCTTCACCACTGAGCTACATCCCCTGCCCAATGGATACTGCTTTCTTACATTTCTCTTTAGATTAATTGGAACTGTAAGTTTTAAAATGACATTTAGGAAGTGGCTTTTATACAATTAAAATAAAGGGCTCAGGGTGTAACTCAGTAATAAAGTGCTTGCCTATAGCCCAGCAGCACTGCAAAAAATATAATGATGAAATAATTTTAGGGCTTACAGGAAAAGGAGCTGAAACTCGGCCTCCTTTAAGGGACCTGGAAGTAGGGTGATGGTTTCGGTAACTGTGTGATGATGTGATTTGAAATTCTCTCTGGACTTGTCTTTATGGGAGCATGTTTTCTCATCCTGGAAGTGGCTGCTGTGTATATACGCAAGTTCACTAATGGGGACAAGGAAAAAAGGGGTTGCCCACTGTCCATATCAGTGGAGTTTGCCGAAAGAGATCTCTGGAATTAATTGTTAACTGTGCCAGAGGGTTTGGTAAAACTGATTAAAGAAGCATTTTCCTGATTAATGAAAAAAGAACTCAATCATTTATTGTTAGAAGGTTCTGTGGTATATTATATAGTGCTTAATGAAATAAAATGGAAAAACTGATTTTGGGACTGGGGATGTAGCTGAGTGGCAGGGCAGTTGCTTAGCATACACAAGACTTTGGGTTCAGTCCCCTGTACTGGAGAAGGAAAAGAGAGGAAAGAAGGAAAAAACTTAACCTAACTGTAACTTATTTTCTACCAGATTCCTCTGAACAATCTCTTTGGCTAATTTAAATATAATAATTTATATTCATTTTAAGTACATCTCTTGGAAGCATATTTATTGTAAAAAGTGATTGCTGTAGACTGTTTATTTCATGGTTACTGGATTTTAAATCCCTTGAAGACAAGGTCATGCTATCTCTCTTAAACTCTCCTCTTCTTTGTATATCAGACACTGAATGTAATTTCAGGCACTATGGACTTGAGCTTTCCGTTTTACCTCCAATTATTCTTTCTTATTTAGGTTCAGGGAAGAAAGCAAGCCCAGAAAGAAAAGTAGTCCAAGGTCCTCTGGATATTTCAGAGAAGTTATTTTGTTCAGCCTGTAACCAGAGCTTCCAGAACCACCAGGAGCAGGTAAATGGCCATTATAACATCTAGGCCATCAGGGGCCAGCTGTTAGAAAAGTATGATGTGAGTAGGGAGAGGTAGACATTGGATTTGCCTTAAGTTAATAAAAATCCATGCTTGCCTAAAGCAGTTGGTGTTACCTGGTCATACTTCCTGGAGTTCTGAGTAGCCTTCACTGCTAGACAAGCCCAGGTTGGGATGTTTCCGTCTTCTGCCTCCCTCTTTGCTTTTGTACCAGAGAGAACATTATAAGCTTGACTGGCATCGCTTTAATCTAAAGCAACATCTCAAAAGCAGGCCTCTCCTGTCTGCCCTGGATTTTGAAAAGCGGAGCTGCACAGGTGATCCTGGTGGGAGCAGGGTGTTGGGCTGAAAGAAGTCCCTATGGAGTTTGAAGAAAGGTCAGAGATGGGGTACCAAATTTGTGTTTCCCACTGTCTTCAGGAGAGCTTTCCAGCATCTCAGGATCAGAAGACTCAGACTCAGCCAGTGAAAAGGATTTACAGACGCTGGGCGAGGAGAGGGCTGAATATGAGAGACCTAACCGACCCCGAGGCTTTTACCCTCATCAAGTTCTTTTCCAGAATGCCCAGGGCCAATTTCTTCATGCCTACCGCTGTGTGCTAGGCCCTCACCAGGCAAGTGATAGCACAGGTTGTGTGGTCAGCTCAGCTTTTTGTACATTTAGACCACGTTTCTCCTTTGCCAATCCCTTTCTCACTGCTTTCCTTCCTCCTTTTGGGTATAGGTATCACACTTGACAACACAGTCTTGGATTGAAACTGGCTAAATCTTGAAAGGGTCAAGTGTAATGGAATTAACTTTGGAAACAGATGATTCTCCGTTTGAATTGTGGTTCTGCGTCTTGATTTTCTACCACTATCTCTTCAAGCCTCAAATTTAGTTCTTTGTAAAATGGAAACAAGGCTTGGTGTGGTTATAATAAATGAGATCATGTATGTGAAGCACTTAGTATGGCACTTGCTTTCTTGCTGTCAATGAGTACAACAGATAGAATGTTTCTACTGTGTCTCTGTCGTACAGGTTCCCCCAGATGAGGCAGAACTGCTGCTACAGCGCCTGCAAAATGGAGGTCCCAGACATTGTGTGGTGCTCATGGCTGCAGCTGGGCACTTTGCTGGTGCCATTTTTCAAGGGTGAGAGGGTGCTGCATGGGGTAAGGATAATGTGGATTCTGTTAGTCGTGGAGCACCTGCTTGTCTCTAGTACTGAGTCTGTGCTGTCTACAGAAGAGAAGTGGTGACACATAAAACCTTTCACCGCTACACTGTCCGGGCCAAGCGGGGTACAGCCCAGGGGCTTCGGGATGCCCAGGGTAGGCCATCACGCTCTGCTGGAGCCAACCTGAGGCGCTACAATGAAGCCACACTATATAAGGTAAGTTAGGCCTCCTAGATGTGGTGGTCATAGTCACTTTTATGCCTCTCAGTTCAACTCATTAAATGTTACCATGGAAAGGTTTGGGATTCATAGCCTCCCAATTTTCGTTATTCCTGGGTAGACAAAGAAATATAGGGATGTCTAGGATGTTTTTCTCTTTTTATGTTATTCTCTACCTCTGACTCCCTGCAAGTGATCTGTGGGCCAGCTTGTGGTTGGAGATTTTAAATAGCAAGTGAAGATATGCAAAGTGGACTTATTTTCTTTTCTAGGATGTTCGTGACCTGCTGACAGGGCCAGGCTGGGCTGAGGCTCTGGAGCAGGCTGAGACAATTCTGCTGCGTGCCCCCCGTTCTGGCCGGTCCTTATTCTTCGGAGGCCGTGGGGCACCCCTGCAAAGGGAAGATCCCCGACTTTGGGATATCCCTTTTGCCACCCGCAGACCCACCTTCCAAGAGCTCCAGCGTGTGCTCCATAAACTGACTACTCTGCATGTCTATGGTGAGCCTCTGAGGCAGGTCCCAAGATTCCCAGCCCTTGGGGTACTCTGCAGCCCAAGCCTTGGTTCTCATGTATGTATCCAGAGGATTTTCTAAGCCCTTGTACTGAAGCCTGATTATAGGTTTTTTTGTTTGTTTGTTTGTTTGTTTGTTTTTGAGACAGAGTCTTGCTGTATAGTTCAGGCTGGCCTTGAACTTGAAGCAGTACTCTTTCAAGGGCTAGGATTACAGATGTGTACCACCATTGCCAGCTTTTTTTTTGAGTTAGGCTCTATCTAGTCCAGGCTGGCCTCAAATTCACAGTGATACAGTGATCCTCCTGCCTCAGCCTCCCTAGTGCTGGAATTACAGGCATGCACCACCATGACCAGCCCTGATGTTTTCATTGAGAGAAACCTGGACTAACTTCTCAGCTAAGTTTGAGAAAGATATTTTCTTTTATGGCAGAAGAAGATTTTTGGGAGACAGTCAGATTGCACTCACCTCAGGCACACAGGAAGACAGTGAGAAAGGAGAGGAAGAAGCCTACTGAGGAAGAAAGAAAAACAGTCCCGAGTGATGAAAATGAGGCGCTTGGACAGAATGGAGAATCACCTAAACAGGGTTTGAGCAACATCTGGCAATTGTCAAATCTATCTGGGTGTCCTAGAAATGCAGTAGCAAATTCTTCTTTTTCATAACTTACCTACCTCCCAGTTGATAGATGGGCCCTCATACCCACCCCATACACTCACATATTTCAGTGTCTATATCGTTGCAATCACTGAGATATGTTTAGTGACTTTTCCAAATCTCCCTTTACCCTTTTGTTCATGGCTATATCTCCAGTACTTAGAAAAGTCCTGGTGTGGAGTAGATGCTTGAAAGTGTGGCATGAGTTTCACACTATCTGTCTGATTGGATGCTGTGATTGGAGAGTTAGGGAGGGGTGGTTCCATGTTTTTCTCTACTGTGCACATCCTAAGGCTGCTCATAGGGAGAATCCAGAGACAAATACAAATGATTTCATTTCCAGATGGTCTGGACTATCTCTTCATAGACGTGAACCTGTCAGAGGCAGCCCATATCCTCCCACTCTCTGCTTTTATCTTAGATGGATCTATCATAGCAGATCTTTCTCTAGGTTCAGAGTCGGAAGATGAGGATGGCTCCCAGGTAGGGTTGGAGCTAGTGGAGCTGACACTGGGAACCCTGGATCTTCGTGAGTTTGAGGTATTGCCCAAAAGGAGGAGGAGAAAAAGGAATAAGAAAGAGAAAACACAAGATCCGGATGCTGGGGCACATGTGACTCTTAACCAGCAACCCCAAGAAGATGAGCCCATCTCATGGTCAGCCCAAGTGGTTACAGCCCCCTTCGGGTCTTCAGTGGATATGGCCAAGGCCCCTGCTCAGCTAGAGCTCTGGGATGTTCTTCTAGCTGCTTGCCGAGCTGGAGACATTGGAAAGCTGAGGCTCCAGCTGACTTCTGGGGCTGTTGACCATGAAGTTATATCCCTACTCAGTGCCCCCTTGGGCTCTGGTGGCTTTACCCTTCTGCATGCAGCAGCTGCGGCTGGAAGAGGCTCAGTGGTTTGGCTGTTGCTGGAGGCAGGTGCTGACCCTACTGTGCAGTAAGTAAGGGTCTTTTTCCTGAGACAATTCAGGTGTAGAGAGGATAATTTGGTAGCTCACATTAGCATTGGGCACTTACTAGTACTCCTTTTGTCTGACTGGGTAATGTTGGGAAAGGTAGGAGGCAAACTGAACTCATTTTTAAGTTTTTGTACCTAGGGACTCTCAGGCCCAGCCACCTTATGCTGTGGCAGCTGACAGAGAAACCCGAAATGAGTTCCGAAGGTTCATGGAGAAGAATCCAGATGCCTATGACTACGACAAGGCTCAGGTCTGCTGGAAAAAGGATACAGAAGGGGAAGGCGTTGTAGATTCTAGCTAGATGTTTTCTATGTGTAGTTTTACCAGAAATAGCACGTGTGGATCCTACCTCATAATCTTCTGAAATCCCCCAGGTGCCAGGGCCACTGACCCCAGAAATGGAAGCACGGCGGGCTACACGGAAGAGAGAGCAGAAGGCAGCCCGACGGCAGCGAGAGGAACAGCAGTGGAAGCAGCAAGAGCAGGAGGAACGGGAACAAAAAGAGCAGCAGCGATTCGCCGCCCTGAGTGACCGAGAGAAGGTGAAGCTACAGGCTTTCCTAGAGCAAGGCTTCTTTTTTATTTAACAGTAGCAGCATTTTATTAAAGGTAGGAAAAGAAACAGGCTCCGCAGAGCGAGTTTGGGCCATGTAAAAGCAGGGAAAGAAACATACCCTACACCGTGAGGGTGGCCCACTTTCCCGAAGCGAGAGCATAGGCTTCATTAGAGGTCTCATCCCCTCCCAAAGGGCAGCTGTCACTTCTTGGGCACACTATTCATCAGTGGGGCTTTGTACCTAACACGGCTTCTCTCTTTCTCAGAGAGCACTGGCTGCAGAGCGCCGGCTTGCTGCCCAGTTGGGAGTCCCTACCCCTCCGATCGCTGACTCTGAAGTTGCCAATGCTCGGTACGAGGCCAAGAGCTGAGTGAAGGGGTGGACTGTAATGTTGTAAGGACCATTTGGGGCAACGGGATGAGTGCCAACTTGGTATTCAACAGGGATGCTGGGGGGATTTGAATTACCTGGGAACCTTGGAGGACTGGGGGACGGGTGTTGTATTGGAAAGTTTCTGTCTTTTTGGTACGGGGGTCAAACTCGGGTCCTTGTGCTTGCGAGGCAGGCGACAGAACCACTGAGCTAAATCCCCAGCCTTGTATGGGAAAGTTTCTGGGATAAAAGTTTCAGCCACGTTTCTTCCTCTTCAGACGATGCTGGAATTGTGGTGCATCACTCCAAGGCCTCATTCCCTTTCACTACTTCGACTTCTCTTTCTGCTCCACACGTTGCCTCCGGGATCATCGCTCTCAGGCTGGGAGGCCCTCTTCCTGATCTTTTACAGCTCCACTTGGGGTCAGCTCTAGGCCTCGAGAGGAAACGTTTAAACCATCTCTAGGTTTCCTCTTCCCCATGATGCCACACAGTATTTGGAAGAGCAGGGTAAGGACCATACAGGAACCAGGGCAAAGACAGGGCCACAGAGATGTGTGGAGGTGGTACTGTCTCTGGGTCTTTAATCACAATAAAGTTTGGCAAGGAAACTGCACTTGTACTTACATTCAGAGGTGTTCTGGCCTTAGGGTCACCATGGCCAGCACCAAAGGATCCTGCCCACTCCATGCCTCATGTCCTAGGGTCACCTTTTTTTCAATGCCCACTTAATTCCATTGGTTCATAGGTACTTTGTGTGTCTGAGAGAGGATAACTGTATGTCCCATGCGAGGTGCTGTTGAGGATAGGCTTGTCCAAAAATTGGATTTGGAGCTGAGTGGGTACATTTTCTAGCTCTAGCAATGTGATTTTGTTGATGGCTCCCTTAGGAAACAGCAGAGGTCTTGGCACATAGAGGGTCTGTTGTGGCCCCTGCTTTGTCCAGTACCGGCCCAAGTTGAACCCATTGATCCAGACTTGGCCCTGGGAGAAAGAAAGATAAGAAAAAGAGAGGGTCAGCTCTCCAGGAGTTAGAATTACCACCCCCCCTTTTTCTGATCTGTTCACCTTTACAGGATTTTTCTTATATCACTCCCACCCTGCCAACCACAACCACTAACAATACCTTGGTCCATCCAGGTAGATAGAGAAATGTATCCCCCACTGAGCCTAAAATTGGAAAAGTTGTAGAGTAGAAGGTGGGGCCAGAGGAAGCTGTAGGCTGTTCTCCTTTCCGCCACTGGACAGGAAACCACCACTTTACCAGATCATCAATTTTCAGAGGGAACATCATCCACTGTGTAAGGATTGTTTTCCCCAGAATTGGTGGCTCTAACAGACCCTGTTGGGAGGAAAACTAGAGGTCATTATTCACTAAGCTCAAAGGCCATGTTAACCCTAATCAAGCCCTGAGATATAACTGATACCCATATTTGGGTCTCCACGAGCCACCACTTCCCTCTTCTCATATAAGGGCACAGCTATAGATCTTCCATTAGAGCTCTATTCTTTCAAGGGAGATAGGCAATAAGAATAATAGCAGAATGCTGGGTGTAGTGGTGCACGCCTGTAATAAAAGCACTCAGGAGGCTGAGGCAGGAGGATCGCTGTGAGTTCAAGACCAGCCTGGGCAACATAGTGAGTTCCAGGTCAGTCTCAACTACCAAGTGAGACCTAGTCTCAAAAAAAACAAAACAAAGAATAATAGCGGAAAAATGTAGGCAAAGGTAGCTTACTTTGAAGTCACTGTGGTTAGACCCAAAACTTAGCCTTCCCATGTTCTCCAGCAAGATATCCAGTTGGGTTCCTATTTTCCCCATCAAAAATAGTTTATGTTTCATATTTCGTTCCAGGACACCCCGGAACACCTGTGGATAAGAAATAGGATCTATGAAAGGACAGGCTTAGCATCTAGCTCTTGGCCATTGTACACGGAACCACTTTAGAATAGTTACTCAGAGGGCAAGAAGAATGTAGCCATCTTTCAGTTGTCCATCCATTCTGGAACTCTGTACTTAATCAGACTCTTCCTCATTCCAGATTATAATCCTGAACCCTCTACAGATTTGAGCAGACGTGGGAAAAGATAGAGATGGAAAACTAAGGCCATAGGGTACTGGAGAAAGGAAGAAATTTGGAGCTCACCCCATCCACCATCACATAGGCACGGTCATGAACTCCATTATTCGGCACCCAGAATGGTGTTGGCTCAAGAAGTGTGTAAGGCAGATAGGTCCGGTATAACACAAAGCCGTGGTCCTGGGTATGAAGGATGAACAAGAAGACATTGTAGAGAAGATTGGTAGCTAGAAGGAACTTTTGGCTATACTGCATCTGTCCTGGGAATCTGCCTTCCCTATTGGATATAGGTTTCTGCCTTACCTGCTTCACAGCCTCAAAGGTCATTGGCAAGACTGAATGGATAGGTCCCTGGGGGCAGAGAGCATCTAGAAAAGTCAGCAAATCTCCATCCTATTAGAAAGGGGCAAGAATCAGAATAAATTTCTGGATTGAGGGCAGGGCAGGATAGGCTATTTAGACTAAAAGCATAGAGTCAGGAAAGATGGAGAGAAACTTACCAGGTGTAGGGTCAAAGGTCCAAGCGCCATCTTGGGACTTGGGGGAGGGAAAGGTCCCAAGGGAATTTCCTGGAACTGAATGCAAGTTCTCTCAGTGGCCATAGGAAAACTACAGGAACAACCCCTATTCCAAAGCCCCTACAGCAAAGTTCTTTTTTCATGGTAGTAAGGATGGAAAACAGGTCCACACAATAAGTTACACCCCGAGCCATTCATTCATTCATTCATTGCAGTACTGGTGATTAAACACTGAACTACACCCCAGCCTCCTCCATTTTTTTTTTTTTTTTTTTTTTTTTTTTTTTTTTTTTTTTTAATTTTTGAGACAGGGTCTTGCTGAATTACTACATTGCCCAGTTGGGCTTGAATTTACAATCTCACCCCAGCTCCCACAGTGCTGGATTACAGGCATATGCCACCATCCTGGGCTTTATTTTTTATTTTGATTGTTTTGTTTTTTTGGCACTGGGGATCAAACTCAGGACCTTGCACTTGCCAGGTAGGTGCTATGCCACTGAGCTAAATCCCTGATCCCTATTTTTCATTTTGAAACAAGGTCTTGATAAATTAGTAGTAGGCCGGGCTTGAATTTGAGATCCTCATGCCTCAGCTGGGCTTGAATTTGAGATCCTTCTGCCTCTGCCTCCCAAGTACTGGGATTATAGGCATGGACCACCACACGCAGCTACAGCAAGTTCCTTATCCTGGGGCTTAGGGAAAGGGCTTCAGGGATCCTGAAGACTCTGTACTTTGTACATACAGTACAACTTCCCATATAATCCCATTTGAATGAGTAGGAAATGGGATGCTTAAAGGGCTGTGGCCTAGACAGCCACCACCAATTTATGGGATCCCTTTATAATCTGGGGACTCCCTTCTCCAAAATTAATAAAAGGGGCACCTTGCTGATGACATTTCGAAGAGCAAAAAGCTTAGGCGTGGGGTCCCCTGCTTCAGATATGGGTGCATCATAGTCATAGCTGGTAGTGATTGGAAGGAAGTGTCCCTTCTCATCAGCACCTGGAGTAGAACCAATTTCATTAATTCATTAAGTATTTTAGATATGTACTAAGCAGAGAACTTCATGCAGAGGATTGTGCCATCAGAGGGGCACTGCTGGCCATACCCAGCTTCTACTCATGCTAATCCGTCTAGTTCTTAGATCTAATTCCATGTCACCTCACTGCTTCTGCCACGGGGGCCAACTGTACTCACCATTCCAGTATCCAAAGTTGGTCCCTCCATGGAACATATACCTGGAGTCGGGGAGGGTGAGGGGAAAGGTAAAAGCTGACCCAGTGAATCTTAATATTCATCCCCAATTCCAAGTAACAGACTCATGTATCCAGTTACATGTTCACGCTGGCTCCCAACTTGAGCATGTTTTCTAGTCCTTTGGTCACTGCTGGAATGGACTGGGTGGAATGATTGTGGCCCCAGTAATCCAGCCAGCCTGTGTAATACTCAGAATTTACCTGCAGAGTGAAATGGAAGGAGCCATGAGTGAGGTGGGGACCAAGCTGAATCCGTTCCCATCCCTACTCTTGCTTTGCTTCCCTTCCCCTCTGGTCCCTCACCAGTGGCCCATGGGGTTCATACTTCCGAAGCATGCCAAAGATTTTGGTCATGTTGTCAACTGCAGAGAGGAGACAAGGGTAGAAGATAAATATCTCAGAAAAGTTGCCCTTGTCAAGGCTCCACTCTTATCCCTTGTTTAGCAGACCTGGACCAAAATCTACAGTGGTATAGAGTTCTGGGAGGGAGCCACATTTGAGTCCTTCTGGCCCATCTGTAGTGAAGAGCACGATCTCATCTCCTAGTAGTGCACGGAAGAGCCCAGCCAAGTGTCCCATGTAGCTGACATCACAGGCCTTGTAGCTACCGTATTCATTCTCCACCTGCCAGAGGAAGGGGAATATGGAGCCCAGCTATGAGGTAGAGAAGGAACAGGACCCCTTGCACCTCCTTCCCTTGCCAGTCAACTTCCCACTTGTACCTGAATGCTAATGATGTTGCCCCCATTGTGGTAGAGAAATGGATATATCTTGGGCAGCAAGACATTGAACCAGGAGTCCACTGCGGCAAGGAAGTCTAAAGGAAGGAGCAGTGCTCTGCTCAGTAGGGGCCCTCTCTGCCCCTGCAGCCCGTCCCCAGCATCCTTGCTATGGTAGCAACTTCAGTACTGCTCTTTCTCTAAGCTGCAGCTTCCACTCCATTTGCCCACAACTAACTCTGGGAAGCAGTGATTCTTAGAAGAAACTCAATCCTGAATACTTAGACATCTGCATATGAATGGAGTTGGAACATAGGATTTAATGTTCCTTAAAAGTACAAGAGCTGGATATGGTGGCATATGCCTGCAGTTCCAGCTGCTCAGGAGGCTGAGGCAGGAGGATTTTGAGTTCAAGGCCAGCCTGGACTACACTGAAAAGACACTGTCTCAAAAACTCACAATCTCTGTTTCTTTCTCTCTTACACATACTATTAGGAAAGGTGGCATTCAACTCTAATCCCAGCCACTCAGGAGAACTGCAAGTTTGAGGCCAGCCTGGGCCATTTAATGAGACTATCTCATTAAAAATAAAACGGGCTGGGGATCTAGCTCAGTGCCTTCTGAATTGAATCTCCAGCCCCCCCAAAAAACACATTAAAAAAGGCAAATCACATAGTAGAATTACTATTGTAATCAAATTTTACCTGCGATATACCATGGAAATTCATGGGTAGAGTTCCTGCCCCCTGAAGGAACTAACAATCCAAGTAGGTTAAATCAGTAGTTAAGGCATCATGCCTTAAACCTTCAACTCCTACTTGTGATTTGTGCGGTTCACCCTCAAGGTCTTCATGCATGTTATTTCCACTGACATTTTTCCTCCTGACTGCCTGTAGTAAGCCAGTTCCAACTTATGTGTCAGTTCTTTATTTGTTTGTTTGTTTTTTGAGACAGAGTCTCACTATGTAGTTGAGACTGACCTGGAACTCACTTTGTAGCCGAGGCTGGTCTCAACTCACATCGATCCTCAGCCTCCCGAGTGCTGGGATTACAGGTGTGTGCCACCACGCCCAGCTCATGTCAGTTCTTAATTTATATTTCATTTGCTCATGAAAACCTTTGATATCCTAAATTAGCATAGCTTCTTCTGTGTCACATACTCTCACATTCGCTCTTCTCTCTCACTTCTCCGTTAGGTACTTAAATTATAATCGAGCATCTGTGCCTGTGACTGTTGCTAATTTCTTCCACTGGTGAGCAGGAAGTTTGTGTGGTAGGTTCACATGCTGCATCCCTGTCACTATGGCCAAAACCTAGCAGACAGCAGTCTCTCAAATGTGCAGTCAATAAGACACTTTGGAGATGCTTTTCAATTTTAACACCATTTTTTTTTGAATTTTTATTTTATTTTTTGAGACATGGCCTCACTATGTAGTTCAGGCTGGCCTTGAACGCAAATTTATGGCAATCCTCCTGCCTTTCAGATTCTTGCGTGCTGGGACTGCAGGTGTGCACCACCTGTATTTGTACTGCCTCTTTTAACGCAAACATATATTTTTAAAATTTGTATTTTAGTCCTTGCAGTACATAGTGATTACATTCATCTTGGGGAGTTGATACATGTACATAACACATATTAATCTTTTTTATGCCTGCCCCCTCCTTCCATCTCTTGATTTCCTTCCCATTAGTCCAAACATTTTTATTTTATTTTTCAGTCCAAACATTTTAAATCACAGGAATTCATTCAACAAATTGTTATAGATGCTGACCATACACCAAGCACTGTTCTAGGTGATAGGGATGATAGAGATCTCTGCCTTTGCTTTTTTAGTACTGGGGATCAAACTCAGATCCTTGCGCTAAATCCCCAGCCCCAGAGTTTCCTTTCTAGTGATGGAGGGAGACAATACATTAAATCAACAAAGGGAAATATAGTGTCCTTAGAGAAGGAGATATAAAATGGTAGAGTGGGGAACCTTAAACATTCAGAGAATATCCAGGGAGCCTAGCTTAGGTCATTTCTGCAGGGAGACAGAGGGGGCACCACATGCAGAGGCCTCAGACTCAGAGGCCGGTGGGCTTGAAGGACAGCAATGAGGCCACTGTGGTGCTGGCTGGGGCAGAGTAAACGGGGCAAGGGACAGATATCAGGGAGGTAACTGGAGCCACTTCTGTAGGACCTGTAGACCATTTTAAGGAATCCATGGTTCATATTCGGAATAAGAAGAAAACCTACTGGAGAGGCTTCAGCAGAAAAATGACATGATCTGAGATGTATACTAAAGTTCTATTTTAACAGAGTCACACTATCACATTGACTGCTGCATTGAGAAGACCACATGGGGGAGAGGGCAAACAAAGGAATCCAGTTAGGAAGCTATTAAGATTAGCGAGGTGAGAGGCAGTTTGCAGCAGAGGAGTGATAGAAAATGGTTCAATTTAATGCTGTTGGGGGTAAAGCTGATGTGATTTTCTGATGGATTGAATGCAATGCGAGTGAACTTGGAGTGAGGGATTACACCACACTATCCAAGCTGCTCATCTGGAAAATGGATTTGCCCTTAATTAAGACGGGGAGATGGTAGGAATAGCTGGTTTGGGAAGAAAGCAGCTTACTTGTATCATTCTTATGGCTTTTATTTGTTCAAATGGACACAGGCAGTGGAGTATATTCATTGGACCCACGGGAAAAGACCTGGTCATAGAGGTACATATTTATGGGTCATTAGCTATTAGGTGGATTTTAATTCTGTCATGTAAATGGGTGAGATTACTTAGGCAATGAAGATGGAAAAGAAGTATCCAGGGACTGAGCATTGATACTCTCTAGCATTCAGAGGAAAAGAAAATAGAAAAAGACCAGTAAGGCCCAACCCACTTTCTGGTCCCCCTTCTGTCTCTCTTAGACAGAAGCTTTCTTTCCCTCAATAAATTTTTCATACTCTAAAAAAAAAAAAAAAGAAAGAAAGAAAAGGACCAGTCAGACACTGAGATCGAGTGGTCAGAAGGATTGGGGAAGGGGTACAGAGGCTAGATAAGAGAGAGACTATGAAGAAGAAAGAAAAGGGCTGGGGATTTAGCTCAGTGCTGCCACCTGCCTGGCAAGCGCAAGGACCCGAGTTCGATCCCCAGTACTCACCCCTCCCCCCAAAAAAGAGCCGAGCCCATTTCAAAAGACAAGATGAGGCTGGACATGAAGGTGCACAGCTGTAAATCCCAGCACTCAGGAGGCTGAGACAGGAGGACTGAGGCAAATTTGAGGCCAGACTGGGCTACATAGTGAGTTCAAAGTCAGCCTGGACTACATAGCAAGGCCCTTCTAAAAAAAAAAAGACAACTGATCACCAGGGTTGATTTGGCTGATCTGGCTGGCTTGACAGATGTCCCCTTCCTCCCTCACCATTCCGTGTCCCCTCCCAAAGCTGTGTGCTCAGTGGAAGAGAATGCCCCTCCCCAGTAAAGAACTGCTGTCCAGTCAAGTGTATACCAGTAACTGCACTCCCCTGCTAGAACCTCCAAACTCAAAGGACAGAAAAACCAACCCACTGTGCTGAGTATTACAAGCTGGGCTGGTCAAGGAGAATGAGGCCTGAGGAGTCTCCATGGATTTTACAAGGAGCTTGCTTACTGTCTTGAGCTAAATAGAGACTGCATGTTGTTGTCCCAGTCATGCTGGGGACTAGGCTATGAACTCAGATCTCTATTTTGCTTAGGGAACAGGGAAGTATATGGAAGGCTGAATGCCCCCTGGCTATGGGTGGAATTCCAGCACTCTGAGGCATGACAACATCTGCTGAGGATAGCTATCAGTATACAGAAATTTGGGTGTAGAGAAAATCTGGTTCCTCATTAACTTGATCCCCCACATATTCTCTATAGTTGCTGTTCCATGAACCTTGTGCTGCCCCTCCCCCTGCGCTTCTCACTGGCTAATGAAAGCAGGCCAACCAGGGAGTTTTATTTGAGTCTGTCCACTAGAGGCAGGTCTCCTCCTGGTCCCCCCTTTATATCTTGAAGATTGTTTCTGTCTCTTTCTTTTTATTCATCATTCCCCCAAAAAGGTAGCTGAAGGTTTGATCAGCCCTTAGTATAGTCATACTTTACCACTGTCATGTTTCATGGTCAGCCAGGGTTGGGAAGTGCTGTAAGGGACATAAAGCTCTTAAGCATTTGTACCCCTAGTGTCCTCTACCCTAGGTCAGTAAATATGGCCACCACGTGGACTGGCCAGAAATACAATCCCTTTCATTCTTCTCCCACACTTTCTATTCTTGTAAAACCCCACCTCTCACCTTCCAATCAAAGTCTATCAGCAAGTCCTAGGATTTTTTTTTGGTACTGGGGATCAAACTCAGGACTTTGTACTTGCCAGTCAGGGGAGTCAGGCGGTGCCACTGAACCAAATCCCCAGCCCCTGTGGTGATTTTTTACAATCTCCAAATTTCTCAATTCTGGCCCCTTTTTCATTTCCACTCTCATCACCTTGCTCCAGGCACTGTCATGTCTGTTCTCAACTGCAGTAATCTCAATTCTTACCCTTGAACCCTTCAATCCATTCTTCACACCCAGGCTAGAGTAACGTAAAACAAATCAGGTTATGTCACACCTCTGGTTAAGTATTGTCAGTGGCTTTCTACTGTAACTGGCATAAACTACAACCCCATACAATGTCCTGCACAAATTGTCTCTGTCAACTCCGTTGTCATATTACTATCTCCCTTATCCAGCCTCAATGGTCCACATTCCTAAATCCTACCATGTCCTTTCCCATCTCTGGGCTGAGATGTTCTTGCCTAACTCTTCATATGACCATGGCTTTTTCTTCCCTAGTAGTCCTATGAGGCCAGGCGTGGTGGCGCATGCCTGTAATCCCAGCACTCGGGAGGCTGAGGCAGGAGAACCACTGTGAGTTCGAGGCCAACCTGGGCTACATAGTGAGTTCCAGGTCAATCTCAACTACATAGTGAGGCCCTGTCTTTAAAAAAAAAAAAAAAAAAAGTCCTATGAAATGACACCTTCTCAGAAAAGCCTTTAATGACTGCACTATCATGAAGAGGCTCTCTCTAATTTGGCTCCTTACTTATATATTTTGTATACTATGTTTACAGGCTGTAGTACACGGCGGGGGGGCGGGGGAGGCTGGGGATTTAATCCAGGACCTTCATACTGAGCAACATCCCCACTCTTTTTAAAATTAATGTATTTATTTATAGAAGGGTCTCGTTTTTTTGTTTTTTGTTTCTTGTTTTTGGCTTTTTGAAACAGGGTCTCACTATGTAGCTGAGACTGACCTGGTACTTACTATGTAACCCAAGTTGGCCTCAAACTCACAGTGATCCTCCTGCCTCAGCCTCCCGAGTGCTGGGATTACAGGCATGCAACACCACACCCTGTGACAGGGTCTTGCTTTGAACTCACTATGCAGCCCAGGCTGGTCTCAAACTCACAGCAATCTTCCTGCCTCAGACTCCTGAGTGCTATTACAGGTGCCTCCCTTTTTTTTTTTTTTTTTTTTTTTTTTTGGACAGGTACTTAGGCTTGGTTTGAACTTGAGATCCTCTTACCTCAGCCTATGAGGGTACTGGGAACACAAGTGTATGCCACCATACCTGGCTACAATTTGAAATCGTTTATAGTGTGTTTGTGTGTGTGTGTGTGTGTGTGTGTGTGTGTGTGTGTGTTAAACTTTCTCATCCATTGTATTATAAGGCTTAGGTCTATCTGGTCCCAGTTTCTAACATCCTGCTAGGCAAGAAGGAAACGATAATAAATATTTCAGTGAATGATCTCCAAGCTGAGAATAGTCTTTTCTGGTTGGAGTACCCAAATGATCCATCTTTTTCATGGGTGCTTTTTTTCCATATAAAATCCTTTGTCTCAACCCACCTGGATCTGAGGTTCTCAGATGAATTTTAGGTTTTCGAAGCAGCCAGGATGGAAGACCCCCCTGAAACAAACATAAAGATCTCAAAGGAGCATGTAGGCTTTGGTGTTTTGGGAGTGCAGTGAAGAGTTGAGAAGGGAGAGAATTGAGTATAATGCAGGAAATGGCCCTGGAGTACAGGGTAACAAGAAAGAAACCACCGCGGGAGGCTTTGGTTCTGCCCCTTCTCATACCAACTCACCATCTCCCACTCTGCACAGATGTAAGGTCCTGGTCTCAGTATGACTAACAGATTTGCTACAGCTGCCTCATTCAGAAAGGCAAGGAGATCACGGCTGCCATTAAAGTTATAAACCCCAGGCTGTGGCTCGTGGTAGTTCCAGGGCACATAACTGAGAAAGAAAGAGGTTAACCGGGGGTGGGACCCCAGTGCCTCGCAGCTTGCAGGGCATCTCCGGGAAGCAGCGGGAAGGGGGTTCTGGCTCTCCCTTCCCCACTCTTGGCCCAGGAGCCCTGCTGTTCTAACCCTTTTCAGAAGTAGTTTCCCAGTCCATACCCACTTCCTAGGGGGCGATGGGAGGAGGAAATCCCGTCCCTTCAAGGCTCCCGCGAGCACTTCTTACAGCTGTACAGCGTTGAGGCCGCTCAGTCGCATCTTAAAAAGCCGGTCCGCCCAAAGCACCCGCGGGACCCGAAAGTAGTGCAGACTGCCAGACACATAGCGGAACGGGACTCCGTCCAACAGGAACCTGTCATGTTCCCAATCTACAGCGAACGACCGAGCGTCTGCCTGCAAAGCAAAGCGCCTGTGCTCAGCAGAGGTCTGTGGTGAAGGGTCAGCGTTCACCAGGAGCCGCAGAGGTGCTCAGCTGGCTGCTTGGTGGTTGACTTTCTCTCATCTGCCCGAACTGTTCCCGTCTCACTGCACCGAGCCAGTACGGCCCGCTCTCCGTACCTGGGGCAGCAGGAGCGTGAGGAGCGGCAGCAGCAAGGAGACAAGGCAGGGCGGTTTCTTGTGAGCCATGGCGTTTACAGGGCTCCTCTCCTTTCAGCCGACGGTCCGCCCGTCACGTGTCAGATTCCTGAGGGAACCTCGGCGAAAAAGGGGGCGGAGACCACCTCGAGTTCCTACGCGGTTAGCCGGGACTTTGTTTCTAGTCTGAAGCCACTTGCTAGTCTAGTCATTAAAAAAAAATCTTCTATAAGGCCGGGGATTTAGCTCAATGGTGCCGCCGCCGCCTGCCTCACAAGTTTAAGGACCCGAGTCCGATACCCGGTACCAGGAAAAACAAAAACAAAACAACCCCCCCAAAAAAAAACCCGAAAAAACAAAACTTCTATATATTGCTACTCAAAGTGCAGTTCACCGCCTGGCTCTATCAGCATGATCTGGGAGCTTGTTAGAAATGCAGAATCTCAGGTCTACTTCGGATCTATAGACCCAGAATTTGTATTGTAAGAGATTCCCAGGTGAGGCGGAGCACGTTCAAGATTGACAAGCATTGCTGTGTTAGGCTGAGCTCCCTGAGGGCAGGAGGGGCCCTGTCTTTGAACTCTGCATTTAGCACAGGGCCTGGCACCTAGCAGGTTAAATCTAAAGAACTGGATGTCAGAACCAAGGGCTAAAATTGGCTCAGAACTAGAGGAATCTGTAGGAGAATATTCATGGTGATAGGGAGGAGGGGGGCAGAACACAAGATCCATCTTTTTCCTGGAGAGCTCTGTTTTAGCAAAATAGCCCATCCTGGCCATTCTATTTTCTTTGGGGATTTATCCTTCTCCAACTTATCCCTGTCAGAGTACGAAATGTCAAGGACAATTGTTTGGTTTCAAACCCAGAGGGTTGTGAAGTTCCATCCTTCCTGCTTTCACAGTTCCAAGGATCAGGGTAACAAGTGATGACTATTATTCCTTTTATTGGCGGTTATGGAGGGTTTTGTGTCACATAGTGTGCTAAGCACTTTACACCTCATTTAATTTTCAAACTATTCCATGAAATAATTATTCTCATTTTACAGAGGGATTGGTTAACTGAAGAATGAAAATACTAAGTAACCAATAGTTGTAACTACTTATTTAATAGAGCTGGGATTTGGAACTAATCAAGTTTGGCCTTATTTTATTTTGTTTTTGAGACAGAGTCTTGCTTTGTAGTTCAGACTGGCCTTCAACTCACTGTTAGCCCAGGTTGGCCTCAAACTCACAGCAATCCTCCCTGCTTCATCCTCCCAATGCTGGGATTATAGGCTTGCACCACAACACCCAGCTCAGTTTGGCCTTCAGATTTATGCATTTAACCTTAGGCACTAGTATGTCCGTTTTACAGCTAGGAAAAGTGACGATTTTAAAGGTTAAGTAATTTAATTTAAGGGAGGTCAAACAGATGGGAGGCTATCACATTTAGAAAGTAGCAGATTGGTTCGAGTCTAACTTTTTTTTTTTTTTTTTTTTTTTTTTTTTTTTTTTTTT
>NW_022900928.1:119100817-119109774 GCF_012274545.1 Fukomys damarensis
TTTTTTGAGACAGGGTCTCACTATTTTGTTGAGACTGACCTGGAACTCATTATGTAGCCCAGACTGGTCTCGAACTCACAGCGATCCTCCCGCCTCAGCCTCCTGAGTGCTGGGATTACTGGCTTGTGCCACCATGCCCAACAAGAATCTAACCTCTTAACCACTGATGCCAGGGCCCTGAAGAGGGTACAGGTGGTACTCCCGAAGTCCAGGCCGCCTGCCCCATCCTCCCGAGAGTTCTTTTGGGCTGCACTGTAATAGGCAGAAGGTATGAAGCCTCCTACCTCTGACATTGGGAGATGGAGGTCCTGGGGGTTTTAGAATGAGCCCTGCTGTGCTCCCCCTTGCCTGAGTCTTGACCCGTACTGAAGGCCAAGTGGTGAACCCTCACCTGGGTACTGGGAACCGTCCACCCTCAGGTCTAGCCAGCCCCGGGGCTTCCTCACTCTGCGAGCCCACATCCTCCAGCAGCTCAGCAGTTGCTAGGATACGGTGGGCCGTTACTGCGGCGCGGAATGATGAGGTAAACGTAGCTTCCGGTCCCTGGAGCGTCGCTTCGGCTGGAGCTAGGTCAGTGGGCCGTCACGGCGGGCAGATCTTTTGCTGAACGCCTCGAGGCGTACGGTGTTCTCTGCCAGAGGTGGGCTCGAACCTCCCGCCTGCTCTGGAGCTACCTTGTGCCTTGCCTTTGAGGTCTGAGGGGGTGGAGCGGGGCCCACCCCAAGGTGGGCCAGGGGTGGAAGGAAGCAGCCTGGCAGTATGGCCTGAAGCTTTGAGGAATCTGATTCCAGGCTTCTAGGAGCAGGCGTCGCCAAGGCCTGTTTTCTTTAGTCGGGACTCTAGTTTCTCAGACCTGAGCCTGAGCTCTCCCTATTGATACTTCAGGGGCCATCTGGATTGAGCTGGATCTGTGACTTGCCCTTGCTTTCTTCCCAGCATGATCCACTGGGTCCCCAGCGCATCTCCTGGAACAGCCCACTCACCCTGGACGAACTCCTCAGCAGCCAAAGATTTTCCTTGAGGAGGATGCATGAGACATTATGGGCCATGCGCTGTGTGTCTGCTCTCGAGGAACTGTCATTATTGACAATAAGCGTTACCTGTTCATCCAGAAACTTGGGGAGGGGTGAGTGGAAATCATTTAGCTAGCCCCCAGGGTTATGGTATTGAGGAACAATGGTCTGTGCATGATAGGAGCACTAGGGTTTTGTCCCTGTTCTCTACCTCATCCGACAGAACCTTAGCTGAGTGGGTCAAGAAAGTGGATTCTGGACCCAGGCCTCCTAGAGCCACCTTGTGCTACCTTGGTAAACCATCTGCTTAATGGAGATGATTATCATGTCTCACTGATGGAGTTGTGAAGATTAAATGAGATAATATATATAAAATGTCTCACTCAGTGACTGGTTCATAAACACTTGATAAATGTTAGCCATCATTTATTTAATATTTATTGAGCATCTGTTGTGCAGAGCATTAAGACCATAGGATCTCAGTGATTTTTGTGTCCCTGCCCTTGAGGAGCTCAAACTAATCTTCAGACTTTCTTGGAGCTGTATCTTGGGAGGGTTTTTGCTCAATTCAAGAAGCACTCTCCCTTTGGGAATTTCTCTGGGTCCAAGCCATGTAGGAGACAGTCATGGTCCTTACTAACCCCTTTGGCCCACAGTGGGTTCAGCTATGTGGACCTAGTGGAGGGGTTACATGATGGACACTTCTACGCCCTGAAGCGAATCCTGTGCCACGAGCAGCAAGACCAGGAGGAGGCCCAGAGAGAAGCAGAAATGCATCGCCTCTTTCATCACCCCAACATCCTTCACCTTGTGGCTTACTGTCTGAAAGAGCGGGGAACAAAGCATGAGGCCTGGCTGCTTCTACCCTTCTACAAGGTCAGAAAGTCTCCTGGTTATGAAGGGGGTTGCAACAGAGCTTCCTACCAAGGTTGTGTGAACAGTCAAGCATGTTAGAAAGCAGGTGCAATGTCCTGGGTCTGGCCATTTTGGTTTGGGGTTTAGAGGATTCCAAGTGGGACTGGGGCTTGAGGTATATGTGCTGAAAGAGTTGATGGGGTTTGACACAAGGGAGGTGTCAGGCCTAGCGAGCAGAGGATTCAGAAATACCTCATTGTGGGGAAACTTGTATTGCAGAGAGGCACGCTGTGGAATGAGATAGAAAGGCTGAAGGACAAAGGCAACTTCCTGACTGAGGATCAAATCCTTTGGCTGCTGCTGGGTATCTGCAGAGGCCTTGAAGCCATTCATGCCAAAGGTTATGCCCACAGGTCAGTGGGAGGACCCTGCATACTTGCTGGGGCCAAAAGGAAGAGCCTCATCCAGAGAATTGGGAGGTCTATCTCTGCCTTCCTCTCAAGGAAAGTTCCCATGATTCTTTCACTCCCTGGGATTTAGCCTCCCTGTCCTGGGATGTTTGTGTCATTTTCACTTCCCTCTAGGGATCTGAAGCCCACCAATATCTTGCTTGGAGATGAGGGGCAGCCAGTCTTAATGGATTTAGGCTCCATGAATCAAGCACGTATCCATATAGAGGGTTCCCGACAGGCCCTGACCCTGCAGGTAAGAAAGTCTCCATGTTCCTTTGCTCATCTGTTCCCATCCCTTATTCCAGTTACATTCCATAATTTGGTCACACATGACTGTGGCTTGTGTCTCACTTTTGCATTCTGGGGCCACTGTTCCAGGACTGGGCAGCCCAGCGGTGCACCATCTCCTACCGTGCCCCAGAGCTCTTCTCTGTGCAGAGCCATTGTGTCATCGATGAGCGTACCGATGTCTGGGTGAGGAGTGTGGGGGTGGGAACCTGGGTGTGGAGCAGTACAACTCTACGCCTAGTGTGTAGAGGGGAGTAGGCCTTTGGTTTCTGTTGCATGGGGCCCCAGAAACCACAACATGTCCCCATACCCCTCGACTTCCTTCCTGGGAACTGTCACTGATACTGTACTCAGCTGCTCAGGAAGTAGTGTGGTCCCTGCCTCTGAACTGGGTGGGTACAGCTCAGTGTTGGTGAGAAAGCTAACTGGCAGTTTTTCTGGGCCCTGGTGGTGCCATATGGCTGAGACTGGCATATCTTTGCTAATGTCTCTTTTCACCACAGATATAAAGGGAGAGATGTCACCTCTATTGGTCCCCTTCTAGGAGCTAACTAAGTTCTGCTCAGTCCCTAGGCTGTGTGCTTTACGCCATGATGTTTGGGGAAGGTCCTTATGACATGGTGTTCCAGAAGGGTGACAGTGTGGCTCTTGCTGTGCAGAACCAACTTGTCATCCCACAAAGTTCCAGGTAAGCAAAATAAGAGACACACCAAGTAAAAAAGGACCAAAAAAAGCAGCACCAAGTAGTTCACTCTTCTGAGTTGGAACCTTAGCAAGCACAGGTGCCCTCCACTCACCTTGCCCCCCTTCCTCCATAGGCATTCTTCAGCTATGCGGCAGCTGCTGGCTTCCATGATGACTGTGGACCCCCAGCAGCGCCCTCACATTCCTCTCCTTCTCAATCAGTTAGAGGCTCAGCAACCCCCAGCTCCTGGTCAGCATACTACCCAGATCTGAAGAAACCAGTGGCCACCTTGAGAGGATCGCCCCTTGTTCCTTGGAAAGAGCCTCTCATCTCTTACTGGATCTCTACTCATTCTGTCAGGACTGCTGTTACAGTTGGGGACAGAGGGTGGGGACCATTATCTCTGTCCTGTTCCTCTTCTGCTCTTACCCCCAGTGCTCAGGCAAGGGACCTGACCAGGGCTGGGCCAGGGCGAAACTGAGAAAATACATGGCTCTGAGCTGGTCTGCTGAGTTCATATGTTCAGCTTCCAAATCTGGGAGCAGGAGAATAAAGTGAAAGCAGGTTACTGTGGATCTTAGTCTCAGTGTCTCTGAGGGGAGAGAAGAGGTGCAAGGGGCAAAGTCTGGTTGCCATTTCCAGGGGAACAGCCTGGGAAAAGAAACGGGTGTGGTTGGTACCAGTCCATGTGAGGCAGGTGTCCTTTGATCTGTCTGGTTAGCAGCTGTCAGTTACAGCTTGTCTTAGTCAAAAACGTAAAGCTGCTCTGGCTGGAGCTGGCTTCAGGTTGTGCCAAGAATGGGGAGCAGGCCCCCTAAAAGTTCTTTCCTTCTTTCACTCCAAGGGGTGGGTAGCTTAGCCAAAGCAGCTCAGCCGGTTTGCCAGGCCAAGGGCCTCTGGGTGGAGACACCTGAGGAAGCTTTGGGACAGCTACATTACAGGTCTCCCATCCTCAGCCTGGGGGGAGGAGGTGGAGCTGGCAGCCATTTTGGCAATGTCTCTGATTATTCTAGCTCACACATGATTAATAATTAACGAGGCTAGTGTGGTGTGGCAGTAACCCACAGCTACTTCCGGCTGTTCTGCTGAGTAAACAGGAGCCGTGCTTTACTGGGCTTGAATGTTCCCTGGGGAAGGGCATTATGTCCCTGAGTCACCAGGGAGGGATAGCAAGGGCAGGTCTGGCATCTCCCGCTCCTGAGAGTGCAGCTTCCTCCTCCCAACCATGCCCAAACAGGCTGATGTCAGTGTGGGTCCCAGGGTGCCTATTAGCAAAGTTGAATTTTTCCCCAGGGCCCTGGGAGGCAGTCCCACCAGCTAGCAAGGAGGCTGAGGCAAAAAGAAAGCACAAACAGAGGGGAGACGACCTGACTTTTAATGGCACAGCCCCAGCCTCAGCAAAGCAGCAAGACAGACAAGCTATGCAAAGCTGAGAGGTGCAATGGCACAAACAACTCTAGAAGACTGCCCTTTCCCATCCCCCAAGCTTATGACAGGGCTCTGTGCCCAGGAACTTCGGGCCAGCCCAGCCCCATTCCCAAGCCCTCAGTGCACAGCAGAGCCTGGGCCAAGGCTTGTTCCAGAGTTAGTGAATGTAGAGGCAGCAGGGAAAATAGTGTAGCCGTCCAAATCTCCAATACAGAAACTAATGAACTCCTAGTTGAAAAGAAGTGAAGACTTGTATCCTTTAAGGTCCAGGATCTGGTCCTTATTACCTCCCTATCCTGGGTCTCTAAGAACCTGATATCAATGTCCCTGTGGTCATGCTTCCTGGGCCTGCTGAGAGCCCCTTGCAAATCTCACCTACAGCCGTGGAATGGAAGAGGGTCATGAGCAGCATCTAGTGAGAGCAGCAGCAGCAGCAGAAAGGGGAAGGCAGCAGAAGCTCAAGCACTCACAGAGGAACAAGAAACCGTGCAAGGAGACTGTTTATTTCAAAAGGATTTTGCAATAGACATAGTGAACAGGCTCCAGGCAGCTGTTCTATTCTTCTCCCTCATCCTCATCCTCATAGGAGTCGATGCCTACTTCTTCATAATCCTTCTCCAGAGCAGCCATATCCTCCCGGGCCTCTGAGAACTCACCCTCCTCCATGCCCTCTCCCACATACCAGTGTACAAAAGCCCTCTTCGCATACATCAGGTCAAACTTGTGGTCCAGGCGGGCCCAGGCCTCAGCAATGGCGGTCGTGTTGCTCAGCATGCACACAGCACGCTGCACCTTGGCCAGGTCGCCCCCGGGCACCACCGTGGGTGGCTGGTAGTTGATACCAACCTTGAAGCCTGTGGGGCACCAGTCCACAAACTGGATGCTGCGCTTCGTCTTGATGGCAGCAATGGCGGCGTTGACATCCTTGGGTACCACATCTCCGCGGTACAGCAGGCAGCAGGCCATGTACTTGCCATGACGGGGGTCACACTTCACCATCTGGTTGGCAGGCTCGAAGCAGGCATTGGTGATCTCCGCCACCGACAGCTGCTCGTGGTAGGCCTTCTCTGCAGAGATGACCGGCGCGTAGGTGGCCAGGGGGAAGTGGATGCGAGGGTAGGGCACCAGGTTGGTCTGGAACTCTGTCAGGTCCACGTTGAGGGCCCCGTCAAAGCGAAGGGAGGCAGTGATGGAGGACACGATCTGGCTGATGAGGCGGTTGAGGTTGGTGTAGGTGGGGCGCTCGATGTCCAGGTTGCGGCGGCAGATGTCATAGATGGCTTCGTTGTCCACCATGAAGGCACAGTCCGAGTGCTCCAGCGTGGTGTGGGTGGTAAGGATGGAGTTGTAGGGCTCGACCACTGCGGTGGACACCTGGGGGGCTGGGTAGATGGAGAACTCCAGCTTGGACTTCTTGCCATAATCAACAGAGAGCCGCTCCATCAGGAGGGAGGTGAAGCCGGAGCCCGTGCCCCCTCCAAAGCTGTGGAATACCAGGAAGCCCTGAAGTCCTGTGCACTGGTCAGACTGAAAGAAAGAGATGGAGTCATGGTGGGGGATGCTGAGGAACTTTTCTAGCTCCATAAGCCCTCACTTATCTTGAAAGCTAGGGTTAAGCCTAATGAGTAAACCACAGTGGAATCATATTCTGGAACATACAGCTAGAGATGACCTCCTGAAATGGATCTGAGGAAAGCTTTTCCCTGACCATTTGTTTAGTCTCAAATGCTCCTTCCCTTCCATGCCAAATTCTCACCAGTTTGCGGATCCGGTCCAGCACAGGATCGATGATCTCCTTGCCAATTGTGTAGTGGCCACGGGCATAGTTGTTAGCGGCATCTTCTTTCCCAGTGATGAGCTGCTCTGGGTGGAAAAGCTGTCGATATGGGCCATTTCGGATCTCATCTGGAAGAACATAAACCATACTGTTGGGTAAAAACCACAAGGCTGTTCTCAGCAAGGACCTTCCTCCCCCCAGAGTGATATCTGCTGCCAGATACACGGAAGAGCTAGCTCGTCCTTCTGCCAGCCTGAGATACCAGTGTGGGAGAAACTCAGATCTGCTCTGGCCCATGCCAGCCTGAGATCAGCTTGCCTTCTTTATCTTCAGATAGGGTTAGGAGTTTTTCGGGGACATGAAGCCAAGTCTAGGTACCCTCTCTTCCGTCCTTCAAATTTGCCCCTTACACTCACCAATCACAGTGGGTTCCAGATCCACAAAAACTGCTCGGGGCACATGTTTTCCAGCACCAGTTTCACAAAAGAAGGTGGTGAAGGAGTCATCCCCTCCACCAATGGTCTTGTCACTGGGCATCTGCCCATCAGGTTGGATCCCATGTTCCAGGCAGTAGAGCTCCCAGCAGGCATTGCCCATCTGGACACCTGCCTGTCCCACATGGACTGAGATGCATTCACGCTGAGGGATAGAGAAGGGTCACAGCATCAGTGCCACATTTACAAGTTCCTACCTATCTCATGAGCCTCTCTCCAACTTTATCACCTACCAGCTAGGATGACTCAGTAAGAGGGAAGGCTTCAAACTGGCAGGGTCAGAGGAGGCTGGCAGCCTTCCCAGGATCCCTTGCACAGGAAGAAGCACCCAGTAGGGCAGGCCAATCCCTTAGCCTATTTCTCCGTGGGGAATTTGTCCAATGAGAGCTGTGGCTGTGAATGACCCTGCCACATTCCCAGGACACTTGGGGAGGAGAGAGGGCACGTGGGTATGAGACAGGCAGACACTGCAGTAATTCAGGAGAGAAGAGACTTTCCAGCTGCTCCTAATCCTGCAGCCCACACACCCAGCTTCTCCAGAGCCTAAGAGGCAGGTTTTCCAGTTTACAGCCCACAGGCCTCCCCACTTGATTCTTCGATGAAGAACAACTACGATTTGCTATAACCCTCTCCCCTTCATTTCTCTGAGTGCAGAGGTGTCTCAGCCTTCCCATCTGGCATCAGCTGACCACACCGGTCATCAGGATGCCCTCTCTCCCCACCTTTAAATCCCATCTGGCACTGGGGATCAAACCCATCTGGCTCCCCCTCTCCACCCCCGCATTCATTCTGTCTTCGCCACCTTCATCCACCCCGCCAGACCCCACAGAAGTAGGGATAATGCTGGCAGTGAGAAGTTGTGGGCACTAGGAGCTTGCTCCCTGCCTTAGGCTCTGCCCCCACCAGTCCTAAATTAACCCCTGCAGCACCAAAGTCCGCAGGGCGGCGCCTTGCCTTCCTACAATGAAGGGGCACGGTGATGGGTTTCCAAATCCAGAAAAGGAAGCAGAACCTGCGGTTAGGCCCCAGAGGTAACCCGCCTTGCCCCGGCCAAGACAGGCGCCATCCTGCACCCGGGCCCTACATCCGCTCTCCTCTGGAGCCTTTCCAGTTACATCCCAGCCGAAAGAGGGGATTGGGTTTCGGTCCCTGTTCTTGGGCTATAAATACCACCCCCTTACACACACCTCTTCCCCTCCCCCCAACCTGGTCTCGGCCCGCGCTGTCGCTCAGGGCCAGCTGTCTCTGCCTGTCCTCTGCGCATCTGCACTCCCGCAGGAGTGGGGCCACAGCTCGCCTCACGAGACGGAACCCCATTCCCGCCTCCCCTCTCGGCTCAGAAGCGGGGTGCTGAGTCACTGGGGGTGCTGTGGGTGGGAGAACGAACACACTCAGGAAAGGGGAATGTGGCTCTAAGTAACCTGACCCCCTTCCACCTTCTGGCGCCACGCACGCACGTGTTCGGTCAGTTCCAGGGACTCCTAGGGGGAAGGGATGGGGGCATCCAAGCGGGTCTTCCGCTGCCCGCGGAAGGCACTGGGCGCCAGACCGCGTGACTCTCCCCCCCCGCCAAGAGGGCTGGGCACAAACGCTTAGGAGGGCAGAGGGGATTAGCAGGAGGGCTCCTCTCTGCAAATGAAGAACCCTCCCACTGCCCCGTCCGTAGCTCCCAAAGGTGGACAACACACCAGGCCAAAGTCACTAGAAGGGGCTTGCGGGTGCAAAACCTTTGCCTTGCCTAGAGAACCTGGATGCTGGGTGGAGGGTCCCCGCAAGGGGAGGAACAGTTAGGGGTCGGGCGCGAACCCGGTGGGGTCGCACTCACCATGGTGAGTCCGAGCGGTGCGTCTCACGTAGAGTAGGGGTGACGAGTCTCGGTGAGATCTGCGCTAGCTGCAGTGCCGCACCGCTCTTATATGTGGGAGGGCGGACCCGCGCGCTCCGCTCGCCCACTCTGGGCCAGGC
>NW_022900928.1:119109881-119119466 GCF_012274545.1 Fukomys damarensis
GGTCTGGTTCCCGCCCCCAACGCGGCCCGGGGCCCTCACCTGCCTGGCCTGGGTTAGAATTGGCGATCTGGGCTTTAACCCTTCGGTCTGCGGTTGGAGCCGACACCTTCGGCTCCTGAGGTCCGAAACTGGGAAGCAGGGGGCGGTGACAGGGCGGGTCTCGCTTACACCTGCGTCATGGAAGGTGGGGCTGTCCAGGTGTTCTGATTTAGGCCGGGGGCGACTGAAACCGTCCTTCCAAGGAGGCTGCGGGCGGCCTTCTCCCGCGCCCTCCCCGCGCCGCCTCCCTGAAGTTGAGAGCGGCAGCGGTTCTGGAGCCGCACAATCTGAGCCCCAGGGCGCCCATCCCTGACTCTCCCGCAGAGCGGAGTAGGGAACCTGCCGCCCCTCACCGGCCGCGCGTGCTGCCCCGTCATCGGCGCCGTCACTATTAGTGAGCCCTGGCCTGGCCACCTCTCCGCTGTCCTGAGGTCAGAATCGCGGGGCGCTAGGCCTCAGAGCGGCAGCGGTTCTGGAGCCGCACAATCTGAGCCCCAGGGCGCCCATCCCTGACTCTCCCGCAGAGCGGAGTAGGGAACCTGCCGCCCCTCACCGGCCGCGCGTGCTGCCCCGTCATCGGCGCCGTCACTATTAGTGAGCCCTGGCCTGGCCACCTCTCCGCTGTCCTGAGGTCAGAATCGCGGGGCGCTAGGCCTCAGGACCTGGAATCGAATTTCGACCTCGATGGACATCCTGGTCAAGTGATTTAATCTGTCTTAGTATTGCCAGCAGAAGTTCCTTCCTTTCACACTTCATTCTCATTTCTTTCTTTTTCTTCTTCTTTTTTTTTTTTTTTTTTTTTTTTTTTTTTTTTGTTGTTGTTGTTTTTTGAGACAGGGTCTCACTATGTAATTGAGACTGACCTGGAACTCACTGTGTAGCCCAGGCTGGTCTCCAACTCACCATGATCCTCCTGCCTCAGCCTCCCCAGTGCTGGGATTACAGGCATGCACCACCACGCCCGGCTTCCATTTTCATTTCTTAAAGGAAGGGCCTTTTCTGCTTCCCCTGACTTGTCTTGCATTTTCTAGCTAGGTGCCTCCCTCCACTGGGAAATTCATGGGGCAGTAAATCTGTGCTACTTACAGGTGTTGAGGAACCTGGTACCAAGGCTAGTTATCACTTAGAAAAGTTGCATCTCCCTCTTCTCTCATCCTGTTTCTCCAGGGCTGTTCTACACAACACCAGAAACTAGTCATCTCCCTTCACCCCCTCTCCCTCCCTCCCTTTTTTGAGACAGGGTCTCACTATGTACTTCAGCCTTGAGTTGAACTTACTGTCCTGCCTCAACCTCCCAAGTACTGGAATTACAGGCATGCACCACCTCTTCCACCTTAGTGGCAATTTTTTATCAACTCATTGACATTTGACTTAGGCAAGGCATAGAAAGAAATACAGTGAGTGAAATATAACAAGGTCTTTCTTCTCAGTAGACTTGCCATCAGATTGGAAGAAAAAAACTCACTCGCAAGAAGAAAATAGACAAGAGCATATAGCAGGGCTACTCTAAGAAGTGGGCATGGTCTCTGGAGGAAGAAGCCTTGGTGATTGCATGACACTTGGCCCCTTGTAGGCCTTCCCTCATCCTGTTTTTCTCTTGCACACCTCCTTTTCAGAAGAATGAATACAGTAAGAGACCTGAGCTATTGTAGGCAAAACCCTAAACCTGTTGGACTTCCCTTTAGGATCCAGCTGTGTAGTTCTTCATTTGTGAAATTAGGATAACAACTGTGTTGTGTTCATCTTTTTGTCCTCAGAAGTATGGTGCTTTGCATACACAGTAAGCATTTGCTGTGCATGTATGGATGAGTTGTTTCTCTTCAGATATGGAGCTAAAATTAAGGTAGAGAAGCGGGGCATGGTGGGGCACACCTGTAATCCCAGCACTCAGGAGACTGAGGAAGGAAGATTACTGGGAGTTTGAGACCAGCCTGGGCTACATAGTGAGTTCCAGGGCTGTCTGAACTACATAGTGAGACCCTGTCTCAAAAAAAAAAAAAAAAAAAATTAAGGTAAAACTCTAAGAGGGCCAGGAACTTAGCTCAGTGGTTCTGCCCACTGCCTCACAAGTACAAGGTCCTGAGTTTGATCCCCGGTTTAAAAAAAAAAAAAAAAAAAAAAGGTCGAACTCCAAGATGGAAGTGCAGATTGGCATCCTGTAGGCCAAATTACCTCGCAGAAATGTTTCCTTTGCCTTTCACATTGTTAATAGTGCTTATTAATATGAAACAATCAGGAACTGGGGCCTCTCTGAGACCACCCCCATGTTGGGAGATTTGCTAGAAGACTCACAGGACCCGCATAGAGTTGTGCTTTCTGCTAAGCTTTTTGCTGCAATGTAGGAAGGATGTACAGGGTTCACACAAAGTATACTTTTTCTTCAAAATAAAGACACAGCCACATTTCCTTGCTATGTTTCCACCCAGGGAAGCTTGTTAGAGACTCAGTAGCTGCATCTGGAGGCTTGTCACATAGGCATTTCTGTCTTGTACATACCAAAGTGCCAGACTCCTAGAAGAAAATCAGGTGTTTGGCATAAACACCTTTCCTTATCAATTAACTGTCAGTTGGGAACATTCTAAGGACCAGGTTCCCAGACACCAGCCAAATGCCAACCCTATCAGGACAGTAGTCTCTGGCCTGCTCTGTTAACTCTTTTCTGCAGTCCTATAAAATCCCGACGTTGACGGTGTCTTACACCTATAGTCCCATTGACGCAGAAGACTGATGCAGGAGGACCCCAAGGTGGAGGACAGCCTGGACAACTTAAGAACTTAAACCCTGTCCCAAACCAGAACAATAAAGTCCCTGGGTCTGATCCCCAGTGCCCTCTTCCAAATAATTCCAGATGTCTAGTCTATTTGGAAAAGAGCTAGAAGTTCTGGTTGTACCAGGCCTGCATTCCCATTTACCAAGTTAGGTGTCCACATTCTACTCATTGGAACCTGTTACCATACTTGATAAAAGAACTTTGTGGATGTGTTTAAGGTGGGGATCTTGAGATTAGTCTGGATTATCCTTAGGACCAAGATTATCATAAGCCCCCCTTTTAATGCTAGGAATGGACCCAGGGCCTTGTACACTCTCACCAGCACTCTGCTACTGAACTACACCCCCAGCCCCACAAGGGTCTGCAAATGTGAAAGAGGAAAGGAGGAGGGTCAGAGTCAGGAAACGAGATTGAAAACAGAGGTCAGAGTGACATGAGTGATGTGATTGTGGGCTTGGAAGACGGCTAGAGAAAGGCCACAAAGATGAAAAAGGCAAGGCACAGCTCTTCCCATGAATCTTCAGAGAGAATGCAACCATGGTAATGTTGTGATTTTTTTCTTTAGCTCCCTAAACCCCCCCTTCTTTTACTTCTGACCATGAGTACCATAAGATAGTAAATTTGTGTGTGTGTGTGTGTGTGTGTGAGTGTGTGCGTCTGTGTGTGTGTTTCTTTTTTTTTTTAGACAGGGTCTCACTATGTAGTTTAGATTGACCTGGAACTCACTATGTAGCCCAGGCTGGTCTCAAACTCACAGAAATCCTCCTGCCTCAACCTCCCAAGTGCTGGGATTACAGGTGTGTGCGACCATGCCTGGCAATTTGTGTTGTTTTAACCACTAAGTTTAAAGTAGCAGTTTGTTTAGAAGCAATAAGAAACTAGTACATCAATAAATGCAGCTGATAGTCCTACCTTAGGATGAGCAACAAGCTCCCTCCTGCTCATTACAGTCCTTGTCATCTTAGTGTCTCCCTAACACTGAAGACAAGTGTCAGTTGCCATTTAACTTCATGCATTCAGCCCATATCACACATTTATGTTACCCAGGCCCCTGAGATAGAACTCGATGGCTCCTAAGCAGACCCTCTACCTGGGTAGACAAGGGTGCAGGAAGATATGTCCAAGGCATGCGTGTTAGTGAAATAATAAGTTCTGAGTGTGTGTGACCTCATGATATATATAGATCTCCTGGATCAGGGCTATAAGCTCTGGGTAACTATGAAGGTAATGATCTGTACTACCAGAACCTAAATTTTTAGACATTCACAGACATGTACAGACTCTAGATGAAGGGGCCCCTAAACCATGGATGGGTACTGGTCCATCATCTGTTAGGACACAGGCCATACAGTAGAAGACGGACAGTGAGCAAGCAAAGCTTTATTTGTTTTTAGAGGCACTCCCCATGGCTCCCATCACCACCTGAAATCTGCAATCTGTCAGATCAGCAGTGGCATTAGATTCTCCTAGGAGTGTGAACCCTACTGTGGACTGCCCACGCATGTGCTAAGAATCTAGCTTACGTGCTCCTTTGAATCTGCCTAAAACCAACTCCCCTCCCGCATCTGTGGAAAAATTGTTTTCCATAAAACCAATCCCCAGTGCCAAAATGCTGCTCTGGAATGTGATGGCCAATGCTTTTTTCACCCTTTCATTAAAACACCTCTCAATACATCAACCCTATCTGGATGTCTACCTGGCCACTGTCTCTTTGGGTCTTCCCGCTTCTCCTAACCCCACATGACTTCTGTCTTTTCTGTGCCCTTCCTAAGGGTCTCATCTTCATTTTGGAGCTGGACAGCAAAGGCCTCAGTGTATAAACTGTCTCCAGCCTGCCATCGGAGGGAGGCAGAGCTGTCGTCTTAGCGTTTATCCTTCAGCCTGTCCCAGTTGAAGCTTCTCTGGTTGCCTTCTGTCTCACAGCATATCCTTTAAGGGGGGCCCTGTTGTCACCTTCACTACATCTTTGTCCCTCAACATTCTGGCAGGCTCGGCCCATGTGCTCACCGAGATGCTCTTGCCCAGGTGTCTAGTGACTGCCATCTCGCCAGATTCACAAAGGCCACTTCTCCATCGTCATCTTTCTCAACTTCTCACAACAGTGTTTGGCTGCTCATTCCTATCTCAAATTCTTTCTTTGTGGCTCCCAGTTTTTGTCCTGGCCACTTACTCATGGTAGTTTCTGGTGGCTCACCTTAAACAAACGTCTTGAGAGCTAAGTTCTTCATTTCTTTGTTTTCCTCCCCGAAGGACCAATTGTTGAAGCTCAGTGATGAGTATATGGGATTCTAGGCTGTTATCTCTCTCTCCCTTGTGGCATATGTTTAAATGTCCATGATAAAATGTTATTGTGAATCTCAGTGTTTAAGAGGCTGAGGCATGGGGATCACAAATTTGAGGCCTTGCTGGGTGTGGTGGTGCATGTCTGTAATCCCAGTACTCAAGATGCTGAGGCAGGAGGATTGCCATAAATGTGTGGCCAGTCTGGGATATATGGTGAATTCCAGGCTAGCCTGACCTACAAAACAAGACCTTGTCTTGAAACAAACAAACGAACAAAAAAATCTGAGGGCAGTCTGGGCAACTTAGCAAGACCATGTCCAAAAAAAGGTATATTATTAAAAGAAAAAAACAGCTGGGAGTGTAGGTCAGTAGTACAGTCCTAGATTCAGTCCTGAGTACTGTGCCTGCTTCCATGTGTGCACATGCAATTACTGCAACATTTCAAAATGCCTCCTTCTTCAATGGTGAAAGAAAAGAATAAAAAATAGGGCTGGGGAACTCAGGATCTTGCGCCTACCAGGCACATACATGGTACTGAGAAAAAAAAAAAACAAATCTAAAGAGAAACAAATGTCACAAATATACTGATGGTGCTCAGATTTATATCTCCATGTCAGACTTCTTTGAACTTCAACTACAGTGTATATACACTATATATCTATATCTATATATTTATATAGATATCTATATATTTATATAGATATAGATATAGATATATAGTCTTACTATGTAGTTCAAGCTGGTCTCAAACTTGCAGTGATCCTCCTGCCTCAGCCTACCAAATGCTATTTGCCTTCTTGATATCTTGAATTAAAAGCCCATTAGACAACTCAAACAGCACGATCTCAGTGGAGTCTCAATTTTCTACTCTTATTCTACTTTCTGCCAAACCTGCGCCCAAGTGCTTAAGTTAAAAACCTAGGATCATATTTCTGTCTTTCTCTCTCTTCCTTCTCTTTTGTTAGAAATTTTTGGCTGCAAATAATGGAAAGCATAGCTAGCCATAGCTTAAACAATGGGGATATTCATTATCCCATTGGAAATCAAAGCAGAGGGGAGTACCAGGGTTGATTCGTTGATGTCACCAATAGCTCCGGTATTTCCAGCTTTCTACTCTGGCACCTTCAGTGGGGCGGTGACATTTCCCCTCATGATCAGAAGTTGGCTGCTACAGTGTAATTATCATGTCCTCATGTGACTCTGTCTTATGGCAGGGAAGGGGAGTTTCTTCCCACATCTCTTTTTATCAGGGAAAAAAACTTTTTTTCCTTAGAGAAGTCCTGCCCAAAAAAAGGTAAAAAAGTGAAGAGAAAAGATATGTAACACTGTAATAGGCATCTTACCTGCCCATGCCTAAACCAGTCAGCGGAAGGAGGGAATGCAATTACCAGGAATGGTTTACACCAATCTATACTTATCCGTGGGTCTGTGGGAAACCATCTTCCTCGAACAAGTGGAAGGATGAATAATACTTCAATGAAGGACTCAGGGCCCTGCCAGCAAGTAAGCGGGGACTGAGGCAGGCAAGGCTGGGGTTGGGAGCGGCACACCATGCATTAGCAAGTCCTTTGCTCTACTCTGAACTCAGACCCTTCTCCCCAGTCTCCTGCTGGTGCAAGCCCTCTGCTCTCCTTCCTAGATGCTGTAGTAGCCAGCCTCCCATCCAGCTTTCTGCATCTACTTCACACAGCAGATGCAGGAATCTCCCTAAAACGCAACCTAGGCAGTCATGTTTGCTTAGAACCCTCCACTGTGCCTGTCATAGTGCCCTCTCTTTCCCACATTTCCTTTCCTCCTGTGATCTCACCTTGCACAACTCTCTCCTGTCCCTCACTCTGTTCCTTGGAATACACTGGGCTCGCCCCTGCCTGTGAAGTTTGGTGCTTGCTGTTCTCTCTGCCTAGAGCGCTGTTCTCCAGGTCTTGCCATGACTGACTCCTCATTAAGCTCTCAGTTCAAATAGAAAACAGATCTTTCCCTGTTCAGTCTGAAATAGTAGCCAACCCCCTCTCTAACTTGTTTTGTTTTCTTCATGTGCTACTGCTGTCTGAAGTTTTATTGTTTGTTTGTTATCTGTCTTTCCCACAAAATTATAAGCTCCTTAAGTGACCTTTCTTGTCTCCCAGTGTATCCCTGGCACCTGGATCAGTGCTTGGCAGGCATTCAATAAATAGTTGTTGAAGAATATAAGGGTGTCAACTGCCTCTTATTTTATGTTAGATACAGTAGCGTGTTTAAAAACAGAGTCTCTTTAAACTCTATTTTATACAAGATACTTGCCTGTTGGTTGGTAGAGTTGGTGATGCCTAGAACAACTCTGAGATGCCCAACTCCAAAGACGTAGGAAGACATTTAAGAGCTAAACCAGAGAGCTGTGAGCCCAGTAGGCCTATGAGGTCCCAAATTCCTCCATCTGGATAATAATTCCTGAGGTCTCCAGCTTCATGGACCCATGCAGATGGAGGCTTGGCTTGCTTACCTTCAGTAGATTGGTTGGCTCTGTTTTCTTTCTGGGCTTTCTAGCTCCAGAAGGAAAAGAGATGAGTTCTGGCTTCAAAGATGTCAGTCCATAGCCAAAGCCAGAATTAGCCATCTGGAGAATCTGGGCCACTCCTTGTCACACGGGTGGTGAGATGGGCTCTGAAAAGTCCCCCATCTCAAAATAACTCTCCTACTATTGGCCACAGTAGCTGAAATTTCACATTAGTGACTGCTTTTTGGATAGAACAGCTACATGAAATACTTTTAGTTGCTCAGTCTGGTGCTCCTATTCCTGGTTGTTCCTCTCTGGAGGAGGGAGTGGAGAAATGTAGTGTGGCATTAGGGTCCACTAGAGGCTCTCGGTCATGTTTCTGAAGTCAGGGCAGTCAGCATAGTTCTGGGGCTCATTTCTTCCCTTCCCTTCCCTTCCCTTCTCCCTCCCCACCTTTCATCTTTTTTGTTTTTTGAGACAGGGTCTCAGTATATAGCTTAGGCTTGCCTCAATCTTGCAATCCTCCTGCCTCAAATGGAATACTGGAATTACAGGTATACACCTAGACGTTCTGGGGTTTTCTACAGCCATTGTATAACTGGTTGAAAACAGGCATAGAGTTGGTGAAGAGAAAGATTTGGGCAAGTGGTGTTAGTCAAACGAAGATGTTAGCCAGGCGTGGTGGCACACCCATAATCCCAGCACTCGGGAGGCTGAGACAAGAGGATCACTGCAAGTTTGAGGTCAGTTTGGGCTACCTAGTGAGTTCAGGGCCAGTCTGAACTACAAAGCCAGACATTGTTTTAAAAAACAAAACAAAACAACAACAACAATAAAAACAAGGATGCTGAGGCTAGAGGGAGATAAGAGAGTTGTAGGCTATACAAGGGAGTGGTCCTGACTGGCTATGGAATTAAAGACTGGAAAAAAGGAGATAAAGATCTATGAGGGGCTTTGGAACAGTGTACACTCTGCCTCATGCAAAGAGAAGCAGAGCCTGAGATGCAGATGACTCTTAATTCTACCATTAATGAAGCCCCAGGTGATGTTGGGCAGGACGCCAGAGACTTCAATTTCCTTTTCTTCACCATGGGAATGGGAGGTCTGCCTTGTCTACCTCACACAGTTGCTGAGGGAGAGATAAGGGGCATGGTTGTCTACAAAACTAAAATGCTGGAGTTTAACATTTTTATTTCAGAATTTTGTCTAAGGACACAAGGACACTCCTGTGGGGACAAAAGGCAAGGCTGGTGCAGCTGTGGCTTGTGATGCACCTGTGGGAGAAATTTAAGAACAGTCCTGACATCATCAATCTGCTTTGCAGCAATCCCAGCCTAAGCACTGAAGAAGTGTGTCTTCTTTGAGCCTCATGAACTGCCTCTTCCCATTCCACAGATGAGAAAACTGAGGCCAAAGAAGTTAAGCACTGCCAGTCGAAGCAGCACATGCCTGTAATCTCAGCTGATTGAGGATGAGGTGGGAGGACTGCAAGTTCAAGCCTAGCCCAGGCAATTTAGTGAGACCCTGTCTCAAAATGAAAACAAAAAAAAAGAAAAAAGAAAGGGCTGGGGATATAGCTCATTGCTAAAGGGCTCCTGGGTCCTATCTAAAGTACCTGGGGGTGCGGATTAAGTGCTTGTAGGTATTAGACCTGGGGTTCCCTATTAGATTCTAGTTCCCTATGTTCTAAGCTTTCTACCCAGAATTCCCTGGACTCACTCTCATGCCTGAGGACTCATTATTTCTGGATCACTGCAGGTCTCTGTCTCACTCACACTCCACTTCCGGTCCTTGCCAGGCCCAGAGGGAAGGGGTGGTGGTGCTGGAGTTCTGGGGATTTGAATTCTAAACCCTCTCCCACCTGTGAAGGCCAGGCTGCTACCAGAAAATGTGACCGTGTACCAGACAACTGGCACCTCCTCTGCCCACCCCACCTGGTTCTCCAGTTTGGGCCCTGGCCCAGCACCTGCTGCTGCTCTGTAACCAAGTCAACAGGCCAGCCACACACACACACACACAC
>NW_022900928.1:119119539-119127550 GCF_012274545.1 Fukomys damarensis
TCTTGTCCTGTAACCACATAAACACGCCACACACACACACACACACACACACACACGCACACACACACACACACACACACACACACACACACAACCAGGGCTGTTTCTACTCCCATCCCTAGCACCAGACCAGAGAGGCTGGGGAGGCCACATCCCCGGGTCTCTCACAGATCCATCTCTGACTCCTACAGAGTGCAGACCCACTGACAAAAGACCCCAGCCAGGCAGCATGGTGATCAGGGGTGGAGGGACCAGTGACACTGGGGGCTGGTGTGAGGGAACCCTGTGAATCCTAGTATTCATGGGGATATAGTATGTGGGGAGGTGAGGGGAGATGAGGAGAGAGGAGATAGAGACTTCCAGATGGGGCTGTATCCCCCAAGTGTGCTGGTTTGGGGGACATGCACGGAGGGGTAGGGGAAGACCATGCTTATCAGGGGTGAGTCTGAGAGAGCTCTGAGTTTTGGGGTGGGGGTGGGGGTAAGCAGGACTCGAGCAGAAAATGAGGCTACTTTCCATGCTGGCTGAGTCTCCAAACCTTGGGCCCTGCCCATGTTCACTGCTGGGCTCTGATCCCCCTCCCAGCTGTGGGACAAGTCTTCTCAGAAGCTCTGCTTTTTGGCTTCTCCCTTAGCCCTGCCCATCTACTGCACCTTTGTGTGAACCTTATTTCAGTCACCAAGTGGGAGAGGGAGAAGGAAGAGAGGGTGGGACTCCTCCCTCCAGAGCTGCTGGCCAGTGGGGTGGCAGGACTGAGGGCTTCAGCAGTCTTCCAGTCTTGCAGGCTAGAAAAGCAGTTTAGAGCATGGCTGGAACCAGGCTTTCCCCATTCTGAAAATGCCTACTTTTGCTCATGACCTTGAGCTGGTTGTGCAACTTTTTTTTTTTTTTTTTTAAGGCAGGTTGCTTTATTTGTCTGTTTTTGGTACTAGGGATTGAACTCAGGACCTTGTGCTTGCGATGAAAGCAGGTTACTGTGGATCTTAGTCTCAGTGTCTCTGAGGGGAGAGAAGAGGTGCAAGGGGCAAAGTCTGGGAGCTTGTGCTTAAATGAGATACTGTGTGAGAAGTTCAAGAAGTACACACAGGGGACTGGGGATTTAGCTCAGCGGTTCGGTGGCCTGCCTTGCAAGCGCAAGGACCCGAGTTCAATCCCCGGTACCAAAAAAAAAAAAAGAAGTACACACAGTAGTTCCTGGTCCCAAATAAGAGCATATTAAATAACAACCAAACAACACAGCAAAACCTGCCAGGTTTTATCATTAAGAAAAAGGAGCCGAGGGCCAGGGATTTAGCTCAGTGGTGTAGCTGCCTGTCTTGAAGTGCAACGTCCCAAGTTCAATCCCCAGTACCAAAAAAATAAAGGAGCCCAGAAAGCTGAGGTGGAGTAACTTGTGTGAGGTCATAGAGGCCAGGTCTGTGTGACCCTACAAACTGAGTTCTTTGTCCCAAACATGCTGCTGCCCAGTGTGAGGCATCACTTCCTGAGAGGTCAGAGACACCTGTGTAGCTCTCAGCTCCAGGGACCCGGACAGAGTTTGGTTAATGGGCAGAACCTGGGTAGGCTCAGAGGTGCAGCAGCTGGTGCTCGTCTCACCAGTGATGGGCACTCCTGCCAGCCCTCTCTTCTTGGGAGTTTCAGAGTCACTTCCTCTCTAGGTCCCTCCCAGCTCTTAGACACTGGGGTGTCAGGGTGGGAACTGGCCTGGGGCTGCTACAGGCATGGCTGCCTTAGTATGTGTCACGCAATGGCCAGGCAGGCACCTTACATGCATCCTTCCACCTGACCCTCACAATATTCCTTCTAGGAGGGGTTCTTTTTGTTTTTGCTTTGTTTTGTTTTGGTTTTTGGTACCAGGGATCGAACTCGGGACCTTGTGCTTTCGAGGCAGGGGTGGAACCATTGAGCTAAATCCCCTGCCCCAGAGGGGTTCTAATCAACCTCATTCCACAGGGGAGGACACTGGCTCAGCGAAAGCAAAGAAGTCACAGATCTGGGACACAGACTGCTTATGGATCAATCCCAGCCATCTAAAAATTATACATTAAGGCCTTTATTTCACATTTATTTATTTAGGTTTTTTGAGACAGGATATTGCTATGCAGTTTAGGCTGGTCTTGAACTCATTATGTTGCCCAGGCTGGCCTTGAACTCTCTGAAATCTTCCTGCCTCTGCCTCCTGATTGCGGGGATTACAGGTGTGTGCCACCATGCCTAACTGTTTTATATATTTTTAAAAAGTCAGTGATGTGCTGAATTTATGGGGAGAGCATTTTCACTGATTATGAAATATTCCTGAGACGCACAAAAGGTATAAAAATAATAGAGTGAACACCTGTTGCCAAATTTGACAAAAGAATCCCTCTCCAGCTTCATCCATTGTCAGAGAGAACCATTATTCTAAAATTGGTGTATGTATGTGTGTGTGTTTTCCTTGCTTTTTTTTTTTAAGGCAAAGTTTTTCTCCAGTGCCAGGTGTGGTGGCATACACCTGTAATCCCAGCACTCGGGAGGCTGAGGCAGGAGGATTGCTGTGAGTTAGACCAGCCTGGGCTACATTAGTGAGTTCCAGGTCAGTCTCAACTACATCGTGACCCTGTCTCCTACCTGTAATCCCAGCACTCTGAGGCCTGAGGCAGGAGGATTGCTGTGAGTTAGACCAGCCTGGGCTACATTAGTGAGTTCCAGGTCAGTCTCAACTACATAGTGAGACCCTGTCTCAAAAAACCAAACCAAACAAACAAGCACACAAACAAAAAACAAAACAAAACAAAAAAAGTTTCACTCTGTAGTCCAGGCCTGCCTTGAAACCATTGTGTAGCCCAGGTGACCTTTCTTAGCCTTGGAGTTCTGGATTATAGGCATGCAAGACTGCGTTCCAGCATCCCTTGCTTTCTTTATCTCCATAACGTCTGCCCCTGTTTCCTCCACCAGTGGCACCCATTTCTTTCTGAGCATGGCTGGGTTGACTATCACCCTTTACCAGACTCATCTGATCTCCTCCATGTACTTTAATTAAGATGCTTAGTCACTGAACAAAGCTCTATAGCTTCAGATCTGCCCACATCTGCTTCCCCCAGAGTTTTGTCCCTGGCCCTACAGCCAATGCCTGTGGATCCTCATTGCCACCAGTAAGTGCTTAAACACAGGAGGCTGGGCAAGGAGCCGAGTCCAGGAAATGAAGGTTAGCCAGAGAACCACTCAAGGAAGACGGGCAGGAACCATGTCAGGCATGATAACACCCTTCTTTCTAAGGCTGTCCTTTGACCTTTGCCCACTTGATGTGAATACAGCTCAGTCCACTCAGTCCACGTGGGGCAGACTGGTGTGCAGATTGGCAATGCATGCTGGGAGCTGTACTGCTTAGAACGTGGGATTCCACCATATAGGCTGATGCCCAGTGACAAGACCAATGGGGGAGGAAATGACACCTTCAACACTTTCTTCAGTGAAACAGGAGCTGGAAAACATGTGCCCTGGGCAGTGTTTGTGAACCTGGAGGCCACTGTGATTGGTGAGTGATGATTAGTCTCTGCTATAGCCTTGTCCCTAGTACAGAGGAGTCCTACCTTAGAACTGGAGAGCACTGCAGTTTGTGCTGCAGCCAATTGGAACTCCAGTCGGAATCCAAGGAATCCACATCCCTTTCCATATCATTGGATGTAGTCCCTCTAAGGTAGAATCCTAGGCCTGGTGACCCCAATCCCTCTGGATACTTTGGAGTTGGGAGCTAGACAGTAAGGGAGGTGGGGCCCCAAACTCTGCCCATTGCAGATGAAGTTCAGACAGGTACATATGGTGAGTTCAGACTAGGACTAGTGAGGAAGGGCCTTGATTCTGACCAAGAGGGCTATAGGTCTAGCCTGAAGCCAGTATCTTCTTATCTTCTATGTCCACTGCCCCACTGTTAGAAAGAGTAACCCCAAGTGCAAACATACTGCTGGCTTGCCTGGCTAAATTATGTGGGTTTTTTTTGTTTGTTTTTTTTTTGAGACAGGGTCTCTCTATGTAGTGAGACTGACCTGGAGCTCACTATGTAGACCAGTCTGGTCTTGAACTCACAGTGATCCTCCTGCCTCAGCCTCCCAAATGCTGGGATTACAGGCCCTTGCCACCATGCCCAACCTCTTGCCTGGCTAAATTATGGAGGTCCATAAGCATTCCCAGAATACTGCCTTGTGTCACAGGGACATGACCAGACGTCTCCAAAAATCAGAGGTGTCAAGAATGCTAGGCCAAGGCACTGTGACTGACACTGGCTTCCATCAAGGATGGACCTGGATTGCTGATCTCAGCAGAGGAGCACTGCAGAAACATCTGAAATTCAATCAGGGGGCCATGGGTGTGAGCTGGGCAGAATTGACAAGCTGTGGTAACAAAGATGACTGTGTCACTAGATTTAAGCCAGCTATGTGTGAAAGGCCTCAGGAGATTGTAGAGAAGAAGGGGGACAAGGAGGAGAAAGAGAGGTCCTACCCATGCTGATCTCTTGATCTTTTGGAAAAGACTTCCAAGGAATTCATGAAGCTTTTGCATCTTTCCTTTTTATCAGCTGTACTGCATGCCATAGGTTTCTCGTCCTCTTCCCTGAATAGGCTGACCAGTGCACAGGGTTCTAAGGATTCCTCATCTTCCACAGGTTTGGAGGGGGCACGGGCTCCGGCTTCACCTGCCTCCTGATGGAGCGGCTCTCTGTTGACTATGGCAAGAAGTCCAAGCTGGAGTTCTCCATCTACCCAGCCCCCCAGGTGTCCACCGCAGTGGTCAAGCCCTACAACTCCATCCTGACCACCCACACCACGCTGGAGCACTCGGACTGTGCCTTCATGGTGGACAACGAAGCCATCTATGACATCTGCCGCCGCAACCTGGACATCGAGCGCCCCACCTACACCAACCTCAACCGCCTCATCAGCCAGATCGTGTCCTCCATCACTGCCTCCCTTCGCTTTGACGGGGCCCTCAACGTGGACCTGACAGAGTTCCAGACCAACCTGGTGCCCTACCCTCGCATCCACTTCCCCCTGGCCACCTACGCGCCGGTCATCTCTGCAGAGAAGGCCTACCACGAGCAGCTGTCGGTGGCGGAGATCACCAATGCCTGCTTCGAGCCTGCCAACCAGATGGTGAAGTGTGACCCCCGTCATGGCAAGTACATGGCCTGCTGCCTGCTGTACCGCGGAGATGTGGTGCCCAAGGATGTCAATGCCGCCATTGCTGCCATCAAGACGAAGCGCAGCATCCAGTTTGTGGACTGGTGCCCCATGGGCTTCAAGGTTGGTATCAACTACCAGCCACCCACGGTGGTGCCCGGGGGACCTGGCCAATGACCGCCATTGCTGAGGCCTGGGCCCGCCTGGACCACAAGTTTGACCTGATGTATGCGAAGAGGGCTTTTGTACACTGGTATGTGGGAGAGGGCATGGAGGAGGGTGAGTTCTCAGAGGCCCGGGAGGATATGGTTGCTCTGGAGAAGGATTATCACTGGATTTTTTTTTTTTTTGTACTGGGGATCAAATTTAGGACCTTGTGCTTAGGAGGCAGGTGTGGTGCCACGGAGCTAAATCCCTGGCCCCTGGAGAAGGATTATGAGGAGGCATGGATAGTGAGGAGAGTGTAGGAGTGGAAGAGGAAGGGGATGAATACTAGGAGATCTTGCATATCTTTTTAAATAAAGTGCTGTGGTGGAGAAGAGTAGAGCAGGGAAGGAGAGCAAATTCATCCCAGAGAAGATGCAGCTAAGTGCAAGGTGTCTTTGTTAATTTTCTTCTTGCTGAAACAAATTACCTGACACCCAAAGTTAAAGGAGGAAAGGCTTATTGTAGCTAGTCTGTAGATGTTTCACTTCATAGTTGGCTGGCTCCAAGGCCAGGTGGCATGGCTGAGGGCCATCACAGAAGAGAAACAGTTCAAGGTAAAGCAGGACAGACCAAAGCCAACAAGCAGCAGGCGACAGCAGCAGTACTTTTTCTGTCCCTTGTTCAGAAGCCCCCAATTTATGAATATTTGGTTGCAAACTTTCACACCTATGAATGGACCCTCAATTTTTTTTCATGCTTTACATTGTATATTTGTGTCAAAGTTGTATAAGACTCACTTCGTCAAACTTATGAATGAATCTGACTTAGGAACATTCATCCTGAAGGGAACTCTTTGTAAATCGGAGACTTAAGGTATTCTGTGCAGGGTATACGCCCTTAGGGCGAGTAACACTGACACCCACGGGGTGGGGAGCACCATGAACCCCAGCATTGCATCCTTAATCCCAGCATCACACACCCTAGATCCAGCCCCCTCTGAAAAGCCACACCTATGACCCATGAGGTTTTGGGGGTCATCTAGACACAAACCATAACATAGGCACCTCGGGGTTATCCCTGGGTGAGTGGGCCAGTGAGATGAGGCTGGGGGAGCTTACACTCTGGCTCTGTTCATGCCTGATCAAGCACCAAGTCCTCTGTTCTTCTGGGGCATTCACATGTAGGATGCAAAGTCCATAGGAAGCTGTGAAGATGGGAGAGAGGTATTGTGGAGTCGCCCACTGTGAAGTTGGTCAGAGGAGCCTGGGTAGCTAGGGAACCCAAAGTGAGGCACCAGTGGTCAGATGTGGCTGGTGCTCCCTGGTTCACCCTGCCATCTGGGGGCTTGTCTTGTCCAGGCAGGAGTCGGGTATAGAGAGTCCAGAAGCTGGTGGTGAGACCATAACATGGCAGCAGCAGCAACAAAGGGGTAGAGGCATGGGGAGAACTTATCTCTCAGTAACCTCGGTCAACACTCACTGTGCACAGACAAGTGACTTTTTCTCAAGTTGGCGTCATGTGTTATGCAAGTGTAGCTGCAAGCCCTACAGCCAGCCGAATGGTGGCACTTAAGTCCTTTCATATGGACTTCCTGGAGCCCCTCCTGGGCTGAGGGATGGTCTGACCATTGCCAGTGTGGGAACTAGGTCCAACCCCACCCCAGCCTAGAGGACTGAATTATCAGGGCCACCCTCAGCTCTGTCCTTCCTGCAGTCCCCTTTTTCCTGGCCTTTTCCAAGATGAGGGGCTGGAATGGCAACCCCAGTGTCAGCGACACCAGGAAGCTGAGGAGCTGAGAATGAGATGTGACTCCAGAGCCTTGGAGCTGGAGCCACAGCAGAGCTACCCAGAGGGGCCAGGCAGGACCAAGGAGAAACCTTTAGGAGGCATCAGAGCCAGGGAAGAGACACAGCTACAGTCCAGGAAGCCATTTGGAACAGGAGAGAGACGTTTCCTGGCTTCTTTCTCCTACCCTCAACTTCCAACAGTGGCTCCTGTTAGCTGAGCTGAGGCAGAAGATAGCTGGCAAGGGAGCCCAGGACAGAGGGCACAAAGCCCTGCGAGACAGAAGAAGTCAAGGAAGGTAGGGAATGGATCTTAGGGAAAGGCATGCAAAGCACCAGCTCCTATTCCACTAGCTCAGGAGGGACCCTCCTCATCTGGTCCCCATCACCTGTCTCTGTCACTGCTGTCCCAAGGACTTTGTAGGAAAGAGAGGATGGAGTGAAAGCAGCAGGATGGTGGGGGGAGGATATAGAGAAGCAAATGGGCATGTACATCCCAGCAGCTTCCTCCTTCTCTGGGAATTATTTATTCAGGCAGCAACTATTCTCAACTCTTTTTCAAGGATTTGTGCTTAGTGGGTTCTGTTCCCAGGCGAGAGGCTGCCAGGTATGTGGTGCATGTGTGGGGGTGGGGTGGGGGCAGGAGTAACTTAATTCAGAGAGTGTTTGGAAGCTCATTTTTGCTGAACAGCTCAGCCATATCCTCAACCTCCCCGCCCCCAAATAAATGGGCCAAATTTTAAATCTCCATCTGTCTGACTCTGGCGTCTTTCTTTTACATAGTTTCTCACCTGGGAAGGAGAGAGGGCTAAATGTGGATGCCCTTAAAACCCCAAGAAATTGTTGTAATTTACCAACATTATGTGTGAGGGTGGATGAGTATGTTATCTTTTCTCCTACTTTTTTTCTTTCTTTCTTTTTTTCTTT
>NW_022900928.1:119127635-119159104 GCF_012274545.1 Fukomys damarensis
GGTGGGTGTGTTTTTTTTTTTTTTTTCTTTTTTTTTTTTTTTTTTTTTTTTTTTTTTTTTTTTTTTTTTTTTTTTTTCCAGTACTGAGGATCGAGCTCATGGCCTTGCAAAGCAAGGCAAGTGCTCTATTCCTGAGCTCCATCCCCAGCCCTTTTTCTTACTTTATTTTGAAATACAGTCTCATTTAATTGCCAAGACTGGCCTCAAACTTGCAGTTCTCCTGCCTCAGATTCCCAGAGTGTAATTCCTGGTATTACAGGCACACATCAACATATAACATATTTGGCTTATTTCTTCTTCTTCTTTTCTTTTTTTTCCATTTTGATTTTTTTTTTTTTTTGGTACCAGGGATGAACTCAGAACCCTGTGCTTGCAAGGCAGGTGCAACGCCACTGAGCTAAATCCCTGGCCCTAATTTTGTTTTGCTTTGAGTACTGGGGATTGAACACAGGGCCTTTGCACTGAACTAGAACTTGGAGCTGGGACCACAGCAGGATGACTGAGAGGGAGCAGGTGGGACCAAGGAGGAAGGGGTATTTGACAGGACTCAGAGCCAAGGAGAAGATACAACCACTGCTTGATAAGCTCCCTGAAAGAGAGGAAGAGAGAGGAGGGAGAGGGAGAGAGGGAGAAAGGGAGAGAGACAGAGACAGGGACAGAGAAATACCTTGGGTCTGCCCTTCCTGCTACCCTCAATCTCCCCAGCCTCTTTTTAAGGTCTTTAAAATGTGAACAGGGTCTTGCTGTTGCTAAGTTGCCCAGACTGAGCTCAATTTTATAATCTTCTTGCCTCCACTTCCCAGAGTGCCAGGTTTACAGGTATGCACCACAGCACCTGGATCATCTTGTATATTCTTGAGATGTATACAGTTACTGTAACTACTGGAATGGAAGCTCCTTGGAAACAAGGCCTTGTTCCTCACTGCCCTACATGCAGCACCTTGCATGTCGCCTAGTACATTCAACGCTCAATATTTGTTGAGGGAACTCACTCCTCACTCCATCATTGCCTATTTTTATAGATGTGGAGACTGGCTCAGAGAAATGATCTGACTTGCCCAAGGTCACCCAGTTTGTAAGTGGAGAAGCTGGGTTCCAGATCCAGGTGGGCCTGAACTAAAACTCAGGTTGCTAACCTCCTTCCCTCAGCCCGGCCCTCCTACCGCCTTGTTCTAGGAGCTCCTCAGACACTACCTCTTCTGGCCTGTCAGGTAAGCAAAGCCCAGACGGTGACTCAGGTGTCTCCAGGGCATGACGCTTGACACATCCTTGTCTGGCATCTGTGATGAAGGACATCAAGGCAGGGAGCAGGGCCCCTGTCTCTGGAATGGAACTGGGGCAGAGGCTACGTTGGGGATAGGTCTTAGGGCTGTCAGTGCCTTTTGGAAAGGTTCTCCTGATATCCTATGTGAGAGAGAGAGAGGTGGGAATGTCACCTGCCAGGATGGAGGGCATCCTGAGAGACAGCCAGTTCCCCTCTCATTCGCTGTACCGGCCAGCCCAATCTGGGGGCTGTATCTTCATCTCCATGCAGACTCCACAGGGTTGCCCCTTTGGGTAGGGACCTGTAGGCCTGGGTTGGGTTGGGTATGTGTATGAGGAGGTGGCAACCTAGACTTCCTGGGGCAGCTGGGAGTGCCGCCCAGCCCGGCTCCTGGGGACTCCCTCAGTGCAGGACAATCCTTTCATCTCTGATGCTGCTAAGGCCAGGGTACAATTACCTCTTGCAGACAGGAAGACAGGTTCCTAGCTTTGGGTCTCACCCAACAAGCTTATTCCCTCATCTCTGCTGTGTCAGGAATATGCAAAGCTGTGTCGTCAGCATTTCCTCCTTCTGGAAGCCAGGGCTTGGGCTCTGGCTGTCTCAGTGTTGCCATTCCTTCCAGATTAGGTCACGGCCTTCCAGAACCCATCCATCTCCAGCAGGGCTCCCTCCTCTGGATTCTTCCATCCCCCACCATCTACCTCTGTCACTTATCTGGCACTTGACATGGGTGGCCTTGTACAGTAGTAGCACATGGCTTCTGGGGAATGTCCTAGTTCCCACCTAGGTCCTTAACAATTTTTCATGTGTATTTGAACAGCTGTTACTTGCATATGTTTCAGGATTCATAAGGTACCCCCCAAAATTTACAAACAACAAAAATAAATGTCCTTCATCTTGTTCTCCTCTCGGCAGGCACCACTGTTAACTTTTTTGTTAGTGTTTTCTTCTAGAGACATATACAGATATTTAATGTGTGTCCCTATATTTTTAGTACACACTGTGTTCTGCATCTCATTTAATATTCAGTCTAGAAGATGGTCTACACCAGCCCATTCCTTTTGGTGACAATATTCCATCATATATAGTGTACCATGACTTATTTAACCAATTGGCTATGAATGGGTGTTTAGGTTGTTTCTAATCCTATGCTATTAAAAAGGATGCTGCGGTTGGGGATATACCTTAGTGTAGAGGCTGCAGTTCCAATCCCAGTATAGGGGGTGGGGAAGATGAACGGTGCAACTCCATATATACTTCACTGCATATAAGTTCTTAGAATTGGAATTCCTGAGCCAAAGGTTGTGTGTGTGTGTGTGTTATAATTTTGTTGCACTCCATATTTCTCTCTTTAGAAATAATACCAAATTAGCTGCCCTGCCCCTACCATTGTATGAGGACACCTGGGCCTACAACCTTGCTCTTATGATATAGTAAACTTTTTGATCCTTGTCAATCGTTCAATTAGTGAAAATATTTTGTTGCAGCTTTTATTTATACTTCTCTTGTTGGGGTTGAGACTGAGCATATTTTCATGTGTTTAGAAGCCAGTATTTCCTTTTCTGTGAGCTGTCTGTACCCTTTGCCTATTTGAACAAGTACACTGGGGGTGAGGGTCTAGCTAAATGGTGAAGCTCTTGCCCAGCATTCACAAGATCCTGAGTTCCATCCCCAGCACTGGAAAAATTGCATTGTTTGCCTATTAATTTTTTGTATTTCTTTTTCTGCTACATATGTCCCGTAAGACTTCCCTCCGTTGTCATTTTTTTATATCTCAACTAGATTTTATTTCCCTGCCTGGAATTTAAATGCCTTTGTGTTCCTATTCTTAATGTGATATCACATACACAGGAGGTGCTAGACAAGAGAAGTAAGAAGAAAAAGGCAGAGACTTGGAAGACTTTGGAGTGACCTGGTCTATCCTAATCCACTCTTTCCTCTTAAACCAAATCTAAGCCTTCAGTCTTTGGTTCAGTCAAGACTCTTGTTGCAAGCAGAAGAAATGAACTCTGGCAAATTATATAAAGCAAGCAACAACAAAAGCACCCCATCCTTCAATTAGCAAGATATGGACTAGCACACAGAATCAATGAAAAAGTAAGCAAATAGCCTCAGCAAACAGGAAGACACCAAAGGAAGCTTGGCAGTCAAGCCTGGGGCACAGGGCCGCCTATGTTGGAGACCCTCCTTCCCTCTATCATTGCAGCGAGGACCTTCCCTCAGTAGACAAAGAAGCTGATGTTTCCTCTCTCAGACACTAGAGGCCGCCGCAGGCCCCATGGCAGCCACCAGCACCAGAGACAAATTCTGAATCACTCACATCCCAGTGGCTTGCCCCAGTTTCAGTCCTGGTTGCTGCACCTGCTTGGCAGGCTTGTGTCTTTTACTTGCACCCTTAGAGCTGGAAGTCTGGAAGAGAGTCAGCTGCAAGTATTAATGCTTTGTGGCAGATGGCCTGCCTTCTGTTAGGGCCCATGGGATGGAAATTCCCCAAAGGTAGGTGAGAATTCCCCAGACGGAGGCAGGAGGTTCAGATGATGGGCAGCCAGGAAAACTGGACAAAGCACACTGCCTTCTGCACACATGCTCCACTCAAGCCCTTGTCTTTGATGAAGTGTTCCTGGGTCAATCATCCTAGACTCACATAGCCATTGCTCCTTAGGCCAAATCTTACAGCGATAACTCCTGTTACAAACCCTGACTCATAAGATTTTCAAACAGCCATCAGCATTGTCTATACAGTATTTAGGGGGAAAAATTCAAGTCCTCAGAAGTTTCCCTAAGCCTAGCAGCACCAGGTTGCAAACCCAGGTCTGTTTCCAAAGCCCTAGGGCTTCCCAGTGGGTTATACTTAGGGATGCCTATCTTTTCAAGTTCCATCTCAGAGAAGTCAGGGAATAGGCTGCATTCTTCTTTTATTGTGTTTTTCATTTCTGTGATGCTGGAGATTGAACCCAGGCCCCCACACATGCTAGGCAAGGAATGGGCCATATCCTCCAGCCCTTACATTATTCTTTATATATTTTGGCAGCATGAAATATAGAAGATACTGAACTAGTATTTGTGGATTGGCCAGATGATACTGAGTAAATTCTCTAACTCTCTTAGGAGGTCTGCACGCAGGACCTTTTGAGGTGGAAGGTCCCCAGCTTGAGAAGAAAAGCCTTGAATCCCGAGTATTTTCTTTTACCGTCCTCTTTAACCCACCTCTCCTAATGTGTCACCAAAACTATCACCAAGAGATTTGCATCTGTTTAATATTTAATCATCCAATAGATATTTTGGCTACGGCCTTATATATATGTATACTACTGAAAAAAGGGTTTTACAGTTTGGTGGGGGAGGTGAATAGTAATCAAGTAAGCAGACCAACCAATGCTAATTTGTGGTGTGGCAGGGTGAGGAAGGAAAGCCAGGAGATTCTATAAAAGGTAAGTGTGGCCTACTGAGGGAAGGGAAGCTAGGGCAGCCTCTTTTGAGGACCTGGGACTGCAGGAGGGATATGGAGCTGGGGGAGGGGTGGATCCAGAGAGGAGTCGGTTGAGTCCCTGAGGTGGCGATGCCCTCCGGGTGAATATCATGAATCATGTGGATAGGAGAGCGACAGAAGGACCAGGGGCCCCGCGTCTTGTTTGCGCCAGTGCATCACGCCTGGACGGTTGCAGCAGGACGCATCTCGCAGGTGCCACCTGGGGTGACGTCGCTGGGGTGCAAGCCCAAAATAGCCGGCTCCGCCCCCATCTCCCAACAACCCCTGCTGTCGCCCTCCCCCTTGGGGTGCCGGGCGGAGCCAGCCTTCTCCTGGTCTCTAGTAGTTTCCGTGCCTCTGACTCACGCCTGCGCACATAGCTGGCCCTGGCGCGTCCTACGCAGCATCCGCGAGCCGGGGCTGCTGGTGCCAGACGGTTCCCCACGGGGGAGGGGGCAGGGGCGGGACTCCGGGCGGGGGAGTGCGGCCGACCCGGGACAGGCTGGGGACTCTGGGTCGGGCTACCGGCGTCACGGGGCTCCGATCGGGCTTCCCGGGCCTGTGCGCCGAGATAGCCAGGGGCCCCGGCCTGCTAGGAAAGATAAGGCTGCGGAGGAAGCCCAGTCACCGGCTGCAAGCACGGTCCCAAGTCCCGCTACCACCCTGAGCGCCTTCCTTCCCCCAGGGCTCTCCAGCCGCTAGGAGGGGCTGCTGGTTCCCGGTGGCCTGACTGCTTCTGTCCTGCATCCCCGAAGAGGCCCGCTGCACGACTGCGATGGCATCCTACTACGAGATTCTAGACGTGCCGCCAAGTGCGTCCGCTGATGACATCAAGAAGGCGTAAGGAAACCTGTCACCCTCTGCCCCCCAGGGGGCTTTTCCGTTTGACCCCTGTAGGGAGGAAAGACACCCTGAAAGAACAAAAGGGGCCAGTCCAGAGAGGAAAGTAGTGCCGGGAGCTGTCCTGTGGGTCCTTCTCCAGTGCCCCCCCACCCAGCGCCCAGCCTCTAGAGGCAGACTTTCTAAGCATGTGCCATAGGGATGCCCAGGCCCTGCGAGGAGGAGACCAGTGTCCCTGTACCCTCTGTGGCCACATGTGGCCAGGATGGGAGCGTTCTTGCCCTGGGGTCATGGTGGGTCCCAAGTATAGTCCTAGCCCTCATGCAGAGGGAAGAGAGAGGAGTTCCATGAAAAGACGGCCACAGAGCAGCCCCAGCAGCTGGGGTGAGTGGGTCCACCGTGAAAGGACAGTGGTGGGCCAGGGCAAAATGGGTGGCTGAGTTTCCTGGTGGGACGAGACAGCATTTGTTCCCTGACCCTCCCCTCTGCATCCACTTTCTTCAGGTACCGGCGGAAAGCTCTGCAGTGGCACCCAGATAAGAACCCGGATAACAAAGAATTTGCTGAGAGGAAGTTTAAGGAGGTGGCCGAGGCTTATGAAGTGCTATCTGACAGTAAGGCCTGGGTTACAGGGCAGGGCCCAACACATCTCCCCTATGTCAGGCCCCCTCTCACTCCTTCCCAAAGCCATGCCTCCACCGCCATCTCCATGCTTTCTTTCAGCCTGGCATTTAAATGCTCTCTTCTAGTGAGACAGCTATGCCTGCCCCCTAGGGTCTGGAGAGCAATGTGGGTGCTGATTAGGGATAGGAGGAGGGCAGGAACCTCTGTTCCAGGCCTCCTTGAAGTCATCCTGCAAGGCAGGTTTTTATCACTCCCATTGTACAGGTGAGGAAACTGAGGCTGAAAGAAGATCACACAGAGCTGGAAGATGAAGCCAAATCTGTCTCTTTTTGTTTGTTTTTTTTGTGGTGCTGGGCATTCGGCCTGGAACCTCACATATGCTAGGCAAATGCTCCACCCCTGAGCTGCAACTTGTACCCCTGTCTTTTAAGCATTTATTCATTCAGGAAGTATTCATTGAGTGGTTACAGTGTCAGGAACCTGTTGTGCGCCAGGGAAGCAGTGGAGGACAAGCAGATTCCATTCCTTGTCCTGAGGGTGTTTTTTCCTGTTCTAGTGAGGAAAGACGGGCACTAACCAGGTAAACTCGTAGTGTCACAGATCGTGACAAGCATTCCACTAGGCACCTAGTTTTGTTTTGGTGGTCACAGATGGTCCCTCTGAGGAAGTAACATTTAGATAAGCGCTGATGAATAATAGCAGATCGTAATTAGCTAACATAATTCACTTATTTGCAGTGCCAGAGGTTGAAACCAGGGACTTGTGCATGGCAGGCAAACACTCTATTGCTGATATTTGCCCCCAGCCCCTAGCTCATCTTTACTAAACACTTTCCATGTGCCAGCCACTATGCTAAGCAGTTTGTGTGGATTATTTTATTTAATCCTCACAGCATTCCTATGAGGTAGTTGCTATAATGATGCCCATTTTACAGATGAGAAAAAGCCAGTCATGTGAAGGGCTTAGTAGCTGCCAAAATCCACAGCCTGTGTCCCCTGAACACCCTGCTGTCCCCCAAGTGTCAGGCTCTAGGCAATCCTCTAAGGGTTGGCCAAGCCTGGGAGAGGAAACCCTTTTCCCAGAAGGAGGGGAAAATGATTGGATCTCTCTTTTCAGAGCACAAGCGGGAGATCTATGACCGATATGGCCGGGAAGGGCTGACTGGGGCAGGTAGGTGGAGTGTCAGGGGCCCGGGATGGAATTGGGTCAGGGTGGAGTCAGCAACGCAGGCCTTGTCATGGCTGCTTTCTCCGAGGCTCCTGGAAGTGCCTTAGGTGGATCCACTGGCTCAGGGAAAGATGGACATCCCAGGCCTCCTCTCACATCCCTGCCTCTCCTCCAGGAACTGGCCCTTCTTGGGCAGAAACTGGTGGTAGTGGGCCTGGCTTCACCTTCACCTTCCGCAGTCCCGAGGAAGTCTTCCGGGAGTTCTTTGGGAGTGGAGACCCTTTTGCGGAGCTCTTTGGTGAGTAGGCTGAGGAGGGCTCATAATGGCTCAACTTCCCCCTTTGGGCCTGTCCTCCATCCTCGGGAAGCCTTCAGGCAGGAGGCCGAGAAGGGAGCAGGATCCATAGGCGGGAGTTTTTGTGTAGTGAGTATTGGTCCAGTGAGAGCTGGGCTAGAGCCTCACACATGACCCGCTTTACAGACTGGCCTTGTTAAACAGCAACAACAATAATACATTGTTAGAGCTCCACAAAAACAGCCATGAAAGCAAGACTCAAAGCACCATGTGACAAGAGTGGTAGTGGTACATGTAACAACATACACCAGGTTTTAGGATGATTCTCTGTCGAGTATTTGACATCTCCTCATCTTGTGACCCCTGAGAGGTGATGAATTTTAATCCTCATTTACAGATGAGCAAACTGAGGCCCAAAGGACTTGCTTAGAGCCACAGAGCAAATGGCAGTGCCGGACTGTGTGCTCTTCCTGCTCGTCCCCACCTCATGTTCTAAGCCTCTGTGAAAGGGGCCGTTTGTCCTTCCATCCTTCTGTCTGACTCTCCTTTTTTGTTCCTTATTGTGGGAAAAATTAACCAGTGTTGAAAAGGAATTTAATTTGTAAAGAAGGCCAACCAAAACCAGAGGAAAAAAAAAATCATAAATGTACCCAATTGCTCAGCTGCTTATGTTTCTAGATTGAAAAGCAAAGTTCACACACCGGGGGGGAGGAGCATTTTCACTGATGATTGTGAATCTGCTTACTTGCTGCAGATGACCTGGGCCCCTTCTCGGAGCTTCAGAATTGGGGTTCCCGCCACTCAGGCCCCTTCTTTACCTTCTCCTCCTCCTTCCCTGGGCACTGTGGTAAGCACTGTCCCTTCCCATGTTTGTGAGCACTGAGTCCCGGAATCCCCAGTGGCAGCTTGTCACTTTTCTAGGCCGCCTCTACCTGGAGCCCTGTCCTCTACGGGGGGCCCTGAGGCTCCTGGTCTTTGGTGACTGTGACTGGCAGCACAGAGCCTCCCTCTAATACTCTCTTCTCCTTATCCTTTGTCCCAATGCCAGATTTTTCCTCCTCATCTTTCTCCTTCAGTCCTGGGGCTGGTGCTTTCCGCTCTGTTTCGACGTCCACCACTTTTGTCCAGGGACACCGCATCACGACACGCAGGTGAGGCCTCCTAAGGCCATGTAAATGGGGGGGGTGTCTGGGGGCCAGGGGTGGAGGTGGGAGCTGTGTGCTGATGTAAAATCTGCCCTTTCCGCTGCAGTGGCCAAGGCCTGGACTGGTCACTGCTCATTGACTGAGCTGTGCTGTCATCCACAGAATCATGGAGAACGGACAGGAGCGGGTGGAAGTGGAGGAGGACGGGCAGCTGAAGTCAGTTTCAATCAATGGTGAGCAAGGGCTCCACCACCCAGTCTGAGGCAGGAAGCTCCAATCCCTGGGGCCCCTTCCCTATGCTTCTGTCGGGACTCCCTTGGGGCAGGGGACTAGGAAATGGCAGCCACAAGCCAGACTGGCAGGATCAGACACGGCCATGGGAGGAAGTGAGCAGAGGGGTCTGATAGGGCCAGCCAGTTGTTGATGCTAGTACCTTGCATTTGCAAAGCACTTTACTATTTTTTAAAAGCACTTGCACATATATAGTATCTCTTGTATTCTTAAAGCATCTAAGGGAATATGCAGGTAGATGGTATTTGCTCCATTTTTATTTCAAGAGACCGAGCTACAGCTTGGTTAAATGATCTTGATGTTCAAGTAACCCCTGGCTCAAGGTTCCTACCTGTTGACTAAGGAGTAAAGTAAGCCAGGAATCAAGCTCAGGACACACAATTCCTGGAGCAGAACTCTTCCCATAACACCACATGCCCCAGGATTGTCACTTTGGCTAACCTTGCTTAGCTGCTGACACTGAGAGTACTGTGTGGCAACCCACTTTACATGGGTTGACATATTTACCCAATGGGACGATTCATTTATGTAGGCACTGTCATTTCTATTTCATAGACGGGGAAAGGAAGGTGTAGGGAGGTTGAGTAACTCATCCACAGAGAAAGAATGGTTTTTCCTGGAGCAGAATACCTGCCCATGCTCCTGTCCTGGGGCCTGCCCTTGTGCAGTTCCAAAGAGAGGCTGTAAGTGGTCAGGCTTGTCACTGTGTGAGATGACCTGGTAGGATGCCCCTGTGTGGGTCTGGGCCTCATGGTGGCTGTGACTCTTGCAGGTGTTCCAGACGACCTGGCACTGGGCTTGGAGCTGAGCCGTCGTGAGCAACACCACTCAGTCACCTCCAGATCTGGGGGCGTGCAGATGCGGCAGACCCCTGCCCCACGGCCCTGTGACAGTGACCTCTCTGAGGAGGACGAGGACCTACAGCTTGCCATGGCCTACAGCCTGTCAGAGATGGAAGCAGCTGGGCAGAAGCCGGCAGGTGGGCGGGGGGTACAGCAGCGACGGCAGGGACGGCCCAAGGCCCAGCACCAAGGTCCAGGGGGAACCCACAGTGGGGCCCACAGTGAGGCAGCTAGCCCATCCCCAGAGGAGAAGGCCGCTCGCTGTCTCATCCTCTGAACACCAGGCCCAGCCTGATCTGATTCGGGTCTTGACTCGGCGTCTCGCTGTCAGAGCAGAGCAGAGTGGCCTGAGTTGTGGGAGCCTGAACTCCATGTCCCTCCACAAGTTTCCCTCCTGGGCCACCACATTTCAGTGTGGACTTTGGATTTGTTGTGCTCAGCCAGAGCTGAAAGGTCCCTGGGTGAAGCTGATAGGTCCCTGAGAGGGGTGGGGTGTGTCTGGGCAATGGAAGGGCTGAGGGAGCTGGATGCACTTTGTAGAATGAGAGTTTCTGAGGGACATTAATGTTTTAGGTTGAGCCTTTTGTGCTCAGATCCTCTGCCACCCGTGTTGCCAAGGCTGTCAAGGAAGGAGGACTTGGCCTGGGGTGTGGTGCTCTGAGCCCGAGTTGGCAGCTTCTCTGGGGAGCAGTATAGGCTGAGTGGAGTCTTGCTCTCCTTGTCCAGCTTCAGACCCCTGGTTTCTGTGCAGTGTTGAGCTCTGACCGTCTCTGTGCTTCCCTTCTGGTGCTGCTCTCCTTCCTCCCATTCTGCTTTCTGCAGCTCTCTGCGGGCTGCATCGCTTGCTTTCACTGCCACCTGGCTAGGACTCCCTTCTCCTTCTCTCCCTGAGAAGCCTCAATGTGCCCAGGAAGATGCTGGGGCCGGTGGGGCCATGAGGTCTTCTGGGGAGGCTAGCTGGGTGGGGCGGGAGCCTCTCCGCCATCCAGATTTGGAGCCGGATCTACTCTTCCTCCCTTCCTCTTGCTGCCTCAGCCTGCCCCAGCTGCGGGACTAGGCAGAGGTGAGGCTGGCTAACCCCAGAGAGGTGGGCTAGGGCTAGGGTCAGGGCGACCCGTGGGCGGCCTAGGTGGGGACTGTATCCCATACTACTTCCCCACTATGAATCAGGGTTCAGAGAGCGGCCACATGGCCAGCCCAGGTGTGCATGCTTGGCTCCATCCTCCGTGGCTTGCTGCTGACCCTCTCTCCTGTCACCCACCCCTGCTCTCTCCCCAGATGTGTTCTGATTGGATGTCCAGGATACAGAGTCGCTTCACAGTTCCAACAGGACAGCACCCTCACCCTTGCGATGGGAGGGGATACTCCATTCTTCCCTCACCCATGCTGAGTGTAGAACTGGGGCCTGGGCAGTGGGTGGGGGGGCATCAGTAGTCTTAGCCTATGAACTCTTCCCTGGGTGTTTACTGCTGTCTCCTGGGGACTACAAGTCCCATAATGCAGTGCACACCACCACATTTCTGATAGGTCACACCCAGGAGAATTGGTTCCTGGTTATAGAACTGTGCTTCTTGGAATATGTAGTTCCAGTCCTGGCCAGCCTGTCACTTGCTCTGGATGGGGAGGTCTTGTCTTTTGATTTGTCCCTGGTGTGGAGGCAAGGATGTGGATGAAGGGGGAATAACTTGAGCCTGGGTTCCCCTGACACCTTTTGCTAGCCCCAGGGTTGGAGTGGGCAGGTCAAGACCTTGCAGCATCTGGGAGAAGTTCTTTTCTCAAGGGTCAGCAGAGTAGGCAGGGCATGGCCCTGGAAGGCTGATGAACATGAAGTGGCAAAGCTTGGAAGGGAAAGCTACCCTCACAGAGGCGTGTGGCTGGGACTGGTGTGTGCTGGGAACACGGGGCATGCTGCTGCTTGAATGGCTTTCTTTGGCCTCTGATCCTGCTGCCCATTCTTTCTCTCCAACATCACAGGCAGCCACCTCTCTTCCTCCCTTCCTGGGGAGCCAAGGCCTGGGAGGGGACTGGTGGATTAGGGTGTTGCCAGCCCCTGCAACACTGAGCCTTAGAGACCTATCAAGCCAGCTGGGCTGGGCTCAGACCAAGAGGGAAACTGGAATTCAATAAAACTGATTTGTGAGAGCTCGGTGGGATGCTGTCTTCCTCTTTTCAGGGGCTCAGGAGTGACCCTATGGGACCAGTGGATGATGTCAGGCCTCACACCTCCCTTTATACCCAGGCAGGTGTCACTGGGCAGAAGTCTTCCCTTTCACCAGCTTGTTCTCCCCAATTATATTATGGAACCCCAGGAAAGTCTTACATTCTTGGCCCTCACCTCTTGGGGGCCCATGACTGGCTTTCCCCAGTACCAAATACTCCCCTTATATCCTTAAGACCCTCTACCCCCAACACTCAGAGCACAGCTAGGACCAGACTGAGTTAAGATGACTATATGGGAACCACGAAAAGCCAATGACGATGAAATCTTGGAACCCCGAGACTCCTAGACCAAGCCTCTCAGCTTGCACCCAGAGGTAGAAATCGGGCACGTGGGGTAGCACCAGTAAACCCTAATCTAGGCATAAGCCCAAGGCTTATCAGTACTCGGGGAATAAAGAGCCAGAAAATCACCTCTCCTTGTATCTGCAGCCATGGAAAAGTGCATTGTCCTGCAAGGTGGTGTGGCCCCCATCTGCCAGTGCTAGGACAGGCTGTTGGCCTCACCTTCAGTAGCCAAAGGGTCTACAATGGTTTTTGTTCTGGGTTTTTTTTTCAGTACCAGGGATGGAACTCGGGACCTTGTGCTTGCAAGGCAGGCATCGGAACCACTGAGCTAAATCCCCAGCCCTGTTATTGTTGTTTTAAACTGGGGATTGAACCCAAGGCTTTCACATTGAGCTATATCCTCATCCCATATATATATATATATATATACACACACACACACACATATATATATATATATATATGTATATATATATATATTTTTTTTTTTTTTTTTATTTTTGAGATAGGGTCTTGCGTAGTCACTACATTGCCTAGGCTGAGCTCAAGCTTTTGATCCTCCTGGCTCAGCCCCCTAGAGTTCTAGGGTTATAGGCTTGTGCTGCCATGCCCAGCTCTACCATGCAAAGAAGCAGCCTGTCCTGAATGAGGAATTTCAAGCCCCCATGGTGGGGTGGGGAGGCAGAATGTTGGAAGCTTTTGGGACAGCTGCTTCTCCACTTGTAGCCTCTGGAATGCTGAGCTCGCAGGACCTGAGCCCCAGCAGCGCAGTAGAGGACCTGTGGGGGGGCTGGCTGGTCCCTTCACTTCCCATTCTGGCAGATGGTAGTCACCTTATTTTCCATTTGAGGCTGCGTCTAGCAAGCATGTGGATAAATGACCCTAACCCCAAGTGCTCCAGGCCCAAGGCTCTTCTAGCTTCACTTCTGTGGCCACCACATTTGTCCAAGGACATTTCATGACCAGCAGATGAAGCCTCCTTCTGGGAGGAGGAACACCCTCAAGGTGGAGGGACAGACAGGGAGAAAGTATCCCTCAGCAGTCCTGGCCTGGAGTCATTGGAGTTTGCTGCAGTGTCCCCTGAGGTGTGGCTGGAACTGCCTTATCACTGCCACAGGTCCCAGCCTCCTGATCCTGCCTGATATGAATGTTATTTTTGAGGCCAAAGGGCTTGAAGCAGCTACCCAAGAACTGACAGGAGAGGTGACAGAGGTCAGACTACCCAGATTTGAATCCTAACTCCACCAGTTACAAGGTTTGTTACTGGCTGTGTCCAGCTGAGATTTCTTCATCAAAAAATGGGGATAGGGCCAGGGATTTAGCTCAGTGGTTCTGCTGCCTGCCTCGCTAGCGCAAGGTCCTAAGTTCGATCCCTGGTACCAAAAAAAAAAAAGGTGGGGCTAATCATTGGTAGTGGCTTTATGAAGATGAACCGAATGAATGTATGTAAAGAACCTTGGGCCACCTTGGAATACAGGGTAAAAAATGCCTGCCTCATTCTTAGGCACTGCTATTCAGTTCAAGGGAGGCAGCTTCCAGGCCCCTGTGGCCCCTGTCTCCCAGGGTTCTCTGTATCCAGGGAGACTGCAGGGTGACTCAGGTCCAGGCCGAGGCTGGAAGCAGAGCAGACAGAAGGATGTAGGAGTGTGGGTTGCAGTTGCACAAATGACACACTAACTTTATTCACATTGATACAAAAGTAGATTTTTCTAGAAATGTTCTCTTGTGCCAGGGGAGAGAGGTTAAGTGGCACGTGGCAGGGGGAAGCCTGGGGTGCGGGTACAGAGGGCACAGTATCTGCGTGGGGGTGAGGCGGCAGCCCCACAGCAGCAGGCACCCCCACCCTGCCTGTCCACACAGCAGGCCGAGGGAGGGACAGATAGGTGGGGAGCATCCAGAGCCACAGGAAAGGAGCCAGGGAACTCAGGCAGGAGAAGGCCATGGGCAGATTTGCTGCCCCGTCCTCCATGGGCTGCCTGGGCTCCAGCATGTGTGAGCCTGGTCTGGCGTGTGCTTGCTGCTGCCCCTTCCTTACACTCCTCTTGGAAGGGCTAGATGTGCTCAAGGGTGGCCAAAGTGGCGGGCGGGGGTAGAGAAGTGGGTACATAGATAGATGCTCACACAGGCAGAGCGAACAGAGGGCGGGCTGCCCACCGTAGGGCTTGAGGAGCTCACTGGGGCAGGGCTTTGAGGATGGCGTTCACCTCCTCTGCCACAGCTGTCAGGGCAAATTCAAACTGGTCCTGGGGAAGGGAAGTGGCAGGAGGGTCATGGGGAGACCCGGCCTCCGTTCCTGCCACAGGGGGACCTTCCAGGGGTCAGGGTGCTGGGCAGGTCCCTTGTGAGGAGGGGCATCCCCCTCAGAGAGGCAGAGAGGTAGGACAGGCAGGCTGCTGCTGGTGCCCTGGGGTGGCCGAGAAGTGGATTCAGGGGGTGCTGCTAGGGCCAGGGCAGGGAGGTATGGTCACCTTCGAGCGGACGAGGCCAGGACGCTGGTCACGGATATGCTCCAGGGTAGCAGCAATGTCAATCTCCTTCACTCCTGGAGGTGGGGTGGAATGTGGGCTGTTCAGGGGTGTCCAGAGGAGGACAGTACCCAGAAAGCTTGATGCATCTTGGGGTGGGCAACTTGGCGATGGGGCAAGACTTAGAGGTGTGGCGGCCTGCTCCTCAGTGGCTGCCAGACCCCTGGCTGCTGGCGAGGCTCTAGCAAGGGCCTGGGGGCTGCAGGCACTGTGGGGCTGGGCCTTACCTTTTGCCATGCGGTTCAGTACCATGTCAATGAGGATGTAGGTGCCAGTCCTTCCTGCACCATCACTGAAACAGGAGTTGGTGGCAGGCTTAGAACAGGGCCCAGCAGAGAGGGCAATGAGTGCAGGTTTGAGAACAATGTTGGCCAATCTGTGAGGGCTGGCTCGGGCAGGGTGTGAGCCTGGGATGAGAGAAAGTGCCCAACATCTGGCCCTGGAACGTGGGCCTTGCACACAGAGCCTGTGAGCTGTGGGGTGTCCCAGGCCCTGGGATGGAGGCAGCAGGACAGAATGGGAATGGTCCTCCAGCCTGGGCCAGGCTTTTGTTGGGCCAACTTTTGATACGAAGGTCCAGACAGTAAATATTTCCAACTTTGTGGAAAGTCTGTCACACACTGCCCCCTGCTTTTTCTCCAACCATTCTTAGCACACGGCCATTAAACAACAGCTGTGCCAGATTTGGCCAGTGGGCTGTTGTTTGCCAGCACCAAGGGGCTGGGCTGGCAGCCTGCATAGGAAGTGTAGAAAGGGTGGGATCAGGAAGGCCCAGCTGGCGTTCTCTATTCCCCCCAGTCCCCACCCACCTGCAGTGCACGATGATGGGGCAGGATCGGCCCCGATAGCATTTGTTCACCTTCCTGCAAGGAGAAATGGGTGTGAGGACCAGTGGGCACAGCAGAGGGCAGAGGCACCGGGTACATGCCTCAGCCTTGCTTTCTGCTTCTCCCCATGTGGCAAAGGCAGGGGGAGAAGGGGTGGACAAGGGAGTTGGGGCTGGAGGGGAAGAACCAGAACTGCCATGGGTGGCACTGGTGTGGCCTGTCACTTATGAGCTAAGGGCCCAAGCAGACTTGCCCTCTTTGAGCCTCAGTCTTCTTCCCTGAAAACAGGGGATAATAATACTGGTAACCTTTCCTTAGGGTTGAGATGGTTAACCCGTGTAAAGAGGTATGGCCTGAGTGGGTGCTCAGCGAATGGGAGCCTCTAATCATGATGATCCGTGTTAATATTAACAGCCATCTCTGCCCAATCCCGAGGGGGACAGGCTTTCTGGTGACTTCAGGGAACACGTGTGCTCTGCCCCTCTTCTGTCCTTTATAATCGCTCCAGCCCCTGTCCCAGCTCAGGCTCCCGGTGGTCCTCACTAGCTGTGATGTCAGCTCACCACGCTGGGCACAGAGTTCCCCGCAGTTCTGAAGATTGTGCTGCTGCCTCACTTCCGCACAGGCATTCTGAGGCTGTGTTATATTCAGGCCCAGGGTCCGCTTGGGCCTCAGGTCTTCCCCTGCTGCCCCTGACCAGAACTCAGCGAGGAGCAGGGCATTTCCCCCTCCCTCGGCGGCCTTGTCCAAGCTTTCACTGTCCCTTATGACGCCTGCTTTGAGTCAGCTGTAGACTCCTAATATTCCCCAGGGGGGCCAGGACAAGGGAAGACCTTCTCAGAGGCAATAGGATGGTTTCAGGGGAAGCTTGGGACTTAGTGGTCCTCTAGCTAAGGGGCCAGGTGACCGAATGGCTTTACAGTAGCACACTGGTGAGTGGAACCAACAATGGTCCCAGCAGTGGTTTTCAGCCATTTCATAAGAAGGATAATGAACAGTAGCTGGAAGTAACTGAGCCCTTGCTGTGTGGCAGGCACTGAAACTAGACTTTACCTTATGCGGTTAAGTCTTATGAAAGTCCCCTAAAGGATGCATCATAGTCCCCATTTCATAGGCAAAAGCTTTCTTGGGCCACTTTCTACAACCTCTTTTATTGGTTTTGTTTTTTTTTTTTTTCTTTTTTGGTACCAGGGATTGAACTAGGGTCCTTGCACTTGCAAGGCAGGCCACTGAACCGCTGAGCTAAATCCCGGCCCTACAACCTCTTTTATTAATTTGCCTTCCCACTGGAAGAGTTTCACCGAAGTGCATTAATTAAACAATTACTAATTTGCCTGGATGTCTTGTCCACCTGAATTTATCTTATTTTGGCCTAAATAACAGTGCTTTTTAGCTTCCCTGTGCAGCCTTAAAACAGATTTTACACAGTGGTCCTGTTGGTATTTTTGCAGTGTGTGTGTTTTCCTTGCTGGAGATGCAACCCAGGGCCCTGTGCATGCTAGGCTAGTGCTCTTATCACTGAGCTACACCCTTAGCCTCATCATGTTGGTGGGGGGGTACTGAAGCTGAACCCAGAAAGCACTGAGCTACATCCCACCCTTTAAAAACTATTAATAATTTTGAGACAAGGTTTTCTAAGTTGTCCTTTCTGGCCTTGAGCTTATGGTCCTCCTGCCTCAGCCGGGATTCAGGCATGTATCACTTTCCTGGCTCTGACAACTTTAAAAATATGATTAAAGAGAAACAGTTCCCATAGTTTGGCATTGCATTCAAGGTGAGCTTCAGGCTCCAGGGACCCTAGTTAGAAACTATTACTCTGAGGCTTAGAAACCAGCTCTGCTCCTCTGCCCGGCACCTAGAGACCCCAGGCCAGCCTGACACTGGACTGAGCAGAAGGAGTGGGCTGCAGTACTATTGGGTCTTCGTGGGAAAAGGGAGAGGAGCCTGGAGGCCCACCCTGGTTTTGATTTCAGTGTCACAACAGGCTAAGTTCCCAGTTTGTGTCTGTCCCAGCTCCCACCCTGCGCAAGAATTTCTTCCAACCCAGAGCTCTTCTCTTCCTCCCGCTGACAGCTTCAGTCTTCTACCCCACCCCCAGAAGCCTTTGGGGTGGCCCCTACCCTTATGTTCCGCCCTGTCCAAGCAGCAGCCACACCTGCCAAGGGGCACTTTTGTGCCTATGCAAGTGGAATGAGAACACTAGCTGAAAATCACAAAAATGACACTGGCAGCTGGGAGGGAGAGAAGGAGGGAAAAAGTGCGGAAGAGAGGAGAACAAGGAACAGGGAGTGAGAAGGACAGAGGAGGGAGAGGCAGAGAGGGTAGGGAAGTGGAAAAAAAAATAAGGGGAGAGAAAGCCAGAAAGAGGAAGATGGGAGGGAGGGAGAGAAGGGAGAGATTCGAGAGGTAGAAATGGAGATGGAAGAAAGAGTGATGCAGATAACAGATGGAAGAGGGTGGAAAAAGAACAAAGGAAAGGAGAAAAAGCAAAAGAGAACAGAAGCAGACAAGGTGGCAGAGAGAGAGGGATGGGGAGCCCCGCAGGAAGGAAGGAGAGGGAGGAAACAGCACAGGGGGCCTGCAGAGCACAGGCTGGAGAAGGACTGGACCACATGCCAGGAAGTGGGGCTCAGGAGAGGGAAAGGGCTGGGAAGGAAGTGCACCCTTCTCCTGGGAAGCCAGTAAAGCAGGAGCCTCGAGGAGAGGCAGCGAGAAAAAGAGGGCTCGAGCAGGAAGGAGCAAAAAAGCAGAGTGAGTTGGAAGATGACACAGGTAAACAGAACATTAATCCTGCTCTTGGGGTGATGGAGGGGGACGACAGAGGCTGGGACTCCAGATCAGACCCGGGGACCCAGGAGTTGCTGGTGGGCTGAAAGAGGGTACTAGGGCCCAGCCCTCGGCATCTGTGTCACGGTCCCAGCCTCTCCGAGCTCCCTCACCTGCGGAAATCCAGCAGCGGCCGGGTGGAGGCCGGGGTGCCCTCTGCCGGCCAGCTGAGGAAGTGGAACTGCGTGAGCGTGCGCGTCTCCTGTGTCTGCACGTTCTTCAAGTAGAAGCTGCGCACCAGGAAGTCCTCGCACCAGATGTGTTCCGACACCAGGTTCACCTGCCCAGACCAGCCCAGGCCTGAGCACGCACCCGGGGCCTCCTCAGTCCCCCCTAGTCCTCCCAGCCACCCAGGTTACTTCAAATCTAAGTCCTTGAAGAACTTTACCCTCCCACCCACCCCACCTGTCCCAGTTATCCGCAAGAATCCTGGCTGCTCCTGTGGCTTTTTTATTGCTCAGGGCAACTGATAGCTTTTCCATCCAGGATCTGTCTTCTCTCCCAATGAAAAAATTTGTGTCTATTTTACATGCGCAACGTATGTGACTGTGGGTTATTTCTTTCTTTGCTTTGGTCACCAGGAAACTCAGAGCTAAGGCTCAATTAAAAGAGATCTCAATCTCCATCTTTGGGAACACTTATTTTCCTGTCTCATATACTCCAGGTGCTTAGCTTATCTGAGTTTTAGTGTTCTTATGATTTTGTTTCTGTACTTTATCATGTCCCTACTAATGCCTTTGGACCCTAGATAGGACATACACATATATGTATATGTGGGTATTTGAATGTGTGCATATATACATTGTACACATGTACAGTCATATATATGAACAACTAGACCATCATCCACCTTCCCCACTCCTGTCGTCCCCTTGCTGTGGGGTCCTCCTGACCTCATATACATGGTACAGGGAGGAGCCCTCATCTGGCCAATAGCGGTCACACTGCTTGACGCCATCCTCCACTAGCGGGGTCAGCATAACGATGATGGTGCAGCCGTTCTCCCACACCATCTAGGGACAGAGACCCAGGTAAGCTTCTCTTGAAGCTCTCTAGTGGAACCTGCCTGGCCCCATGGGCCCCTGGTCCCTAGGAAAGCCCTCCCTTTAAGAGCCCACCTGCCAGAAGTCTGCGATGGTATGGGACAATGGTCCCTGGGTGGCTATGTAGGCTGGCATCCGAGGGTCATGCTCGATCTGGAGGGCATAGAAGATACATCAGGAGCCAGAATGGGACCTGCCATTATGGAGGTGCTAGGCAAAAAGGAGCGGGCAGGTTGTAGGGAAGGCTGAGAAGCCCCCATTTCCATGCTAGGCTATCAGGCCCCACAATTCATGGGCCCTTGGGTGGATTGGGAGGTGAACACAGGGAAGGAAGCACAGATGAGCAGAGGGGAGTGGTTGGAATCAGAGGCACTCACGATGGGGCTGGCGTTGATGTAATCACTTCGAGAAGGGCTGCTCTCCACCTTCAGCTTGATGCGGGCATGGTCATCTGCACAGACCAGACATCCCACCCCAGATGGCCTCTGGCCACTGGGTCCTGGAACCTCTACCGCTCAGCTTGATCCAGGAGCCCAGCCCTTTCCCTAAACCCTCCTGAGTCACCAGTGGGAGGTGGGTGGGGCCAGGCTGGTGACGAGGCTCACTTACATGGCAGGAAGTCAGGATGGCGGTTCTTCTTGGTGTTGCCCTCTCCTTGGGCGATGGCGCAGGTGTTCGGCTCTGCTTGGTAGGCACACAGGGCCTGCCACTCCTTGGCCAGGCGGTCCTGGTTCCGCAGGTGGTCCTCCATGTATGCCTACAGGGGTACCACAGCCTGGCTCTGGCCCGTATGGCCAGTCCTACTTCTCCCACCATCCTGTTCCCTCCCCACTCTGGGTGCAGGCCCTATCCTGACCAGAATCATGTGTCCTGTGGAGATGTCCATGTTGGCCTGGGCAGGCTCCTCACACCAGGATGGCGTGCTGCTGTGGGAGCTAGGGCTGGCCTGGGCTGCATCGCTGAACTGTGAGGACACACTGCTCACCCGTGAAGGCTCGGGTGGGCCCTCTGCCCGGCTGAACAGGGATTTTGTAGCCATGTGCTGGCGGCACAGGTCCTGCAGAGCAAGGATCAGGTGGGGCCTAAGGGTCTCTTAAAGCCTTTGAATGGGGCTGTGGGTTCAAGTCTGGGCTCCTTGGCTTGATCTTGATTAACTCTGAATGGAACCCATCCCTTCTGGAGTAGGACTGTGCCCTTTCAGGTCTCCTGCTGGGTGTTTGTGACAACCTTGAATATTATTGAGCAGAGTCCCAGAAGCCTAGGACTGGGGCATTGGGAAGACTCTCAGTAACCATCCACTCCTGATTTCCACCCATTCAAAAAGTACCCTTCCCCCAGCACAGCTTCTGGGACCTCTCCAGCCTGCACTTGGATGTTCCAGGGGGTAAGGCTCACTCCCCATGCTATGCCACCTTCACCTCGTGAAAGACCCGGACTCACAAGCTTCCCACACTTCCTGCCCCCACAAGCTTCTGGGACTGCACACCTGGTACTCGAAGGTAGTATCACCATGGGCCCCCTCGGGCCCCAGAGCTGCCAAGTGCTCCTTGTCCCTCTGCCGAGAATGCTGGCGCACACACAGAGCCACTGCTAAAGCCACTAGCAGCCCAGCAACACCCGCCAGGGCCACCAGGGTAAGCAGCACAGAGCGCATGGGAGAGGTGCTGTGGGCTGGTCGGGAAAGGACTGCAGCTGCCTCCTCCCTCTGTAGAGACAATGCCAGAATTGGGGGAGACTTAGCAGCCTCTCCTCACACTGTCCCATGCCCCGATCCTTGCTAGGACACCTCCTGAGGCAGGTCTGTGAGTAGATATAGGCAGGAGGGCTCTGATCTTTCTCTGTCTCCATTAGACCAACTCCAGTGCGAGAGACCTCATGGAGTTTGGAGGATTTCCACGTTAAAATGGACATGGAGAAATGGAGAGGGAACCCAAGGGATGGAATATTAGAATGTGAGGCATCAGTATGGATGCCGAATAAAAACATATTTTGAGAATAATGCTCTTTCTGTCCCTTCGAATTAGAGATTGCTCCAGGATTCTAAGGGCATCTGCTAGTTCTAAACTCAGGCCTTCCTATTAAGGGCAGATTCTACAGTAAGAAGCCACCTGCTGGTCATAAAAAGAACTGCAGGGGAGGGGCTGGCCAGCTAGACACAAGTCTCTCAAATGGAGCCCCCCCAGCTCCCCCCCCCAGTTTGCCTCCATCTCTCCTGAGTAGTGTGGTGCCTCTGGGGCTTTCTCGGATTCTCCAGTTAGTGCATACCTGTCCTACTCCTGTCTGCAAGATCTGGAACCCTGTCTGTGCTTCCAGTTCAGACTTCACCAGCCCTGCAGGGAAGGCACGTGTCAGGCTCTCTCCAGCCCCAGGTAGTCTCCACTCCCATCATGCTGAGCCTGGCAGGGTCCATGTGGACTGGGACTATTTCAACTCAGCATCAGCCATAGGCCTGGGCACTAGGGCTGGGGCTGAGCCCAAGCCTGGGATTGCTGTTGGGGCAATATTTACCAGCTTGCCGGGTCACATCTGCCAAAGACAGGTTCTGTTCATTGTGCCGGATGCGGAAGGTGAGGGCTGGTCCCACCACACTGCCAAATAGGAGCTGTGTTACTGCTTTGCTCCCTGTGGGGCCCAGACTAACAGAGAAGCCGGCCTTGCCCCGCCCCCCTGCTTTGGAGGAAGGGGCTGGGGCAGACCAGGGATGCACTCCAGGGGCGTCTGATCACAGGCAGATACTACATGGAGCAAGCAGTAGACTAAGTAACTATACCTTTAATACAGCTGGGAGCCTCTGTAACCCCAGAGCTGCCTTCCCTTCCTTCCCTGAGTCCCTCCAGCCACTGCCTCATCAAGCTGCTTTCTAGATCCTTTCTGCCACCCGTCAAGGTACCAGCCCCACCTGATGTTGATAAAGCTGCCCGAGGACACGTGCACGTGCTCAGCCAGGATCTCCAGCAGCTTCACTCCTGCAGCCAGGCTCAGGGGTCTGGAGGTGGGGAGCAGAGAGAGGAAGGGACATGGGACCCTCTTTCTTCAGACAGGTCACCTCCAGCAGTGCAGAGCTGCCCACCACCTCCCTGTGTCCTTCACTCCTGGGTTTCTGCTCTCTGCTTCCTGCCAGGAAAGGCAGCCACACCACCAGAGGACAGGAAGGTCCCCCCGGTTGGAGCCCTTACTTCTGGTCAGTGACGATGTAGCCGTACTCCTCTGCTGATGGCCGAGCTGAAGGCTGTCCCACCACTGTGGGCTGGGTCTGGCCCAGTGGACTTTTCTTCTCCAGCAGGATGGGTGTAGCTGAGGGACTGGCAGCTTTGGGGGGCTCAGAGGGGCCTGGGCTCAGCACTGGCTGGACTTTACTGGAGGTGGGGTTGGCAGTGGGGTGTCCAGGAAAGGAGGGTATAGGACGTAGAGGCTCTGCTGTGTCTCCACCCTGTGCTTGCTCCTCCACTGTCTGAGAAGAGAGGATGGAGGTGGTGTGGCTTCCAGACAGTGGAGGGTCTGGGGAAGAAGGTCGGAACTGGACTTGGAGCTTTCCACAGTACAGCTTCAAATCTATTTAGCTTTCTACACCCAAGGCCCAGTCCAGTGCTGGGTACAGACAGCACACCTCAAACATGTATGCCAAGTGGATGGGCGAATGGGTGGATGGATGAATGAATGAACGATTGAATGAGTGAACCATGGGCTAGAAATCCACAGAATGGGGTTGGAGGGGGAGGAGCTTCTGGAACCAGAGAGCTGGGGTGAGACTGGAAGACTAACAGGCAGAAAAAGGATTTTAGACTTTTGTTCAGCCAAAACATCTTAGAAGTTCAACACCTAAAACAGAAGCGTAGCTTTGCCAGTTACAGGGCTCAGGAGCCTGCCCTCCCTCAACTCCTCTCCTGCTGTAAGAGCACAGTGTGAAAGATTTGTAATGAGAAGAGGAGTAAATTAAGAATGCTGATTTCTAGAGCTGGGCACACACTAGGCTAAGGCAGAAGAATCACTGTGAGTTCAAGGCCAGCCTGGGCTACATATGGAAACCCTGTGTCAAAAAGCCAAAAATGAGGGCCGGGGATTAACTCAGTGGTTCTGCCGCCTGCCTTGCAAGCACAAGGTCCCAAGTTTGATCGCAGGTAAACCACACCCCCCACCAAAAAAGAAAAAAGAAAGAAAAAGGATTCTGATTCCCAGCAGTGCTATCAACTTGATGTGAGACCACAGGCAATGATGTGATATCTCTGGGCCTTAGTTTCCCCAAAATGAGGGACTGGGAGAATACAGATTCTGGGCCCCAACCCTAAGATTTAGATTCCAAGAAAGAGGTGTGCCAACATGGGCCACAGAGCAGGAAGGTGCTGGAAACTTACTTTCTTGACATCGGCTCCAACATTTACCACTCCTCCTGCAAAGACAGGAAAACAAGAGTCTGGGGGAAGGGTCAAGGCCAAGGTGCTCACAATACACTGGGAGAAGGGACCAAAGCCTTGGGCTTGTTCCACCTGCTGTGGGCTCTTTCTTTAGTCCGTGATCAAGACCCTGTCAATGGTCCCACTCTATGAATGGCCTCATTCCTCTTTCCTTCTGCTGTAGAAGTTGATTTATTAACTGCCCTCAGTCATTGGCCTAGCTCTCAAAGCTATTTTTATCCAGCCCTTGCTCTACCCATCAATTACTGGCTTATCTTCTACATGGCCATCTCCCCGTTCAGGTCATCATTAGCATCGACCTTCCCTTTTATTTTTTTTGAGACAGGGTCTCACTATGTAGTTGAGACTGCTCTGGAACTCACTGTGTAGCCCAGGCTGGTCTCAAACTCACAGCGATCCTCCTGCCTCAGCCTCCTGAGTGCTGGGATTACAGGCATGCATCACCATGCCCGGCGACCTTCCCTTCTTGATGTCTTTTATCCCTGCCCACACCTTCTGTTGGTTTTTCCATTTCTCCACCCTCTGTTCTTTTCCTGGTCTAACCCCTCAGCTCACTGTCTGCCCCTGTGTCTCAAAAGGACTCTCTTGGGCTGAAGAGGCAGGCAGCTCAGTGGTAGAGCTCTTGCCTCTCATGCATAAGGTCCTGGATTCTACCCTCAGCGTTGCAAAAGTAAAAACCAAAGCAAACCCCAATAAAACCAAACCAGACCTCTCTTCCCTTGACCTTGATCCTGACTTTTCCTCTCCAGGCTACTACGTTTGGTGTTGAGGTGAGACAAGAGCTGGGAGTTGCTGCTCTCTGCCTGGACACTCACCTAGATTTCTTCCTGAACCCTTGGGCAGCAGCTGCAGTATGGTCAAGAGGGTGGAGAGCTGCTCGGGAGTCAGCTGGCGCAGCTCCACCCCATACCCCGCCAGCACAGTGGCCAGTCTCTGCAGAGTCACATCTGCTGGGAGCCAGAGAGAGCTTAGGGCTGATCATAGGATGGACTTGTGGGGCACAGGTGGGATGAAGGGGGCCTAGCACACATTCTTCTCAAATACCAAGAAACTGATGCTTTGCTCTTCCCTTGTGCACATTTTGGGGGAAAGACCTTCCTGGGGCCAAGACCTAAACTCTAGGCCCACCAAGGACGGTGTGATTCTCCTTTTGAAGAGGAGTCCACCTATGCTGCCTGCAGGCTTTAATTAAATGTATCAGAGGCTTTAGGGATAATTTAACAAATGCATGTATAGTTAGGAAGAAACCCCACAGTTTTCCTAGAGCAGCCCCCACAGGTGGGGCAGTGGATAGTGAAGAAAGTTACCTGGCTGTTCTGCTGGAGAAGGGGACTTTTCCCCAGGACCCCCTAGTCCCTCCTCCTCATAGCCCTCTGAGGAGTCCTCTGCCCGACTGTTGCTCCCTTGTTCTGGCAGCTTTGGTGCCCTGGCCCTGCCAGGCACTGGCAACTCCTGGGCCAGGTAGAGCAGCCCTGAGTCCTGGAAAAGTTGAGCGTGTGAGGGCCCTGGCAAGTCTCCATAGGAGTGGCCAGGGTGGGCTCCAAACATGCCCTTGGAGGCAGTTCTGCTGAAGAGGGCAGGAGCTTCGACCTTGGGCAGAGGGCCAACACTGACCATTCCTGAGGAGCTGTCTGAGCTCCGGGAGCCATCTCGGGAACCAAACTGTGGGGAACCAGAGATCTGGGTAAGAGCAGAAGTCAGGGTTGAGGGATGTGGGTTGGGGAAGGGCCACAGGGAAGAGCTTACCTGGTGGAACAGGTATGGCTGCAACAGGGCGGGCTCATAACTCAGGGCAGGGTGGGGAGGCTGCGGGGACAGCAGCAGATGCTCCAAGAGAGGGGGCAGCAGCTCAGCCTGCAGAGAGGACAGCGGGGAGCCTGCCCCAGCTCCGCCCCCACCAACTGGAGGTCGAGGAAGTCCCTGAGCAGTGAGGGCGGAGCTCGTGGGGATGCCCTGTAAAAGCAGCTCTCCAGCAGAAACAGGTCTCCTGGGCATCAAGCTAGATCTGGGGAGAAAAGCAAAATGTGTGTATGTATTTATGTATGTATGTATGTATTTGTGTGTGTGTGTGTGTGTGTGTGTGTGTGGCTGTATTGGGCAAGGGTTTAAGAGGCAGAGATAGTTTGGACCTCACACAGTCAGCAGTTTAGAGTGGACCTGACCTCTTAAGAAATGAGGTGGCCTTGGGGCAGGAGAGATGAGCCAGAAGAACATGGAGATGGGCCAGCGGGCCGAGCCTGGCAGAGGCACCTGCCACCTTGGTGAGCACCCCTAGGTCCCTGAGACACAGCCACTGAGGCCAGAGAAGCAGGAGGCTAAGGGCAGAGAGGGAAGGATGGCATCCAGGAATTCAGATGGAATCCTCTTGACATGAACTATGGTGTGGTTTGCCCAGTTGTCCCTGTGTGCATGTCCCCACACCTGATTCTCCAAGCAGATGTCCACACACTCGACTGTCCTGCTCCACCCCTACCACTATGCTTTCTTCATCCCGGTGTCATCGTCTGAGCTTCATGGACCTCATGTCCCTGTCTTTGCTTTGCAGGATCCTTTCAGGGTCCTAACCAAGGGACGACAGTGACACTTCCTGCAATAAACAATTCTGCCACCTAATGACACTGAATGGTAAACAACTTTGGTTCAATAAAATTCTAGTTTGCTCATGATGACTACTTGAATGCTTCTTTTAAAATATCAACATTTGCCAAAGTATATTTTAATGCCCTGTTTTGTTGGATTCCCCAGGGTGAGCTCCGCTCCCTCCTACTGGATATGGGAGTATGTCAGGGTGACCATTCCTGAGCCTCTCTCACCTGTGCCCCAGCCTACTGGCCTTTCTGTGCCTTCTCCTCCATCCACCAGGAAGATCAGAGACTGCCAGCCTCAAAAACCTTTAGATGACTGAGAAAGGCTACCTACCTGTCCCTTGGACGGGTCTCGGGGGGCCGAAGCCTGGGGATGCGCTCCATCTCCTGGGAAATCACATACTGGGTGAGGTCATCATGCCAGGACAATCCTGTCAGAGGGAAAGGACGGGGTAGGGTTGGCTCAGCTCCAGTCAGTGGAGATCAGGAGTGTGCTCTCGACTTCAGGAATCTGGGTCTGCAGGGGCAGAGGGGCAGTGGAGGGGCCTGAAGACTTGCTGGGTGATCTGACCTATCTTCTACCCAGCTTTAGAGACAGCTTTTGGAGTCAGACTGTCTGGGTTTGAATCCTGCCTCTGTCACTGAGGGATTGAGTGACTTTGGGCAAGTTGTTCAGCCTCAGTTTTCTCATTGCAATTCTCTCATATGTAAGATGGGACTTTATACCTCCTAAGACTGTGATAGTTAAAATAGCACATATTAAGTAGAATAGTGCCTGTCACATAATGAACTTCCAATTAATGCTATTATAATCATCACTATTCTTTTTGTTGATCTTGAGCCTGAGTTTCATACACACACACACACACACACACACACACACACACACACACATAAAATCTTCACAATGAACTATGTGCCTCTGTATCCTTACATTTCATTTTGGGCTTGAATTTGCAATCTTCCTGCCTCAGACTCTAAGAGTGCTGGGATTAGAGGCATGAACCACCATGCTCGGCTCTAAGGCAGATTTATTTGCCCCTTTGCCCAGTCTAATGTTAGATGAACTATCTGTTATCACTTACTCAAGAACATCTTCCCCATAACTTTCCCCTATTTCCTACATCTTCATTTTCCCACTTCCTTTTCCTTTTTCTCTCTTTCCTTGTATTTTTTTCTTTTTGTGGTATTGAGGATTGAACCATGGACCTCACACATGTTAGTCAAGTGCTATACCTCTGTGCTACACCACCAGCCATTTTTATTTTATTTTGAGACAGGGTCTTGCTAAGTTGCCCAGGTTGGACCACAACTGGGGATTCTCCTGCCTCAGCCTTCTGAGTAGCTGGGGTTACAGGTATGTGTGCCCAGCATCCCATTCCCTCTTAATCCACTCTATTCAGTATTTTATTCCCAGTTATTCTATCAAAGTTCTTCTCATAAAGATTATCAGCAACTTCTGCCTGTATAAATCTGGTAGCCAATTTTCAGATCTCATTTTACTTAATCTACCATCCTTGGATACCACTGATCATTCCTTCCTTCTTGATACACTTTCATTTGACTTCCAGACCACTAAAGACTCCTTCCCTCCTACCTCACTGGCCTCCCCATCTCAAAATCCCTTGTTTATTCTTCTTCTTTTCCTTTTTTTGTCCTTCTGGTACTGGGGATGGGAACCCTCCACACTAAACTGCATTCCTGTTTTGTTGTTGTTGCTTGCTTTTTTGAGACAGGGTCTCACTATGTAACTCAGGCTGGCCTTGAACTCACTATGTGGTCTAGGCTAGATGAACTCACTGTGATCCTCCTGCCTCAGCCTCCTGAGCACTGGGATTACAGGCATGCATCACTATGCCTGGCTGAACTACATTCCTACACTACATTTCTGAACTACATTCCTTATTTTTTATTTTGAGACAGGGTCTTGTTAAGTCACCAAGTTGTCCAGGCTGGGCTCAAACTTTTCAATCCTCCTGCCTCAGCCTCCCACACTGCTGGGATTTCAGGTATGTTCCACCATTCCTAGCTTCCTCTCCTTATCCTTTTAATATTAGTATTCTCTAGGGCTAAAGCTCTGGCTTAACATTAGAATCCTCTAAGGTTTGATCCTTGGAACTCTTTTCCATTAACACTAAGTTCTCTGGTTATCTTTTCTATCTTAGGTATCTAATACTATTTATATGCCAAAGAACCCAAATTCATATCTCTATTCTAACCACCCCTCTCAAAATCCAATCTCATATACTTAACATTCTACTTTTACTTGAACAGACATTTTAAACTCAACATATTCAAACTGAATACCCCCCTCTCCTGCACTGAGGTTGTTTGTTCTGCAATTTTCCCCATCATAGTTCATGACATCTCATGGACTCAGCTATTCGGGCAATAAAACCTGGGTGTCACTTTTGATTCCTCTCTACAGCCATAACCAATATTTCATGAAATTGCCACCTTGGTCCAGTCTATTATCTCTTTTTTTGGGGGGGGTACCGGGAGTCAAACTTAGCACCTTGCGCTTGTGAGGCAGGAAGCAGAACCAGCGAGCTGAATTCCCGGCCCAAATCTATCATCTCTTATCTGAGGTATTGTAGTAGGTTTGAATGGTCTCTGAGCTGCAATCCTTGACTCTCTACATTCTACATACTCTCAACACAGCAGCAAGTGATCATTTTAAAGAAGTTAGATCATGCATCCCTAAGGTCCAAACCTTGTTTCTTCTCTTACTCAGAGTAAAGTCACTCTCCATACATTCTCCTGCAAGTCCCCACCAAGATCTGCACCCCTTCCCTCATCACTTTCCTGACTGTATCATACACTCTTCTTCTCCATCACTCCTCTCTAGCCACACCCGTCCCCACATTTCTCAGGCTTGTACTCCCGTCTTAGGATTTTTGTCCTACCTGTGTGGTCTGCCTGAAACACTCTTCTCCCCAGATAACCCCCTTGAGGACTCTTCTGCTTCTTTAAAGGCTATTTAAATTTTATAGTCTCACTAAAGTCTACCTTGGTCACCTGATTTGATACTGCAGAGTCCCACCTCACCATTTTTGGTCACTTGATCCTGCTATAATATTCCACAGCATTTACAATCTTCTAGTATGTTTTTTTTTTTTTTAATTTGGTACTGGGGATCGAACTCAGGACCTTGTACTTGCAAAGCAGGCATGGTTCCTCTGAGCTAAATCCCGGGCCCTCATCTTCTGATATGTGATATCTCTGCTAACTTAGTGTTTCCTCCTTTTCTCCCAAACATAAATGCCAGGAAGCAGAGATCTTTGTTTTATTCCCTGAAACATCTCAAACAACTACGCAGGAGGTACTTCATAATTCCTTGTGGAATGAGTGAGTTGGATGAGTGAGGTGTTCTGTCTTGAAACTCCAGAATTCATGGCTCTGAAACACTCAAGACAGTGGCAGGGAGTGGGGCTGGCCCTAAAGAAAAGGATGCTGCCATTCCCCAGTGATTTCATCTAGGGCCTCCTCGGGGCTTCTCCAAAGAGTCCAAGTGTGAACAGCCCATCTCTAGGATTCCATATCCATCCTCATCTTGTTCCTTTCTCTAGCAGATGGGGAAGAGGTTCCAGCAGTGGGTGTGACAGGAATGTTCCATGAAGAGAAGTCCTTGGCTCGGGGAACCCCTCTCTTCCCCACCCACATCTAACCGAGTTTCTGTTTCTCTCCTCCAGTGCATGCAGACCTCACCTTGGGACATGAGTTGTCGAAGCACAGCTTGTAAGCGTTGGAGAACTGGGGAGGTGACTTGCAAAAGGGGCCGGGCCTGCCCCACTCCCACCTGGCACTGTCCAAACAAGCCATCTAAAGAGCACAAAGGTGTTGTTACCGGGGTCTTGGACAAGAAGCCTTCCCAAATGCAGGTCACAAATGAATAGCACTCTGTGCACTTCTTCTCTTGGCTTTAGAGCTCTGCCCCTCTAGGCCAGGGCCCTCTTCCCAAGCTTGGCTCCCACTCCCTCTAGGACCCCCACTTGCTTTTTAATTGTACTCCCATCTTGTGAGTCTTACTTAGACCCCACTCACCCTGAATACAGACTTCGAGGTGAGAACAGAGTTTGCGGTCAAACAGGCAGCCTGTAAGGGACAAACGAGTGGAGTGTCAGACACCCACACTGCAGAATGGTCGGATGGGCAGGAGGGGAAATGTGGAGAGCAGATGGGGCTCCTCCTTTCATTCAGAGGAAGGCTTAAAGGAAGGAAGCACGGGATCTGGCTTTGGCTTTTGAAGATCTGAGAGTCTGGATCCTTAAAGGCCTCAATTTGCTTAACTGCGGAGTTGAGGAGAAGCTTTTTAGGTGCATGGAAGGTGAGGGAATGGTGTTAGAGGATCAAATACTTGTCTCACAGAATTATTCTGGGAGAGTTTTTGGCCAAATTCGGAAGGAAAAGGTACTTCCCAAGTCTTCAAAAGCACCCTAACTATAAGAGCCTGGAACTCAGAAGAGGAGGAGACTCTAGCCCGCCTCTCCCGAGCGGGAGCGGGAGCGGGGGCGGGGGCGGGGGGCGGGGAGGGGGGCTGAAGCAGCCTTCCAGCGCAGGCCCAGGCTGGTGCTGTCCTCGGTGCTGAAGTCCCGAGTCCTGCGGGGCCAAGGGCTCGTTGGCCTGGAAGTAGATACGAAAGGAGCGGGGCCAGGAGAAGTCTTCACAGGACCGGAACCTTCCGCTCCATCTGGCTAACCAAAAGCGTCACAGGAAGTACCCTGCATTGGCCTCTAAGCTCGGGTGGGGAAAGAAGGCGCCAGATGGCCAGGCTGCGCCCCTTCCCCCACGCGCTACATTCCCACCCCC
>NW_022900928.1:119159157-119160079 GCF_012274545.1 Fukomys damarensis
GGGGGGGGGGAGGGGGTCTGAAGCAGCCTTCCAGCGCAGGCCCAGGCTGGTGCTGTCCTCGGTGCTGAAGTCCCGAGTCCTGCGGGGCCAAGGGCTCGTTGGCCTGGAAGTAGATACGAAAGGAGCGGGGCCAGGAGAAGTCTTCACAGGACCGGAACCTTCCGCTCCATCTGGCTAACCAAAAGCGTCACAGGAAGTACCCTGCATTGGCCTCTAAGCTCGGGTGGGGAAAGAAGGCGCCAGATGGCCAGGCTGCGCCCCTTCCCCCACGCGCTACATTCCCACCCCCTCCCCCGGCCCGTGAGTCAGCGCTGACTGTCTCTGTCCTCGCAGATGTGAGTCAGCAGTAGGCCTAGAAGTGAGGAGGGGGCCAAGGGAGGACCCTCCCCTCTTCATCTTCTTCTGTTCCCTCCCCCAGCTGGCTCCCTTTTGTAGCCGGTGGGATAGCAGCAACTGGCCCCTCATGGCTTAAAGAGAAACCGTGGCCCCTCTCTCAGCCCAGTCTGTAGCTGGGAGCTGGAACCTTCACGTCTGGGGCCCGGCTCCGACCCCCTGGAGATCACCCCTCCCCCTCTTCTTACTTCCTCGCCCGATCCCCGCCCGTTCTCCACGCGGGCCACCACCTCCCAGGCACCTCGGCCTGACTCGCTTCCCCCTGGTCTTGTACCCCATCTCTGGAGTCCCTCTGTCCACATGCACCTCAATTTCTCCTGCGGAGCCCATAACTTACCCGGATTTTACTTCTTGTAGATCCCGCCTGGGTATTTCCAGCCCCACCTCCAGGCCTACGCCCCTTTCCCCCTAGGCGGCCTCTCGTCGTCTTCCCGGTAGTGCCTTCCCACTCCATCTCACGCACCTGTTCTACCTGGGCTTCTTATTTTCGTGACCTCCACCCCCCACCGAGTTTTGCTCCCAGCCCCAG
>NW_022900928.1:119160263-119184708 GCF_012274545.1 Fukomys damarensis
CCAGCCAGCTGGGGCCAAGGCGGGGCCTGCCCCTCACCAGCCAGCTACAAGGCGGGTCTACGCGCCCCTCTCAGTGCGAGTCCGCCAACCGCAGGCGGGCGATGACTGCCTCTCCACCCCCAGCTCTTACGCCTATTTGCGTCATACGTGGCGTAAGAGCCCAGTCTTTGCGGGGGACCTAACCAACCTATTCCTCCTCCGCCAAATAGTAGGCGCCTCACTAGAATTTCCACTTGGCCCCGTCCTCTTTTGACCCGTTTCTATCTCGTGGTCCCAGGGTTAGCGGGAAGGGTTAATTTTCCCTGGGGGCCCGGAAGGATACGTGGGTTGAAGGGTATAAACCTTAAGATGAGAAGCATAGAAGTGAATAGAATAGGAACTCTTGATGTGTCTTCGTTAACGGAACTGGCGTCATCCTTAGAAGGGAGGATGGTTGGGTGTGTGTGCTCGGATTCCAGATGTAACAGTACCACTGTGAGGAGTATAACCTTGGGCAAGTTATTTATCCTGTGTGTGCCCAAGCTTCTTAACCTCACAAGGCATTGTGAGACTTAATGAGTGAAACTCGCGTGGTTCACTGGGAATGAGGGTGGACTCACACTGAGCTCTTGATACGCATTAACTGTTTTCTCTTGGCAAATCATTTATTTATGTATGTATGTATTTATTTATTTATTTATTGGTACCGGGGATCGAACTCGGGAACTTGCCCTTGCGAGGCAGACGGTGGAACCACTGATCTAAATTCCCGGTCCCTGCAATGTATTTATTTTTGATACCTTTTTCTTCCTTTTGAAATATGTATTTACTTTTAATCAATACAGTTATTGTCCTTATTTATGGGACGCAGTATGACGTTTCCATATGTGTGTAATGATCAGATCAGGGTAATTCGCATGTCTTTCACTTCAGAAATCTTTTTTTTGCGGGGGGGACATTCAGAATCCTCTCTTCTAGCTATGTTGAAGTATTCAATTAATTGTTAACCACAGCTATTGTATCGTGCTATAAGACACTATAAATTATTACCCCTGCCCCCTTCTATATATATAGCTTTTATTATTAGTTTTGACTCTCTTGCCCTCTCTCCTCCCAAGCCTTCTCCCCTCCCAAGCTTTTCAATAATTTTATAGTTTCAATGGAAAAATATATTGCACACCAGTCCCCACCCCCACCCCAGAGGGTCTTCCTATACTTCCTGGGATGGCCTGGAACTTGCCATCTTCCTGCCTCAGCCTGCCAAGTGCACAGCCCACTTCTCTTCATCCTGACTACCTATGCAGACCACCGTGTCCTGTCAGCAGGACTACTCAGTAATCACTGGGCCGGTCTTTTGCTTTCACTCTTGTTACTCAGTAAAGTAGAAAGCGAGCTTTCTAGAATTTAGATTTGATCACTGTACTCTTTTGCTTTCCAGTAAAAGGAAGAAAAGTGTCATAAGTACTCATATATTCCTCATCTACACTTAACAGTTATTGACATTTTGCCATTTTTGCTTCTTTTTAGTATTTAAACAAACTATTGACTTTGTGATACTTCTATAAATATTTCAGTATGCATCTCCAGGAAATAAAACATGGCCACAATAAGTCTGTAATGTAGTTTAATGCTACATTCATATTTAAATTTCTCAAATTGTTTTCAAAAAAATGCCTTTTCAAGCTTTTTTTTTTTTTAAGTTCTGAGAACTGTCCTGTGCTACATCCCTACCCCCATCCCACCCCCACCTTATTTTAGTCAGAATCTTCTTAAGTTTTCAGGCTGGGCTCAAGCTTATGAGCAGCCTTCCAAAGTGCTGAGAATACATTGCCTTGTTGGAGTGTGCAGGTCACTTTTCCATCGAATTCCCCACCTTCTGGATTTGTCTTGACTGTTTCCTCCTGGTGTATTTCCCATGTATATAACATGTTTATCGCCCGTATTTCCTGTAAACTAAAAGTGACATTTGAAGTCTTTATTAGGTTGGCCTTAAAACATTTTTAAAGGAAAATGCCCTTAACTGCATCATTTCAGGTGATGCATAACATCCCACTATTAGTGAGGCTGGAATTGATTGCTGGCTTAAAGTAGTGTCAGCCACATCTCCGTTTGTAAACTTAGGTTTTCCTAATATGACTGCATGTATGTAGTCAATGGGGTGGTACATCGGTACCATGAGGATATTTGGATGCGCATCAACTTTTCACCTAGTGGCTTTTACCATTTGTTAATGATTCTTGATGAAGTTATTTTGTTAGAGGTTGCAAAATAGTGATTTTTCCCCTTCTATCACTCCTTTTCCAGTTATTAGCTGATAATTCATGAAAAGGGCTTTCTGTTATTAACCAGGTTTAGCTACCCTGGAAATGTACAATATATATTTTTTTTACTTTGTAATCATTTGCAAAATAATGAGTTGCAATAGTTATCTTTAATAGGGGTTAGTAAATATGCTGGGTAAACCCAAGGCCTCAAAATGAGGTACTTCCCCAACCCTATTTATTTATTTATTGGTGCCAGGGATCGAAATCAGGACCTTGTGCTTATGAGGCAGGCGGCAGGACCACTGAGCTGAATCCCCAGCCCTTTATTTTTTATTTTGAAACAAGCTGATTAAATTGTCCAGGCTGGCCTTGAACTTGCAATCTTCCTGCAACCCTTCCAAGGAGCTGGGATTACAGACATGCCCAAATGGACCTGACCAAAACATATTTTTCTATTTTGAGTGTGCCATTTATACCTTTGATATGTATCTATCAATCCTAGCAATAATTCTGGTAGCCAGATTATCCCAGAATAAGCCAATGAAACATCCTTTAAGCTGGCTCCAGTGTCCTTTTGAAACATCCTATTAATAATTACAATCTCCTTGGGCCTGGGATCTGGCTCTAGTACTGTTCCTGCCTTGCAAGCACAAGGTCCTGAGCTCTATCCCTGGTATAAAAAAAAAAATTAAAATCTCCTTTACTTTCTGTCACTCCAAAACATACCAGCTTCACTGTTCAAATATGGTCATTCCTTCCAAGATACATGGTAGATTTTAATAAGAACTAATTTTAGAGACCACCATTTGAGTGTTAGAGGCAATAATGGCCACTTTCATTAAACAGAGCTAGGATATTAAGACACACACATACATGGAGAGATATACACTGAGATTTTCAATTAAAATTTAATGATTTTTACTGAAATTTTGATTTTATACATGAAGCTTTTTATTCTTATATTGAAAAAAACTTGGTTCCTGGTGACACTGACATAATTACTTGTATATTTAACCATACAAGATACACATAACAATGCATACATAACAATATAAATATTACTCTACTTAATGAAGCAGTGAATACAGTTTAGGTTTCCTGGGAATTAATTTTGTCCTGGAATATAACACCTGAGAATACACCACCAAAACTGCGTTCTAAAGTCCCTTAAAATAGCTTTTTTGTTTGTTTAGTTATGATTATCAATTTGGTATATAATTAGGTTTGTTTCAGTTTGTTTTCAGTTTTAGGGTTTGTTTGCTTTTTAGGGCTTGTTTTTAATTCTTTATCTAATTTTATTTTTGAATTTCATTCAAAACTCAAAATTATATAAGATCTACTCAGGGAAGTCTTGTTTGCCCCTTCTACAATTGCTCTGCCATCTCTATCACTTCACTACATTTATTTTCATTGTTAAAACTTCATAAATTGTGAAATGTAACAGATAAATGTACAAAATGAAAAATTAATAGCTTAATAAATTACCATGAACACCCATGAAACCTGGGTTGAGACCTAGAATATTTGGAGCATACTAGGTGACTTATTATGCCCGAAGTCATTACCTTTTTTTTTTCCTTTTCTTTTCTGGTACCAGGGATCAAACTCAGGACCTTGCACTTGCAAGGCAGGCAAGGTACCCCTTTTCATGGTGAAAGGAATTCAGAGGGACCATCTCTGGCCAGGTTGGTGATGTGCCATATTTGGGGTTCAACACTCTCCTCTAATTGGCAAGCTCGACTCTAGGGGTGGCTATAACCAGATAATTCCAGGAGAAAGAAATCCATGCTGTTTATCTGTGACACCACATCCATTAATTCATGGGCCCATTGAGAAACCACCAGGATTTCTAGATGAAGAAGTGATGGATACCTACAGAATGGGTTTCATAAACTTGATTATTAACATACTTCTTGACAAGCCATCTGATGGCTACTTATTCGGGAAACCATGCCTACATTCATACTCTGTGTCCATTCTAGTCATCCATCCCAGACTACCTTGTCACCGATCTTCAACTGCTCAAAGTCCAACCAACCTGCTAGTCATAATCATTGCATCAATATAGATAGATCTGCACCTCAGATTGTCTTTTCTTCAATTCTAAGTGGACAACCATATACACCAGCAAAAATTCCCACACAAAAGATTTTTCTCCAGAGAAGATTGCTTCACAGACACTTTTGAGTTGGATCATAATATAGCAGGCTTCCACTTCTGGCTGATGCCTGCATGTTCTGAAGATATCTGTAAATTAGGCTTGTGTTTTTTCTTCCCCTGTTAGCTGGTCATAGAGGATTCTCTCTGAGTCCATAAATAAAGTTGTGGGAGAGGCAGTGCAGCAATAGGAGTCTGAGTTACCTGCACATGCAATTTACTTGTTCCATCCAGATCTTGGGCACAAACTCATATAGGTCATTTCCATTTAACAGAGGAATGCTGTGATGAGCCTCCAATTTTATGAGTTGGTGGGTCAGCTAATACTCAATTTACAACTACTTATTGTCCCATGGCTGGTTGTTCAGTAGAACGTACCTAGCCCATAGAAGGCCAGGGACTGCTTTTCAAATGGGGAATGGCTAACAGCATAAAAGGACATGGCCCTTCTTAATTGGATTTGCCAATTAAGCCAAATGGATTTACTTGTGGGTGCCCAGTGTGCAATGGCTGCAAACAGCAACTTTTCAGAAGAGTACCCAGTATGTTTCTTGAATGGGTTGCCCTAAGGGACCTTGGAGGCAGTGCCCTCTAGTAAATGTTGCTGTCTCTGATCCCATGTTGGCCTCAGTCGCAGCTCTAGACAGTTATGCAAAGTGCCTTTGTTCCATGCAGGTATGCAAGCCCCAGACCATGGTGGGCAGAATTCACATGGGACAAGTTGTTATGTCTATCTATAAAAAGCTGCAGAATGAGGAACATGTGATTGAAGTCCTACACAATGTCAAATCCAACTTCCCTGGCCACCAAAGGATTCATATCTCAAAAAAGTGGAGCTCTACCAAGCTTCATGCTAATGAGTTTGAAGACATGGGGCTGAGAAACAGCTCATCCCCAGTGGTTTGGGGTCAAATATACCCCCAACTGTGGTCCCTGGACAAGTGATAGACCCTGCATGTGTGAGGACTTCCATTATGTTGTCCCTTCCTTAATTTAGTCACACTCACTACTAAGTCCTACCTTATGATCACCTTAACTAAAAGAAGGGGTAGGTGGCTTTACTCCAAAATCTTGGATACCTACATTATCATAATCTTACTGGAACATGCCGGAGGAGTAATTCATCCTCTTGGTCCACTCTAGAACTTCCAATGCCACTGGAAGAGCTGATTCATAAAAATGAAGTGAAAGGACTGCATGTGTTGCAACCCAGAACTGTTACAGAACATTTTCTTGCTTCAGGCAACACTAGAAGCCTGATGGGTTACTGGTAAATAGGTCAGAGTAGCACATTTAAATGTGTTATACTTTCCTTTTAAATGTGTTATGCTAAGGAGGCCTGTTCTTTTCCAAGGAGTATTGCCTCTTTTTAATTGTGGTAAGATTCTAGAATAACTTCTTTCATTGTAGAGAGGATCTCAACATGTCACAGATAACTGGACTCTTAGAAACTTTGTTAATGTGGTTATATTGAACTTTTGTGAGCTTCCTTTTCCATGCACATATCTTTTGACATCTAAGGTACTTGCTATATTCTCCTTATCATATCGAGTTAGCACAATATCATCAAAGTAATGAACCAAGGTCATTTGGTATACTTTCTGAGACCAAGGACAAGAACTCCAAGGTAGGTTCACAATCCCTCTAGACTACTATAAGGTAGATAGTGGCCACAACTCTATTTATCACCCAGTATCCATAATTTCTCACCTTAATGATAATCACAGTGGTGTTTTGGATCTTTCTGAACTAGCCTATATTCAGAACCAGTTTCTTCTAGCCCAGAGTGTTTGTATATATCCCTTGGCTGAGCACAACTGACTCTGTAAATAGCTTTAGATCCTTGCAGTTAATCATGATATGTCGACTTGAGTAGATTAAGAAAAACCTAGCAGACTATTATAGTTCTGGGTGTGTCTATGGGGTAAGATCCACCCAGGTATGGGTGGCACCAACCAATAGGCTTCTAGCCTGCATGGAATTTTTAAAAGGGGAAGAAGAAGGAAGTGTGCTCATTTCTGAAGAGCTGTGTTCTTCATCATTGCCTTGAGATACTCATCTCCAGCTTCTTCAGCCTTTAAAAATAGACTTGCACCAGTGACTCTACAGTGAGCTTTCAGGCCTTTGACCTGGAGCTGCATCATTGGCCTCCTTTGCTTTGCAGCTTTTACCTTGGGCTGAGCAACTATTGGATTCTGTCTCTCCAGCATGCAGATGGCCAGTGTGGATTCTTCCACCTCTAACTCTATTAGCCTCCCCCGCAGTACACCCCCTTGCATAATTATACACATATTTTCTACGGATTCTCTTCCTGTAGAGAACCCTAACTAATCCAATACTTAAGGCCCCAGTGGCATTTAATCAAAGACCTCCACATCTGTAAACTGCCTTAGCTCTGGAAACTAGGGATCAAGTCTGGGTTTCTACTGGGACAAGGGAATTATCACATAGCATCCAACTGATTTTCTTTTTTTATCTTATTGAGTTTATTTGTACTTTTAAAGTATACAGTACAGTTACATTCATCATTGGGATCAATCCAATTAGTTCTTGTTTTCTAATAGTTCAGCACTGATCTCCAAGGTTCTGGGGATTATTTGGTTTCAAGAGTAAGGTTGTTTTTTTTTTCATTGTAGCTAATTCAAATCTAGTCATTATTCATTTAATTTAGATGGACGCGTCCTACCTGATAGCAGCTAGCATGGGTGTGAGGCCTTAGCTGCCTCATATTTCTTCCAAGGTAAGTGACTTCCCAGCTACCGTTTTCCAAGCATTGGCTCATCCTTCCAACAGTGGTGTAAGGCTGTGCTGGGCCATGGAATGTTGCCAAGTTTCTTCCCTGTGGGCAGAAAAAAACCCAGGCAGGGTACAGGAGAGATTTTTCTTCTGTCTCAAAACTCCTGAATATGGTCTAAAAGTAGTTTGCTTATTTTAAAATTATATATAAATGGGATCATATAGTATGTATTCTTTATTTTTTTATTTTTTATTTTTTGATACAGGGACTCACCATGAAGTGAGACTGTCCTGGAACTCACTATGTAGCTCCGGCTGGTCTCGAACTCACAGTGATCCTCCTACCTCAGCCTCCCGAGTGCTAGGATTACAGGTGTGTGCCACCACGCCTGGCTATTAGTAGGTATTCTTTAATAATGTATTTTTGCCTGGCTTTGTGAAGACATAGTTTATTCCTCTACATTGTTGTGGTGTTTTACTATACACATGGCCTGTTCTTTATCCATTTTGCTGTTGATGGGTGTTTAGGTTGCTTCCAGTTTGGGATAATTATGTCTGATACAGTTAATAATATTGTTTGGGGCCTGGGATTTAGCTCAGTGTCATTGTGCCTGCCTTGCAAGCATAAGGTCCTGAATTTGATCCCTGGTTAAAAAAATATATATTCTTGTACACGTTTCCTGTGTACATACATGTGTGCTTGTCAAAGCTGCTGGTTTTCAAAGTGTGGTTCCTGGACTAACAGCATCAGTATAATCTGCGAATTTCTTCATTTTTAAATTAGTTTAAATTAATTAATTAATTTTTTTAGACAGAGTCTCATTATGCAGTTCAGGCTGGCCTTGAATTCACTATGTAGCCTAGGCTGACCTTGAACTCACAGCAATCCTCCTGCTTCTGCCTCCTAGGGGCTGGGATGATAGGCGTAAACCACCATGCCTAACTTCATCTGAGAATTTCTTAAAGGTAGCCTCAGGTTCCAGACCTACTGAATCAGCAACTCAGAAGACTGATCTCAATAATCTGACTTTAACAATCTCTCCAGGTGATAACAATGCATGCTGAAGTGTGAGAACCATGCCTCTAGGCTCTACGCCTGTGAGTTGAATTGATGAGCCACAGGTATATGCATGTTCAACTTTAATTACTAATATCAAACTGCTTTCTAAGTTAATTGCACCAATTTATACTCAGACCAACATCATATGAGAGTCTCAGCTGAAACACTTTTTAGTACTTGGCAAGTTTTTTTTTAAAAAGTAGCAATTCTGTTGGGGCATAATAGTATATCATTATTTTAATCTGCATTTCTTTGGTGGCTTATGGTTTTGAGTACCTTTTATTAAGTTTTTATAGATCATTTTCAAAGTGCCTGTTTTAGTCTCTTGCCCATTTTTCTGTTGGCACGTGTGTGTGTGTGTGTGTGTGTGTGTTGTGTTGTGTGTGTGGTACTAGGGATTGAATCTGTGGTAGGCAAACATTGTACCACAGAGCTACATCTCCAGCCATTATTATTTTTTTTTTTTTTTTTTGGTGGGGTATACCGGGGATTGAACTCAGGTCCTTTTGCTTGCAAGGTAGGCAGCAGAACCACTGAGCTAAATCCCTGGCCCACCATTCATTTTTTACTACTTATTTATTTTTATTTTGAGACAGGGTGTCACTGTTGCCCAGGCTGGCCTGGAACTTGTGATCCTCTTGCCTCAGCCTCCAAATATCTGGGATAACAGGAGCATACCACCTTGTCTGGCTCTATCTTTTTTATTTTTATTTATTTATTTTTTTAGACAGGATGGCTTCAAACTCACTGTGTAGCTCAGGCTGGCCTTGAACTCACAGTGCTCAGGTTGACCTCCTGCCTCAGCCTCCTGAGTGCTGGGATTACAGTCATGTACTGCCACACCTGGCTCTCTAAGGATTTTAAAGAATGATTTTTTTATTGATTTGTAAGATTCTTTAAATATTCTGGACACAAAATCTTGTTTTTTCTTTTTTTCTTTTTTTGAGACAGGGTCTCACTATGTAGTTGAGACTGACCTGGAACTCCTATGTAGCCCAGGCTGGTCTCAAACTCACAGCGATCCTCCTGCCTCAGCCTCCCGAGTGCTGGGATTACAGGTGTGCACCACCACACCCAGATCTGGACACAAGATCTTTGTAGATCTATGAGTAGCAAAAATATTTTCTAGTATATGTTTTCCCTTTCATTCTCTTAATGATATTTTTGCTGATCCGATATTCTTAATGTATCAAATACATTAGATTTTCCTTTAATGCTTCTGTTTGTTTCCCCTTTAAGAAATCTTTTCCAACCCTGAGTTCATGAAGATTTTCTTATAATATCTTATAAATACTTCATTGTTTGACTTCTTTACATTGGCATATAATTCAACTGAATTCTATTTTGTGTACGTTATAAGTTGTGATGGTTCGGCTTAATTGTCAACTTGATTGGCTTAGAGGCTGTGTAGGAGATTACAGTAGTAAAACATACTTCTAGGTGTGTTTGAGTAGAGTCATGAAGGCCTGACCTTGGGGATTATATATGGTCTCTGGCCCCCTTTTATCTGGTGCTATTTTGCTGATCTACCTCCTAGCTTCCTTGAACTAAGTAACTTTGCTCCATCATGCTCCTTTACCACGATGGTCCTACCCTGAAGATAGCTGAATCTTCTGAAATCATGAGCTAAAGTAAACCTCTTCCTTTGAGTTATGGGTATTGGGTATTTTGACCAGCAATGGGAAAACTGTTTAATACAGCCTTCATCTTCTAGCTCTTTCTATCATCTTCCTTCTATGCAGATCTGTCTCCAAATTTTCCCTTTTTATAAGGGTATAAGCTACGTTGGAATGAGATCCATGCTAATGATCTCATCATAACTAATTACATCTGCAACAGCTTTATTTCCAAATAAGGTCACATTCTGAGGAACAAGTTATTTGAATTTCAATATATCAGTATTGGAGGGGACGGAATTCAATCTGTAATGATTACCAAGGCTTAAGAACTCATCCTTCATAATATCCCTTATGTGTCCTCTTTCATTCACATTCAGGTCTTTGTGTGGCTTATCTCATCATTTCTAAACAATTCCCATCCTTCTTCTGCTCCCTGACCAAAATCATTTTGCAGAAATGTGAGAATACTCTTAAGCACAACTTTCATTGACATTACTTTGATCTAAAACCTTTGGTGGCTCTCTAATGTCTGTGAATTACGATCCAAATCATGAGCATAGTCCTCTACAATATGAACTAAACCTACTTTCCTTTCAAAAGTTACCATTTTTTCTACCCATTTTCTCTGTCCCAGAATTATCAGGGTATTTAAGTTTTCCTATACCTTTTACCTTTCAATCTTCACTTTGCTCTGGGGATGGAGTCCAGTTTATGGACGCCAGAGGAGAATTTAGATTTTTAGGATAAGATTGACAAAGTGGACCAGGTGCGGAGACCCTTGCCTGTAATCCCAGCACTCAGGAGGCCAAGGCAGGTGGATCACCATAAGTTAAAGTCCAGCCTGAACTATATAGTGAGACCATGACACACAAAAAGAAAAAAAAAAAGACTGACAAGGTATTTTGGTGATGAGTTACTTACATGAAGAGAGAATGGCACACACAAAGGCCCAGGAACACAAGCCAGCTGGACACATTTTGAGAAACACAATTAGGAGTGAATTGCCAGAGAAAATAGGATGACAGAATGGGGGAAAACACTGTAGCACCAGAAAGGTTGATGAGACAAGAATTTCATTGCTTTGTGGGCCAGATAAATTGTTTGGGCATTTTTCCTATTAAAGAATAGAAAACGATCATAACAAAACTCCACACTTTATCTTATTCACAACTGTATTTCTAGGGCTTAGAAGAGTGTCTAGCATATCATAGTTTTATTTTGGGTTGACCCAAAGGAGATAAGAAATTTGGCATAGGTAGTATGGGAGGTGGTCCCTCTCTAGCGTTCTCAAAGGAGGGACAGGAAAAATCAATGTATTAAGGAAGGAAAGTCAATAATATTAAGTGTGCTGTTCAACAGGTTGCACTGTAGACAACTGGGCTGGGAATCATCAGGCATCCTCTAAAGACTCAGACTGAATGTCTTTCAGAATTGTCCACTATACTTTGAAGGAATCTGGAATATTTTTGCACTAAAGTTAGTCTTTCACAGATTGAGAGTTGCCTTTGGGAACATTGAACCCCAGGTACTTTAGGACTGCCTGGAGTTCAGGGAGGCACAGTCCCCAGCTTTCCAAAACACAGCAGGATGAAAGGCAGAGTTCCAGGGCTTGAGGGAGGTAAGGTGTCAGCAGATATGGAAGCTGTCCACCTGCCTCTGTAGGTGAATGGTGGTATGGGCCATGAGATATCACTGCATCTCCTCCCAGCAGATACCTGCATGAAGCTATTGCATTCACGGCTTACTTCTCTGACTATTCTTAAAGGTCTTGGAAGGTAGAAACCAAATATACTTGTAAAGGTCAGACAAATGGAGCACAGGTATATTGATTAGCTTTCCATTGCTGGGACAAAATACCTGACATACACAACTTAAAAAGTTTATTTGGGCTCATGGCTTCAGTCCATGGTTGACTGGCTCCAAGACAAAACCTCTTGGCCAAAAGGCAAGTGAGGAAAACTTCTTAACTCATGGCATCTAGAAATCAAAGAGCAGGGGCAGAGCCAGAGACAAAGGATCCAGAGACTAGGTAAAGTCTCCAAGGTCACTCCCCCATGAGCCACCAACACACGCACAGAAATGTGCTTTACTAGTCTCCTAGGAGTCTCTCAAGCCAATCAAGGTAGCCATCAAGATTAACTATCACAACAGGATTTGAGAATAAACAAGAAGGAAAGGAAGGTGTAAGGGGGGAGCATGGAGGAATGACAATGATTCAGTAATTTGATGACAAAAAGTAACAAATGAATTTGACTGTTCTTGTGTTGAATTAGTTGTGTCCTTGAACACAAGTAAAAGGGTGAGGGGTAGCACAGGGGAATTACTGAGAATCTGTGTACCAAGAGCTAGTTACATCTGGGAGCTTCACTGGGTAAGATGTGGTGCGGTCATATACCAATTCCTTGTGGCGACTCAATCTTGATACGCACCTGTCCATACACGCTTATGCATTTCTTTTTTTCCCTCCCAGTACTGGGGATCAAACTGAAGGCACAGTGCCACTGAGCTACATTCCTGGCCCACATTTATGCATTTCCTTTTTTTTTCCTCCACTTATGCATTTCTAATGAGTGTGAAAATGCTCTGGGAAAAATAAAGCTCAGCAAACAAAACAAAACAAAACATTCTGGTATTAGGTTGGGTTGGGAAGGGGTAGCCATATTTCCCATTCTCTTTAAAGATTGCTATCAGTGCTCGATTTGGCAGCACATATACTTTTAAAAAAAGATTTTCCGCTATTAAAGGCAAAGCAACAAAAACCATCAACAATCGTGGGTACACTTTGAACTCAGCAGTGCTCTGCTCTGCTGATCCTCAGGGACACAATGGGTGGGATTGTCTTGACAGAGGCTTTAGAGTTGAAGGTGGAGACTCAGAACAGCAGCATCTAGGCCTGTATGTCATGGAGGATAAAAGGAATGACTAGAGGCAAATATGGAGTTCATCTCCCTGTAATATGACAGGATGGACAAACAGACACACCACGTGGCTGGAGGATGGGTAGGGAAGGCCGCCACTCTATCGATGGTACCTGCTTACTTCTCTACTTCCTGAATGGCTGATGGAAGGAAAAGGATAGAACCAGCCTTCCAGCAGCACTGAAATCTGTGTCCCCCTCATCGCCACTGTCTGACTAACTTCAGACCCCACCTAGGCTATCTCCAGATAAAGCTCACAGAAAGTGTTTGCCTGAAAGTCCATTTTAATGAGCCAGATTTGAGTCATCCAAGGACTGTTCCACTGAAGGGCAATGAGGAGGACAGTGGAGCAGGGAGGCTTCTCACATTAAGGTCTCAATCAGCGACAAGGTTGTGGCCCACAGTGGTGAATGGCCCAGAGAGGCCCTAAAAAAGAAGAAAGGCATCTTGAGTCAGGATGGCGGGAGGTGGCTGTTCCCTCACCTGCTCACTTCCTCTGATCTTCCAGTACGGGTCTGATTTGAGGAAGCCTTCCACACAGTGACTCCGCCCACCAACTGACAGCCCGGTCCCTTGGCTCCCACATACAGTTCCTCCACCCACTGGGATTTTTCCTTGAGCTGGAGAATGGCCATGCCTTTTTTGCACAACAGTAAGCAGTCCATCCCCCCTCCCCCGCCAGTTCTCTCAGCTCTGATTCTGTCACCCTAGCAACCAATCCAGCTTTGGGAAGCCCAACAGCCAGGTCAGGGAAAGAGAGACTGTTCCTCAGAAAGTAAGAGGGGCTAAGAACCCCTGAGGTTCAGGCTGCCCCTAAATGGAGGGTATGTCCAGCTCCATGGCCACCCCCCATCTCCCTGGCCCAGCATAGGTGGCTACTTACATGCTTCTCAATTTCCATTCTTGCTTTTCTCACCATCCACTCCCCAACATCATCAAGACAGCCTTTTAAGATCATGTCACCTTACAATGTCTTCCTCCATATCAATACCCCAGTTAGCCTCCCACTGTACTTTGAATAAAATCCAAGTGTTTTACTATGATCTGTGAGCCTCTTTATAGTCAGTCCTGAGTCCATTTCTCCAATATCATCTTCTTCCACTGACTTTGCTGTCTGTGCTTCTGACATGACCTGGCACACTCTTGTCTCAGGAGATGAGTGGTTACAATGCTGTCTTCCCAGAATGCCCTTCCTTTAAGTCCTCTGCTGGCTATCACCTTCTTACACTTTAGGTCTTAGCCCCAAGACTTTTTTCAATGTGGAGAAGATTGATGCTTGGAATAGAAAAGACTCTTCTGCTTAGTGTTAGCACTGCAGGACCCACTCCCATTTTCATCACTTAGACAAGTTCTCGATGATTCCACCCTCCCAGGAGAAAACAAGCTCCTCACCTCAGCAGTGTTGGTCACCTCTTTTTTCAGGGTCTTTGGAACCACTTTGGAGGTAAAGCACTGGTCTCCATTCACCTTGGGCAGTGGGCTCTGTGATGAGGAAAGCCAAGAGTCAGGAAGGAGGCAGAAAAGAACAAGAGGGAAAGCAATGAGCTACAAAGTCAGGACTTTGCAGTTCTTGGGAAGACATATGAGTCTCACCGTGGGGAATAACAGTCGAAGTTTCTCCTCTTGCTTGCCCCTGGAAGAGACAGGGATGACAAGTGGGGCTTATGCTTGCTTCCCCCCACCCCGGTTTAATGAATGCATCCTAGAATTTTTCCCTGATGATCCCAGATAGGACCTCTGAAGCATTCTCTGTCCAGTGCTCCTGGTCGCAACTACTTGCAATTTTTAACTCATTATTCTCCTGTTCTGTCCTTCAGAGAGCATGGGCCAGCCACAGGCCTCACACACCTCACTCCCGTGGTTTTAGTGGGGAGAACTGCCTTGCCATCCTTCAGGCATGGATCTTGGGGGTAGGGTCTGCTCATGTGCTCCATATTTTGGGTCATCAGATCCTGAATGATGTCATTCTTCCAGAAGAGACCTGTGGAATGAAAGAATAGTGAGTGGACACCTGAGACACTGTCCCACTCCAGGCACCAGAGCGACTTCTTGCTCAAATGCATAGAAGATCATATTTTGTGGAGAAAATTAAATGAGATGGTGTATAAAAGTTGTTTAGCATGGTGCGCAGCATGTCATATTTGATGAGCATGATGGTTATAGTTTCTGCTGATTCATTTAATGATACAGTAAGGATTAAATGAACTTAGAGATGCAAAGTGCTTATAAAACTCTGAGGCAGCAATTCTCAAGCTCCAGTGTGCATTAGAATATTTTGCAAACTTGTTTAAACACAAACTGCTGTTCCCCATAACCAGAGCCTCTGACTCAGTAGGTCTGGAGTAAAGATTAAAAATTAATATTTCTAGCTGGGTGCGGTGATGCACAACTGTAATCCCAGCACTTGGGAGGCTGAGGAAGGAGGATCACAGTGAGTTCCAATTCAAGGCCAACCTGGGCTACATAGCTCAGGGCCAGCCTGAACTATAAAACAAGACCCTGTCTCCAAAAAAAAAAGAATTAATATTTCTAACAAGTTCTTTGTTGACATTGATGTTGCTGGTTGAGATATGCTTTGAGAATTGCTGTTCTAAGGCACTGTATGCATATTAGGTTTTAGAAGTAATAATATGAACTCCAGGCAGATTTTCTATTCGAGTCTCCCTCTCATTCACAAAACTCTGCTCTAAGGAAGATTCAGCCATCTGTCTCTGATAGACTCTCCACTCCCTTTTACTCCTCCCCTCTGTTTGTCATACAATTTTCCCAGCTTCCTACTCAGAGGCTGAGATTTGTACATATTCTTCTGGCTGAGAACTTAATTATTCCATGCTTTGAAAACAATCAGTAGTGCCAGGGATTGGGATTGGCCCCAAGGAGTTGGATGCTGGCCTTTTCCAGGAGTTTCTTCTAGAAACTTCTACTAGGCACTTTCAGGTTGTTCAGGGCAAACAGCCCACCTAGCCTCTAAAACCACTCCTCTCTTGTCCCTTTCTCCACTTGGGTGAGTGTGACAAGAAAGTTTCAAGTAGAAGTATTTGAAGAAGAGAAAAACTGTCCTCAGAACAGACAACTCCTCATGACCCTCTTCCACTCTTGGCCAGGCCTCAACTACTGTTCTCCAGCTTTTACTTACCTTGGGGTACAAGCTGGTGGAGTAGAACTTGGAGGTGACGAAAGAATGGAGCAGTAAATTCTTGGAGGGGCCAGAGCTGCCCCACTTCTGATTGGCCCTGGCCATCTAAGGATGAAATAGTGGTGTCAGGAGAGATGTTGGCCGGAAGCCTTCCACATACCAGCTGAAGAGAAGCAGCTAACTTCCCTCCACTGTCATGTCTGGATTCCTTGGTCTCATTCTCTGTGCTAGGCTCCTTCCTCATCTTCAGGACTCCTTTCTTCTTCCCCCATTCTCACTTGCTCTGCCCTTCAGCCTCTGAGCCTCATTCACCCATCAACTTTCCGGTAAGGTCCAACCTTGGATGAGCAGCAGCTCAGAAAGCTACCCACAGGGGATGGCTAATCAGGTGGAGAGGCAGAGCACAGGGAAGCAGGTGAGCTGCATCTTAGGGAAGACTTTGAAGCCATGAGAGGTTGTGGAGGAGGACAGGAACCCTCAAAAGGAGAAAGCACCATCTCCTCAGTATCTTCAGGGGATTGGTTCCAGGACAGCCTACCCCATACCAAAATCCAAGGTGCTCAAGTCCCATATAGAAAATGGTTTAGTTAGTAATTTGCATATCACCTATAAACATTCTCCCATATACTTCAAGTCATCTCTTGATTATTTATAATACCTCCCACAAGATAAATCCGAGCAGTTATTTCACTGAGTTGTTTAGAAAATAATGACAAGGAAGAGCCTGTACATGTTCAGTACAGACAAATATCCCCAGATATTTTTATTGAACTGGAGGAAGCTGAATTCCCTCGAGTGGAACCGTGGGTACAGAGGGCTGACTGCACTGTTATTACAAGGCTTGAGAGTCTGCGTGGCTTTTCTGTAAGCTACAGTTTGCCCTGCTGTACATAGGGAAGAGCAGGGTCAAGGAAGATAGCCCCTAATGTACAGCACACCTTTCCCGTTCCATATAGACGAGGAGGGCCTGCAGAAGAGTCCATTTTTTTTCCTACAGTGGGATTACCATTTGTCATTCTGGTCAGGTCTTAAGAAGAGGGAACTCTCCCTAGTCAAGTGAACAATTTTCTGAACTCGGGAAGGAGCTCCAGCTCCAGCTCTCTTCTGAAAAGGAAAAGAGCTTAGGAAAGGGGAGGTAGTTCTCAGAGGCAGTGCTGCTAGAGGGGCAACCGCGACCGCCCTGGCTGGGCCAATTTGCGCGGTGCCGTTGGCGCTGTCCGTGGTGCTGAGAGCACAGGGCGCTTCCACCGGGCTCCGCCGTGCTCTCCCCCGCTCCCCTCCTCACTTCCGCCCACAGTCCTCTGCGAATCCTCTGCATTAGCCTCTGCACCCAAGAATCCGGTGAGGACAGCAGGCGTCAGAGCATGAGTTTGCGCTTAGCACCTTCAACTGCGGGCGTAGGAACTTGCGAGCCTGCGCAGTTGGCTCCGACAGTTTAGGAGTCAGCGCCGAGTCAACCCTGGATGGCGCAGAGCAGAGAGGAAGGAGGAAGCAGGAAGGTCGATCCCTTCTCACTCCGTTCTTCTGTTTTTCCCAAGCCTAGCATTACCCCTCCTTATCGAAAATCGGGTCACAGTTACCAGGCTCTCAGCTTATAACTAAGCCTTCCTCTTCCCTCCTGCCAGGACCCAGATTCTGGTCCCCTGCCTATCTCTAGCCGTGGTCATCTCTTCCCTGGACCCTCAGGGCAAATGGCTTCTCCTGTGGCCGCCTTCTGCCCATTCGTCTTCCCGACCTCCTCCCGAATACCCAATCTTCCCTGCCCCCGTTCCTCTTAGGTCCGGACAGCTTATGCCGAGATCTATGCCTCTTCAAATTGCTGTCTACGCTTATCTCTCCTTGTGCCCACAAACACATTATTTCCCTCCTTAGTCTCTTAGCCTTCAGGTCCCCAGACTCTTCTTGAAAACGCACTCTGCCCACGCCCCCCGTATTTCCTTCTGACCGTGGGGACTAATGTCGCTGCAGCACCCTGGGCAGCTGTTCAGCAGCAGGAAACAGAGGAGCAGCGGGAGGCTCCCGGAGGCTCCAGACCACAGCGGGCGCTGCATACTCCTCGGGTCCTTGTGCTCCCTCGCTTTAGTCGAAGTGAAAGTAGCTACAGAGGCTGGTGTGGGCTGTGCGGGGCGATGCTTTCCACCTGCTAGCTAGCAGGATCTGCAAAGCCCTCCTCTGCAGCGGCCAATAGGGAACGGGCGCTGCCCCTGCGGACGCCTCCCCAATTCTTCCTTCCCCTTACCTCCACCCTCCACCCAGCACCTTTTGAAATTCCTGGCCCTACTCCTTTTCGACACAAACCGAGTCCCAAAAACCGCCGCAAACACTCCCATTCCAAGGTCGGAGAAGTGAACTGCGTGTAAGATGTGGGTGGACATTGTACTTACCTCGGATCCGAATCCGTGTGACAGTTTTGGGAGTACGGCCATTTTTACTATATTGGTTCTTCCTGCCCAAGAAAAAAGGATAGTTTTCCATATTCTGATATCCTTTTTGAGCTCCTTTTTCAGAGTACTATAGTTTTCAAAGGAAAGGCCTTCTACTTCCTTCATTAGATTGATTCCTAGATTTTTTAAAAATTTATTTATTTTTTGCTACTGTGCAAGATGTTGTTTCCCTAATTTCTCTCAGGGAGTTCCTTATTTGTGTACAAGAATGCTATTTGTTTTTGAGTGTTGACTTTGACTTTGTATCCAGCTATACTACTGAATTTGGTTATTAAATCTAGAGGTCTTTTGGTAGAGTTTTGGGGGTCTTATATGTAGAGTATCATGTCATCCACAAATAATAATAATTTAACTTCTTTGTCTATCCTTGTTTTTGTATTTCTTTCCCTTGTCTAATTGCTCTGGTGAATGTTTTCAGAACTATAGGAGTGATGATAGTGGGAATCCTTGTCTTGTTCTTGATTTTAGAGTGAAGGCCTTCAGTTTTTGTCCATTTAGTTTGATGTAGGCTGTTCGTCATAAATGGCTTTTATTGGATTCCAATTTTCTGTAAGTTTTTTTAAAATCATGAGTGGATGTTGGACTTTGTCAAATGCTTTTTCTGCATCTATTGAGATAATCATATGGTTTTTGTCCTTGGCTCTGTTAAATGGTGTATTGCATTTATTGACTTGTATATGTTGAACCATCCCTGCATCTCTAGGATGAATCCTACTTGGCCATGGTGAATAATCTTCTCGATGATTTGCTTCATTCTGTTTGCTAGTATTTCACTGAGGATTTTTACATCTATGTTCATTAGGAAGATTGTCCTGTTGGTCTCTTTTTTGGTTGGATCCTTCTCTGGGTTTGGTATCAGGGCAATGCTTGCTTCTGAAGTGAATTTGGGAATATTGCTTCCCTTTCAATTTCATTAAAGAGTTTGAAAAGAAGTGGCATTAGGTCTTCTCTAAATTTCTTTGAGAAATATAAAGTTCCAGGAAAAAAGGGACTTGTTGGTTTCTAGGTAGGTTAATTACAAGTAGGTGTGGCCTTCCTCCCATTTAAGTTTTCCGTCAACCAGAGGAATAGCTATCAAAATGATACATAGAGGGCCGGGATTTAGCTCAGTGGTTCCACTACCTACTTCGCAAGTGCAAGGTCCAGTGTGCAATCCCTGGTACTGAAAAAACAAAAAAAATACATGCACATGAGCACTGATAATGCATTTATCCTTGCTACTTATTGAACAAAGATGCTAATGCTGAGAGAAATACCCTCAGAAAACCAAGCAGGTTCCCAGGTTTTGTTGAACCTAAGGTTCACAGGGAGGAATTTCTTTCCCTTAAGGGAGAAAAAGACTACCATAAGGTGCTGGAGGGCAGTGGATAGGAAAGATTGTAGTTCAGCTGCAGTCCTTGCATTCATGTTATTAATTACATCTGGAAAGAGAAAGGAATTAAGAACCTTGTTCTACCAGAACTGAAGAGCTGTGCTATCCTTGTCCACTCATCAAATGTCCCCTCCTTATTGCCTTTGAATATTGTACTTTAGAAGCTCTGGCTGAGGCCCACTCTTCTAATCTCCCGTGATTTTCTTCTGCACTTTGCATTAAGTTCTAGACCTTTTAGTATTACCTGCAAGGCCCTATAAGTTCAAATAAAGAGTTTCCATGAAAATCCACTTTTAAAATCCAGTAGCAGTTTGTCCTAGCATCACCTACCAGGCGGAAATGGGAGGTAAGGCGGGGTGGGCAGGGAAGCCTTGATCTGCTACAAATTTTTCTCAGAAATAAAAATACTCAAAGAAGATCCCAAATTGGATTTGGAATTTGACCCCCTCTGCAAGATCAACCTCTATCCCAGTACTTAAGAAGCTCTTACAGCAGTCTTTACTTGGACAGATCTTGAGGTGCAGCGACACAACAACTGCCTGACAGCAGTCTTCCCCTTCTTTCTGATTTTTTATCTAGGTATATTCAAGGACTCTGAATCTGGAAAAGAATGTCAGATTATTATTTTCTTTTTGATACTGGGGATTGAACTAGGGCCCTTGAACTCACGAGGCAGGCAGCGGAACCACTGAGCCAAATCCCCAACCCAGATCCTATTTTCATACTTAGTAGCATCATGACAACCAGTCCTCACTGGGGGATCAGTCAGTGCTAATGATATCACCCCAGCCACCACTCCAGGTAGAAGAAGCCTAGCTACCATGGTGACAGGAGGCAAAGGCAGTTTCCTTGGAAAACATGAGGATCTGCCACCTCTCTCCCAGTCCGCAGGTTCAGGCTTCTCCAGGTAGAGTATAGGTTTCTCCAGGAAGGGTAGAGGTGCTTGGCTCCACTATAATTACCAAGTTGAAGTCATTACAATCTTCTTGGGCCAAGACAGTACTTCTTAACAGGTCTATGCACTCCACTCTTGCATCTATGGACACATTCCTCAACAGTGTTAGGGAAGTCTTTTTAAAATCATGCAGGATATTACTTCAAATCCCCAGTGATTTTTCTCCAGCATTTTTGCATTAAGTTTTGGACCCTTCACTATTACCTGCAAAGCCCTGTAAGTTCAGTTCTGGGTCCGTTTCTCCAACCCCATCTCCTACCACTGGCTGTTCTGTTTGTTCCTGTAATGTGCCATGAGAGGACTGAAAAGTGATATAATAACTTAAATAAAATCTCACTGGATGAGCTCAAAGGCAGAATAAGGTTGAGAGAGAAAGTTAATTGACTTGACCATGACTCAATAAAAATGATTCAAACTGAGCAACAGAAAGAAAATCCACTGGGGAAAATAGTTAACAGAGCCTCAGGGACCTGTGGGCTATTACCAGAGGTCTAACATTCATGTCTTTGGAATTTCAGAGGAGGGGAGAGTATAGTACATGAAAAAGCTCTCGAAGAAATAATAGCCAAAGACTTTCAAAATTTGTCAAAGATGTAAACCTATAAGCTAGGCCTGGTGGTGCACACTTGTAATCCTAGCACTGTGGGAAGATCACAAATTTAAGACAAGCCAGGCAACTGAGCAACTTAGGGAGACTCTGATTTTTTTAAAAAGTTTAAAAACAAGCTGAGGATGTAGCTCAGTATAAAGGCTTTGGGTTCTATTCCCAGTACCACAAACAAACAAACAAAATCCAAAAACAAAACCCCAAACAGCCTACAGATTCAAGAGGCTCAATGAACATCAAACAGGAAAAGCCCAAAGAAATCCATATCCTGACACATCATGATCAGTCATCTAACAGTTAAAAGCAAAGAAAAATTGTAAACAGCATATTACTTGGGGGAAAGATGATCTGAATGGTTGGATTTTTCTTTATACACCATGGGGACTAGAAGTATAGTAACATTTTTAAAGTGGTGAAAGAAAGGAGTTGTCAACCCAGGACTCTATATACACCAATAATATGCTTCAGGAATGAAAGTGAAACAAAGATGTTCACAGGTTAAGTAAAACTAGGATAATTCATTGCCTGCCAAAACATCAGGAATGAAGGAAGAGTATAGAAATGAACAGTCAATAACTGAATAAATATTATAGAATGTTTTTCCCCATGAGCTATTTAAAATATGCTTGGTTGAAAGCAAAAATTATAGCATTCTCTGATGAAGTTTTCAATGCGTGGTGATATAATTGACTATCCTTGACAGATACAAATAGCATTAACTGGGGAGTATGGAGACCTCTCTGCTAGTAAGGTTTCTACATGTCACTGGAAGTGGTAAAATAGTGGTTATAAGTAGACTGTGAAAAGTTAAGTATGTATATAATAATCCCTACAGCAACTACTGAAAAAAGCTACACAAAGAAATTCAGTAAAAAAACCCACAATAGATACCTTAAAATGACATATTAAAAAGCATCCCAACAATCTAAATGAGGAAAGAGAGAAGAACAAGGAATAAGAGGAAACAAAATAAGTATGTAATGATACATGTAAAGCCAAACATACTGATAATTTTGCCTAGTCTAAGCACATCGATTAAAAGAGATACAGAGATTGACAGATTTTTTTTTTTAATAACCCAACAAAGCTGGGTCTGGTGGTGTACATCTGTAGGAAGCTGAGGCAAGAGGATCACCATGAATTCAAGGGCAACCTACAGGCTGGGGATTTAGCTTAGTAGTTCCACTACCTGCCTTGCAAGCACAAATCCTGAGTTTGATCCCTGGTACAAAAAAAGAAAACCTCATATTCAAGGACAGCTTAGGCTACATAGTGAATCCAAGGCTAGTCTGAGCTACACGAAGAGACCCTGTTGCAAAAAACAGCAGCAAAAAACAAAGCAAAACAAAAAACCCCAACATGTTTTCTGAGAAACTCACTTGAGCTACACGAAGAGACCCTGTTGCAAAAAACAGCAGCAAAAAACAAAGCAAAACAAAAAACCCCAACATGTTTTCTGCAAGACACTCACTTTTTTTTTGTTTGAGTGCAAAGATGTAGGCCAAGTTCAGTTTTTTATTAGAGTAACAGTTTGAACCTTAGAGAATTTTAAACCTGGCGTAACAGTTTAATAGCTTTCTACCCAACTCACATACATGTGTGCACAACACATACACAACTGATACACAAAACATTCCCTGAGCCAGTGATTAGAGTCTGGGCATATGTAACAGTCCCAGTTTTGCTGGGGGAAAACTGAGAAGACAGAGGCAGTATCATATGCTGTAATTCAGTTTCAGTGCCCAAAGCGAGGCAGTTGGGGCAGATATGAAAGCATTAGGGAAGATGCTGTTGTGGTGACCACTTATTTAACGTCTGAGGAAATAGTTCAGTTATTATCTAAATTATTCTTGTTTGTTGTTGTTGTTGTTGTTTACCTGGGATTGAACTTGGGACCTTGCGCTTTCGAGGCAGGTGGTAACAGCACTGAGCTAAATCCCCAGCCATTATCTAAATCATTCTTTAACTACTTTTGGTGGGAAACTGAAATCTATCTATAAAGGAAAAATTCCAGTTGGAACCAATCAAACTACTTTACATGGGAGAACAATTTGGGGTTATATGGGGACCTTCTTAAAAGTTTATAGCGTATTAAAGCTGGCCTTTTCTTAGTTCTTACCTACTAGAGGTACATAGTATATCGTACCCCACCAACAAATGGGGAAGTAGTCATTGCTATTTTCCAAAAACATAAAGAATTTTATATCTAAAATCCAAGTCTATCTAGCATGAATAAATAAACAATCTGAGGGTTGTAGGGAGTAAAACTACAGCATCACAGAGCCACTAGATGTAGGTTTGAGGCTTATCTCTAATTTCTTATCTGTCAGGCACTATAAACCTTTACAAATACTTAACGGAACAATTCTATAGGTTAGTATTTCTATTTCTAAAATAAATAAATAAATAAATAAATAAATAAATAAATAAATAAATAAAACCACCAAAAAACTTGATTTAAGCAGTGTGTTCCAGGCTGCAGAGTGACTACTGGTCAAGATTTAAATGTTTTGTCCCATTGGTCTTAATCACCATACTATACTGCCTCTCAGATCAGAGCCACACCAGTGCCCACCACATAACAGGGTATGTGAGATTCCATTTACTGCAATCCCTTCATTGCATTCACTACAATCTTCAGGTCTTAAAAGGTACATCTTCTGACCCTTACCCTGAGCTGTACCCCTTGTTTCTTCTGTATGGGTTCCTGTCTTTAAAATGCCCCTGGCTCTTCGTTTGTACAAACCAGGGGCCTCACTGCAGTACTGTGCTTTTTTCTTTTTCTTTTTTTTTTTCAGCTTTAATTGAGTTTATTGGTACATTTTAGGGATAAAGTACAGTTACATTCATTGTTGGGATCTTGTACCTCTACATGACAAGTCTTGATTCTCATTTTTTCCCCTTACCTCTGCCCTCCCTTCACCACCCCCTCCCCTCCCTATCTACAAACACTTTATTTTCATCTTTTCATTCTCTCACATTTTTTTCTTTTCCCTTTTTACTCTTCCCCTACCCATCCCACCTTCCCTACACCTTTAGCTCCTTTCTTCCCATTTCTAAATGTCAGTAATCTTACTAGGATCTTATGCATTGTTGCAGATTATTCACACTAGGGAAACTATTCCGTATTTACACATGTGTGACTTATTTATTTCACTTAGGAGTATATCTTCAATATGTATCCATTTTCCTATGAAT
>NW_022900928.1:119188440-119207270 GCF_012274545.1 Fukomys damarensis
ATCTTTACAAAGCTATTAACTTCAGGGGGGATAGAGAGAGTGCAGGAATAAGGACAAGAATATATCCCCTTAACAATAACAGGTGCTTGCCTTCTTTGAAGGTACAGAGCTATGATTGTGGTAAAATGACTGGAGAAAAGAACATAAAGAGAAACCCCTCCTAAAAAGAAAAAATAATAAAAGAAGAAGTCTGTTAGGGCAGGTATGAGGAAAAGAAAAAAGAGAGAAAAAAAAAAGAATTTGAAGGGCCTCTTTCAGACTGTCTCTGTTCTCATATTATACCACATGTACAGCCATATGCAGAACCGAATCCCCTGGTCTCAGCTAGCCAATGGCAGTTCCCCACGACTGAGACTGAACACAGTCCACAAGGCCTAACTTGAATTTCCCAACCTTCAAGGTTGAACTCCACTCAGTCCTATTACAGGTTTCCCTTGCCCTTTCTTTAAAGACATTCAAAGTTGGGAGCTCAGAAATCTACCCTTCATGAGAACATGCCTCTGCAGAGTTGGTCTAAGGACTGGCCCAATCAGAAGGTTTGAGAACGGGGTGGGAGTCGTGGGGGTGTTTCAAGGGCGCCCGTGCGGCTACCTTCCTTACTGGGTCTGTTGTCTCGCAGTCCGGGAGGTCGCGCACCCGCCGGGTGATCTCAGGCAGGCAGGCAGCTGAAGAGACTCCCTCCGGGGTCCTTGGGTCCTTGCTGGGTCTGTTGTCGCGTAGTCCCGGAGGTCGCACACCCGCCAGGTCAGTACTGTGCTTTTTTCTAACCTTGTGTCACTGCACCCTGATCAAATCAGACCAATCTCTTTCAACTGAGCAGCTTCTCAAGCTTGCCTTGGCACATACTGTCCTAAAAAAGTCTTTGCTGGGGCTGCAGCTCAGTGGTGAAGCAGTTGCCTAGTTCTGCCATGAAAACCTGAGTTCGATCACAAGCACTGAAAAACAAAAACAAAGCAAAAAACCTCTGCTGCCTCATTCTCACAGGTCTTTTGTTCTAACTCTATACTATAAATTTGTGCTCTATTTCATATAGTCCCGTGGCTTTCCTGTTCTGCCCCTCTGGGGCTTAAAATACCCTCTACTAGTAAAAATCTCCAAAATGAGCTGAAACTGTTCCCGTGCTTCCATGAACTCTCACACACAGGCTGACTGCACACATCCATTTAGCAGTACAGTTTCTCACAAAATGTTAAGAGCACTTAATATTTTACAGAAGGGCTCGAACACAGACTTTCTATTAATATTCATATCACGGTCTACCAAACTAACTCCTAAACAGATGCATTACAATTTGTTTAGACTTTAAAGGCATAATGGCAAAAATCAGGGGAGGAAAAAATAGCAAATGTTTATTTTATATAGCTGGGTGAAAAATAAATTCGAGAGAGCAAATAAAATGTAATACGTCTCATGCGCCCTGAAGGAGGTGCGCCCGCAATGTCCAGGTAATCACCTATTTGGACCTTCTGTGTCTGCAGACTCATGGAATCATCCATCCCTTTTCTGCCTGGCATGGTGCTGCAAATCTCCCTAACTCCATAGCCAGGGCTTTTAAGGTCCATAAAAAAAATTGCGAAATTGAAGTGTGTACCTTTCTTTCTAGCTTCTGGGTAGACTTCTTCCACTGCCCTGGTTAGTTCTTTCTAGGTTGCATCCATCCAGGTGTAGATCTGCAGCTTGCTGGATGGGACATTGCCACGGGAGGACTCATCCATGCGGTGGTGGCCGCTGGTGTTGGTGGTGAAGACCCGCAGCAACAGACATATCTTCTCGCGGTTAATTGGCTTCTCTGGCTCCTTCCTGATTTCCTCCTGGGTAATGCGTGATTGCCATCTTCTTCCTTCTGGCTGCCAGACTCTCACCAAGAAACTCACTTTAAATGTAAGGACAGAGGCAGAGTAAAAGAAAATGAAATGGGAAGGAAAAAAATGAATGCTAACATTAATTAAAAGAAAACTGAAGTGGTTATACTAATATTAAACTAACTGACTTCAGTAAAAGAAAATTACCAGGAATAAAGTAATAGTACACAATGATAAATGGGTCAGTTCATCAAAAGATACTCAACTCCAATGTGTATGTACCTAACAACCTCAAAATATGTGCTACAAAGATGAACAGTACTGAAAGGGCAAATAGACATCTGCAAGTATATTCGGAGATTTCAACACTCTTATTTCAAAAATCAGGAGAACTAGGAGACAAATTATCAGAATGTGCAGGAACTGGATCACATCATCCAACACTTGATTCCAGTTAGCATTTACAGATCTCTCTATTCAACAACAGCAGAGTATTTGTTCTTTTCAAGCACATAATGGGACACTACCCATATCCTAGATCATATCCTGGGTCATAAAACAAACCTTAGTAAATTTAAAATAATTGAAATTATGCAGAGTGTTCTATGACTCTAATATAACTAAATTAAAAATCAATAGCAAAAAAAAAAAGAAAAAGGAAAAAAAATCAATAACATCCTGGCATGGTGGTGCCACCTGTGATTCCAGAACTCAGGAGGCTGAGGCAGGAGGATAGTCATGAATTCAAAGCCAGCCTGGGCTACATAATGAGTTCAAGACCAGCCTGAACTGCACTGGGGGACCCTGTCTCAAAAACAAAAATGAAAAACAGTTCACAATGAGGTCTCCAAACACTGGGCCATTAAAAAATACTTCTAAAAAACCCATGGGTCAAAGAGAAAATCTTAAGAGAAATTAGAAAATACTTTGAACTGAAAAATAAATGAAGCATAACATATCAAAATGTGAGGGATGCATTTAAAAGAATGCTTAGCATGAATTCATGGCGTTAAACACTCTGGTTGGAAAAGTCATCATAAGGAAGAAACTAAAAAAGCATAAACCAAAATTGAGAAAAGAAGAGAAGAATCAATGAGGCAGAAAACAATTTTTGAGTGTTTTTATGCCTACATTCATTAGGGATATTGGTCTGCATTTTCCTTTTCTTGTGCTGTCTTTTCCCTTGGTATCAGGGTAATGCTGACTTCACAGAGTGGGTTGGGAAGTATTCTCTCCTTCTGCCTTTTTTGGAAGAGTTCATGTAGAATTGTTATTTCTTCTTTAAATATTTGATAGAATTTGTCAGTAAAACCATCCCAGCCTAGAAATGACTTTTTGGGGGAAAGACTTTAAATATGAATTCCATTTCTTCAATAGTTAAAAGACTAGATTACCTGTTTCATCCGGGGTGAATGTGGTAGTTTGGTTTTTAGAGTTGGTCACAAGAGGAGATGAGGTGATCTGTATAAGGAGTGGCAGAAACACAGAACTAGGAAAATTAAAACTTGAAAGCAGAGAAAACCAATGTGAGGTGGGTAATTGGACTGCTCATCACCGGACATCAAGGTTCCAGCTCCCTGGGACCCCCAGGAGGGTCATGTACCCCTCTCACACCTGTTCATTAGCAGAATAGTACAGAATAAACTACCTGTGATCCAAGCCCAATCCTTGAACTTTTGAGGTGAAAGTGGGGATGGGAGGCCGAACACATGCTAAGGCAAGTTGTCTTCAGCAGGAGGATTGGTATAAATTATCTAGTCTACTGTTATCAGGGGCAAAACCCAAGTCTTTTACTCTTGTTTCTTTGTTTTTAATATGGAAATTATTCCAGGATGTTTATATATTTATGCAAGTTGTCTAGTAGTGAGGGAAATGTACCAGCCAGGGTAAACACTGGTAGAGAGTAAAGAATTGCTACAGAGATGCTCTGGATTTAATTCTCAGAAGTAAATTGGCTTATTTCTTAATCTTGCCTACTTCTGTGCACAGCGTAGTTATTCTCCAATCAGCAGTTCTCTAAAGTTAGATGTGGCTTCTCTTTCTGTCTCTGCTGAAACCTACATAGTTGCCAAGGTCTATCACCTCACTCTTCATCATATCTCTCAATGGTCTCTCCACTCCATTTGCCTAATTTTAGGCTCTTAAAGCACATGCAAGTCGTTTCCTCAATGTTCTAATTAGATGCCTCTTTTTCCCTTATTTCTCTTCTCATCCTACTCTCCAACCTATCCTTTGTGTTATCCCCTGACTACAAAACTTCAGAGACTCTTCCATGCCTCTTGAAAATGAGGTCTAAATCATATATCCTGGCCCTCTGCAATCAAAACTAAATGTATTTTTCAAAACCGACGTCCAACTATCCCAGAATTATTCATTCACCCAGGAGGCTTCCTGCTTGGACTTCCTCGTCCTCTTGGATACTATCCATATATGATTACATGGTACTGAAATCCACCCCAGACCTCAAGGGCCAGCTCAGAAGTTACTTCCTTGTGGGATGTGGCCTTTCCAGACTGCTCGTCACATGGGAAGCCAAGGATCATACATGGTCAGAGCTGAAAGTTACATTGGTGAGAATACAGTTCAGCTCCACTTTTATGAGGACAGTAGGTCTCAGAGCTGTATCTTTTTCTCTGTCATACTGTTCGAGTCTGTTCAATGAATATGTGTTAAATACCTGTCTTACACCTACCTAGGCACTATGCTAGGTACTTGGGACACAGAGATAAATCCCATATACTGATCTGAAGGAGAAGCAGTCACACACACACACACACACACACACACACACACACACCACCCCCACCCCCACACATGGTGTAAAGCCAAATGCTGAGTTTTCAGAGAAAGGCATGATGAACTCAAGTGGGATGGATGCTAAAAGGAACAATAAAGGAAGGGACATCGTGCTCATATTTTAGGATAAAATGAATAAGGTTGGCTAGGGTTCGTGCTACTCAGGGCAGTCCTCCAATTTGCCTCCCTCCAACATATCTGAATATGTTAACCTATTTAAATGGAAAGTATTGCCCCAAAAATGTGTCACCCAGGTGAACCCTACCCCTTCCACTGCCCTCCTTCCAGCTACACTGCTAGGACTCCTTACAGGTAGAAAAAAACTGAGTATATAAAGACAGAGAGAACCAGCTGGGCCCAACCTGAGACATTCAAGTGGGGCTGAATTGCACACAGTCAGAAAGGAGGAGTAACTTCACATGAGATGGGAGAGGTTGCAGGGGACAGAATCTTGAAGGCCATGTGGCTCCAATAAGAAGCTTGGAAGACTGTGGAGCATTAACTCCAAGCTCCTAGGAGCAGGGACCTGGTCTTGTTCACCATGTATCCCCAGTGCCTAGAACTGAGCCCCAATCATCATAGATTGTCTTCATTTGGATTCATCCAAAGGGAAAGTTGAGGCAAAGACTGGGTGCAGGTGGTGTAGGTGGCAGGTCATCCTTGAGAGAGCAAGTGTAGAAAAGGGAAAGGAGAGAAGAGAAACATAAAATCCAGTAGACGATTCTAGTGAGCAGGTCACTGCTGCACACAGTTAGGAATCAATCCTTCGGGGCCCCTGAGGATCTGTATCTGAGGACTTTTCTCACATTTATCCTCTTGAGGGAAGAATATGCTGGGATCAGTCTCTGGCACGCTGAGGGCTGCTTCTAGATGTGTTGAATCCAAGACATTGATCGCTGTCTGATGCATGGGTGTGTGGGTTGTGCTGGGCTTCCAGAAAACTGGCAGGATGAGAAGTGGAGCGGTCCTGGGGCTGGAGGTGGGAAGTTGTCATCATGTACTGACACTGTCCACTTATGCTGCAGGTGACCTCAGAGTCAAGTCAGGGCATATGAGGCAGGGGACCAACTGGCTCTGCCACACAGGTGCCCAGTGTCTTTCTCAAATGTGTCATATGGGGCAGTGGTTCTGCAACCTGCCTCGCAAACCCAAGGTCCTGAGTTCAATCCCCAGTACACACTCAAATGTGTCATATGTTTGTTGCATGTGTACCATGCTTCCCTGGCTAGCCTGAGTTGCACTGAGGCAGAAACCCCATATCACCCTGGCCAGGAACAGGGAAGCCCAGGTCTCTACAAATGTGTGCTGAATAAAAGAGAGGAGAATGCACAACAAGAAAAGGGTGGGTGGAAGGGGCCAACCTACTTGCAAGAACCATGTATAAATACATGTGACTGCTAAGCGTTATGTTCATCTACATCCCATGAATGCCATGGGAGGGTATGGATTTCTCTGTCTTCCATGCATGGGTGAGCTGCAGACCTTCCTGTGAGTTCCCATTTGTGAGGATTCCGTGAACAGATGTGAAGGCGCTTTGAGAAATATAAAGCCAAAAGCACAGGATATGCCTGAGTTTGGTTGGGTTGAACATTGGTGGCTTGACTCCCCTTTCTTGAGGACAACTGACCATAGGTTCCAAATACTAAATGTCCTAAGCTGTTGACCTCAGGGTTCTCTTTGTAGGTTCTTGGGGTGGGGCTGGTATGACTGCTCCTTAGGGGACCATGATACTGTGAGGGTTCTGTGGATCTCAGCAAGAAGAACCTGGGGTCTGGAGGGAAAGATTTTCTTCCACCAAGTTAATGAATAGCAATAAAATACATGTGAAGATTGCATGGATTGGTGAAAGGGATCTGAAACCAAATCTTTGGGCAATGGCGCTGTGTACTCTACCTCTTTTGCATGGGAGGCTCTGACTAGGCCCAAAACGCTCTCATTCTGTCCCAGGAAAATTTGTGGAGCTATCTTGAAAACCAACTTTAATAATCCAGGTTTGGGGGACTGGGGACTTAGCTTAGTGGCACTACACCTGCCTTGCAAGCACAAGGTCCCGAATTCAATCCCCTGTACTGCAAAAAATAAAGAATAAGAATAAAAATAAATAATAATCCAGATGTAGGTCAGTCTGTAATTGTTCTTCTTGAGACCATCAGGGAAGGTATGTGAGGGATGGAGAGGCTTCCCATGTGGCCTTAATCAGCTGTGAAGTTGTAACTCAGAGTAGTAGAAGAATGGGAAAAAAAATCACACAAGACTTCTTTTTCTTTTTCTGGTACCAGGGATCAAACTGAGGACCTTGCACTGGTGAGGCAGGCTTGGGCACCACTGAGCTAAATGCCTGGCCACACAAGATATTTTTAATTAATGCACCAAGGCAGAGGTTGCCACTTCCGGTTTTTCTCTCCTCCATGAAATATAGGAAAAACTTCAATAGCATCTCACTTGAGTAAGCCATGAGACCAGAGATGAGGGACCAGGCCTTTCCCTGGCCTCTCATCTCTAAACCCACCTCCTCCACAGAATTTTCCACCGGATATATTAGGGGCTAATCTAGTACGCTGAGCATGGAGAAGAATGACATATTCCTGTTTGCATACTCAAAGTAACCATGGCAACCAGTCCCCTTTCATTGGTTCAGCCACAGGACTAATGATGCCCAGCAACCAATCCAAGCTGAGAAGCTCAGTTGTCATGGTGACAGGGATGGGTACCAGTTTCTCTGGTAGGATTTAGGAGCTCAAGAGCCTCTGAAAAGCAGGTTGCTCTGGATGGAGCCCAGCTATGCCATCTCCATCTTGGTCCAAGATCCCACCAGATTCTGCTGGACAGCTCAATGGTCCCCAACAGGTCTATCTGTGTTCTTATCCTCTTTGTGACGTGTTTTCTGCCATGTTGGCTTATCTTTATGAAGTGTTTGTCATATCGCTTTACTCCCTTTCTTTAAAATCCCCCAAAGATTTCTCTGTGCACTTTGAATAAAAGCCAATCCTGTGTCTGGATTACAAGCCCTGAGTATTCCCCATCTGTTCTCCAAACTCATCTTTTCCCACAGATTGCTGTGCATTCTACAGCATGTCCCAGAATGTCCCTGAACAGCATTTGCATTGAAGGGATCTTTGCTTTGGAATCTACCTCCAGTGGCCTCCTTGTCCTGTAGGTCTAAGTGGAAATGTTACCTGCTCAGGTATCCCTTAGCGGGGAGGAGTCTGCTGTGTGGACAGGGCCATGCAGGGGAAGAGCTGGGTATCCAGAGGAAAGGGTATGGCACCAGCTCCATGGAGGCCCAGCCTGGCCTCAGTTTCTCCTCTATAAAGATGACTGGGTGCCAGATGGGCAGTTTTATATCTGGGCTCCATAAGGCTCAAGGGACCCAAGGAAATGCCTGAATGCTTTGCTCAGGTGAGTCATTCAATTTGATGGAGCTGAGCAGGGAGAGGCTGAATTTGAGAGGCTCTAGTTTTCATTTGAAGACAGAAGGGCTCTCTCCCTCTCTCTGTATATATATCCACATATGGATATCCATTCATACATACAAATATACATATACACACTCATCCCTCAGTACTTTCTTGGCTCCGGGTCTTCCCACAGATACCAAAACTGGAGGATGCTTAAATCCCTTATATAATAAAATGGCATAGGATGTATTTGCATATAACCTATGCTCATCCTCTGGTACAATGCACATCTTCTGATACCATGTAAATGCTATGTACATAGGTGTTTTATTGTTTAGGGAATGAGAAAAAAGACCACTTTGTTCAGGACAGATGCAACGATTATAAGCCTAACTACATTTTCAATCTGCAGTTAAATCCACAGAACAGAGTCCACAGACGTGGAGGGCTGACTGTATACAAAGAACACACACAATATTGTATCTGTGTGTGTCCATGTAAGGATGGTGAGGTGAGAATTAGTGTGAATTTGTCTCCTTCCATGAGTGATTTCCTGTGGGGGCTGGAAAATTCTGGCTGGTTATGGCACATTAAGGCCATCACGGACGCAGGAATCTTCATTGCAAAGGCAGTTTCAGAGGAAGGGACAAGTGTGCTTGTTCACTACTCGGATGACTAGGACAGGACTGCTCAAATGTGCTCAGTGGTGAGCCTGCTGCTGAATCCCCACTACTGGACACTGAGGGGCTTCATGGTATTAATCAAAAAGGACTGGATTTCCTTTAGCCATAAGTTTAATCATGGATATGGCAATCTAGATGGTGATCCCAAAGAAATCTTACCAGTAATTGACCAGTTCATTGAGTGTGTCTGGCAGCTAATGGAACAATTTCCCTGTGCCTTTGAGTTCAGTGAGAGGTTTTTGATTCACATTCAACATCACATTTACTCCTGCCTGTTTGGAAACTTCCTCTGTAACAGCCAGAAGGAGAAGAACTCAAAATTCAAGAAAGAACATACTCTTTATGGGCTCACCTGTGAAAGAATCGGGCCGACAACCTGAATCCTGTTTTGAGCTGATCACAGTCAGACCCAGGGCAGCCTTCATCTCCCTATAACTCCATGCAACTTCATGCACAAGTTTTGGAGTGGGATGTGTAACCGCTATGAAAAGGGAATGCAGCCCAGAGAGTCAGATACAGATTACCTTATGGCAGTGAAGGAAGAATCCTAACAGCTGGAGGAAGAACTGGAGACCCTAGAAGAAAGGCTGGAAAAGATTCAGAAAGTGTGTTTAAATTGCACTAAAGTGAAGAGTAAACAGAGCAAACCCAGCAGACACTCAGGGTTTTCTACGTCTGACAACAGCACAGCCAACACACCCAAGGATTACAGTGGGAACCTGAAGTCCTTTCCTTCCAGGAGCCTTCACAAGATGATGAAGATTCTGCTGTTATTCTAACCCAAGACAATTTGAAAAGCTCAGATCCAGATCTGTCAGTGAATAGTGATCAGGAGTCTGGGGTGGAGGATCTGAGCTGTCGGTCTCCAAGTGGGGGTGAGCATGCACCAGATGAAGACAGCAGCAAGGACAGGGATTCCGATGAAGCTGTGTTTCTCACCGCCTGAAGTTTCCCTTTGGAGCCCCACAGCAAAAGACCACAAAAACACTTCCAAAAATAAGGGAACAGTGCAATTCAGAGTAACTCAAAAAATGGGACGTGTCATCCAAAATTATAAAATATAGCTATGAAAAGGAAAAGAGATGCCCCTCTCTTAGTTTCCTTAGATGCTGAAGAACTGAAAGTAGCCAATTCTTTTATCAAATATAAGGGAAATTATGCATCATTTTGAAACTCGCTCTACACTAGGAAAATTGTATTCCTACAGAGCAATTACTTTTGAGGTTAATACAAATCTTCATTGTCACAGCATGTATCTACTCAAAAAGCCCTCTGATCCCTTTCCCTCATAGTCTTGAACCTTTCCTCTCATTTCACCTACAAGGCATAGTTCGTGTTTTCTAAAACATTTGACATCATGTTCCCTCTGACCCTGTCACCAGTATTTCTAAAAATGAGGCACAATGTTGAGATGTACTCTTTTTAATAGACGTACTCCTAAGGAGCCTTGACATTGTTTAAGCTTATTTTTCATGTAGAATAATTACTTTAGCTTTTTTTAAGGCAATATATTTTGGATTGTTATAATTTTGTCTGCTTTCTCTGAAATCTCTTCTGTTTCCCTTGTCATTTAAAAAATGCTGAAACTTATAACTCATTTTTTCTCTAACATGGGTCTAATACTGAATAAAGTAGAAGCAACATGAAGTCTCTGGGTCTTACATATGAATTTAGATTACATTAACATTCTTGATAACCTTTTATTACCCTTCCAGAGACTACAGTTACTACCCTAATCACAAGTATAACACTGTAAACAGTATGGTAAAACATCAAAAGGAAAATATCAGTTAAGAATTGGAGAATTTCATCATCATGCCCCCTATAACTAGGGGAAATTATAGTATCTATCATTTTAGAAATTATATAACTGGTTAATGTGGTTAATTAACATTAGTAACATAAGATATCCACTGACTGTTGAATGATGAACATTAGCTGTGAAATTTTCATTTTATTACAATGCACATTTGAAAGACTCATTCCCCTATGTTATGTTAAAAAGCAAACCTTTACTTTTGATATGAAGAAATAGTGGAGAAAACTTGCCATGTTTCAACTAAGAGAAATAATATTCACAGCGTATGATTTAAAAATACTAGTACAATCTAGAATTAAAAGGATTCATTTAAATTTAATTTTACAGTTTAAATCAATATTGTATTAAATATGTTAATTTGTATAGGAAAATACTAAATTTTGCTGAAATGGGAACAAGGAAAAGAAAAAAGACAAAGTAACAGTGTTGAAATCTCTAGTATGAACTATTTAGAGCATAGTAATATATATGAGTGAAATAATATAACTGTGATTGAGTTCACCAGACTTTAAAATACAGCAATTTTAATATATTAAAAATTTGTAGGGCCAGGGATTTAGCTCAGCGGTTCGGTGGCCTGCCTTGCAAGCACAAGGACCCGAGTTCAATCCCCGGTACCAAAAAAAAAAAACAAAAAAACAAACAAACAAACAAAAAACGTGTAGCCAGGCATGGTGGTGCACTCCTATTTTCCCAGCTCTCGGGAGACTGAGGCAGGAGGATCGCTGTGAGTTTGAGACCAGCCTGGGCTACATAGTGAGTTCCAGGTCAGTCCCAATGACATAGTGAGACCCTGTCTCAAAAAACCAAAAAAATTTTGTAATATAAAAGTACTGTTAATGTTTAAAAAAAATCAAGTGAAATCTCTTTAATAAAAAAGAATACTTAAGATTCTCTTAGAAAAACAGAGCCTGTATGTTTATTAAAATGTGGGAAACCAGAGCCAGGTGTGGTGGTGGAGCACACCTATAATCTTATCACTCAGGAAGCTGAGGCAGGGGGATTGAATATTAGAGCCACCCTGGGTTACGTAGTGAGCTCAAGTCCAGCCTGAACTACGCAGTGAGACCATGTCTCAAAAAAGCAAACAAAACAAAACAAAACAAAAAAGTGAGAAACCTCTGAAGTGGGCTTCTGTGACCCCTTCAGGGCTGTGCTGCTCTTGCTCCTATAGAACTAGAGGCCAATGGGGCTCTTGGCTTCCTGAGCGGGGATCTCGACGTCTGTGACAACACCACTGCGCTAGAGAGGAAGTGGGGCGCCCTCCAGTGGTGAAATGAAGAATTTCCCTTCCATCCAGAGCCAACGGTAGACATTTTTCATACATTGTGTGTCTTTTCCATCCATTTCACTGATGTGGAGGAGGCCGGAAGAGCTTCAGTTATGTGAGCAGAGTCAGAACTGAGAAGCTTCAGAGCCAGGACTGGACTATCCCTGTGTGAAGTGTGTGTGTGTGCGTGTGTGTGTATGTGTGTGTAAAGCCTTGTTCATCCCCATCCACCAGGCCCACCCTTCCAGAAGGCTGTCTGCCAGGCTCTGTCCTCTGTTACCCTGCTGATCTTCACTCAGCCAACATCAGGCCCCTCCTTCACACTTCTTTGCTCTTCAAAAAGGGCCACGGTGAGCTCAACTTGTCTAGAGGAAGCCAGTCCCTCAGCTGCTGTGGGACCTTGTCATGGTTGGACTCTGTTAGCTCAGGATCCTGAAGCCCGTGTCAGAGATGATTGCTCCCTGACTACCTTGGTCTCTGGGCTCTGAGGCAGGGCACAAAAGTCAAGGGTGAGGAGAAAATGGTGGGCAGGCCCAGGCAGAAAGAAATGAGGCCCAAATGAAGGATTTCAAAAAACCCTGTAGGAGTCTCACTTTAGGAGACCAGCATTGAAGTTTTTCTTTTTTTTGTACTGGAGATTGAACTTGGGACCTTGTGCTTGCGAGGCAGGCAGCAGAACCACTGAGCTAAATCTCAAGCCCCTGAAGTTTTTCTTTTTTTATTGACCCTAGAAGCCAAAGGTTAAGTCATGGGGTAGCAAAGAAGAGTTGTACTTTCCAGCTTGCTCCCTCTGCAGACATCACTAATGCACCATGGATTCCACCAAGCTGAAATGAGACTTTTTTTCCCTTGGGAAGCAGGGATCAAACTCTGGTCCTTGCACTTGCGAGGCAAGTGGTGGAACCACTGAGCTAAATTCCTGGTCCTATGAGAGGGTTTTATCCGTGTATTCGTTGAACTCCTGACAACTCCTACCTGCAGCCCTAATGCTCATTCTCTTCACAGTTCCTCTGGCTATGGGACATGAGCAGCGAGGACCAGACCTGGGCCTCACACCTCACCCCGGTAGCTTTGGAGGGAAAGGCTGCCTGCTTATCCATTGGCAGGCCTGGGTGCTGCTCATCTTCCCTCCTCCTTCTCCTTCTCCTCCTCCTCCTCCTCCTTCTTCTTTACTGGGGATCAAATTTGGAAACTTGCTGAGCTAAATCCCCCGCCCAAGGTGGGGGCTTCTGAGTGACACCAGCCTTCCAGAACAGTCTGCATGGGGAAAGGATGGCAGGCTGTTAGGAGGTGGGCCTAGTTGGAGGAGGTGGGGCATGGGTCACATCTCTTGCTCTTTCCTTCTCTCTCTGATTCCTGGCCACTATAGTCTGAGCAGCTGTCCCCTGCCATGCCATTTCTGTCTTGGAGCCAGAGGACTGTAGATTGAAACTTCTAGAAGCGTGAGCCCAAATAAACCTTCTTCCTTGTAAGTTGCTAATGTCAGGTATGGGTCCCTGTGAGAGAAGTGATTAATATGCTAGTTCAGAGTGGAAGCTCAATAAACATCTGTGGAATAAATGAAAGAGTTTGGGCCCTGGGATGCATAGGAGACATCTGTGCTTCAGTACTGTCATCTATTATCACGGCACCTTGTGAGGTGAACAACGGTGTGAAAATAGCCCTGTGCTATCCAAATGCATTGTGGGTAATATTATGTTCCTTCCGCTCAGCCTCCCAGGGATTCGTATGTAGACCTCTGTCCTTCCCTGTCCTGTCCATCTGACTGAGTGGAGGGCCTTGAAACCCCGAAGGGCAGAGTCCTATCCTGGCGGAGAATGGGGAGCAGAACTCAGGAGTCCCGCTTCCCAGCACCTCAGGGAGAAGGGGTCAGCCAGCCAGCCAGCTCTGGAGAACAGAGGTTGTCCCCTCCATGGGCTAGAGGGTGAGTCCCAAGTCAGGCTCGCCAAAACTGGCCTCAACCACGGAGGGTCCTCAGAGGCTTTCTGCCTTCAGGCCATCCTGGCTGGAAAGCAACGAGGCATGGCTTTTTGTTGTTGCTCATTTTTACTTGAGGTCAGCTTTTCTGAAGCTGAGAACTCAACTGCAGCGCCCTCTAGAGGCAGGTCGGGTAAATAAGAGGAGCCCAACCGAGGGAAAGGCCAATTCAGAGCCTGAGGCTTACTGAGCAGATGGGAGCCATTTCTTTACCTCTAAAAATTCAGTCACCTCAGAGACTGGTGTGGTACTGCACGTCTGTAATTCCAGCACTCTAAGACGCTGAGGCAGGAGGATCGCAAACTCGAGCCCAGCATGGGTAAATTAGCAAGGCCTAGTCTCAAATTTTAATTAAAAAAAAAAAATTTTTTTTTAATTTTTAAGGGCTGGTCACTCAGTGTCAGAGCTCTAAACTCAATTCCCAGTAAAAATCTTAGAAGCCATTCTCCTCTTTCAATCTAGAATGCTTCTGAAGCTAACTTTTTTGTTTAGAGGCCTTTTTTCTTTCTCCCTTAAATTTTTTTTAAACCTAGAATTGTGAAAAGTAATGCAGATGAGTAAGAGTGGATGAAATATTAAATGCAGCTTAACAGGTTATTAGAAAGTGAGCAACCATGTCGTAGTATCCAGTGACAGAGTGAGGACACCCATCTCCACAACTTGGCCCCTGGAATACTGTGTATTTTAAAGTGAAGGAATTTGAGGAAACAGCAGGTGCAGGATGCTAGCTATGTATTTTCAAAGACATTCTTTATCAGACCGAGGAAGTTCCTCTCTATTGCTGGGAAATATTGAATATCTTGAATATCATGAAAAAGTATTGTCAAATGGTTTTTCAGCATCTATGGGGATTTTTTTTCCTTTATCCTATTAATGTGGCATTTTATATTGATTTTCATATGTTAAGCAGACATTGCATTGCTGGAGTAAATCCTACTTTACTCATTCTTGGATTCATTTGCTATCTAGTTGAGAATCTTAGTGTATAAGGCATAGATTTATTCCCTTTTTGCATTGCTTTTGTCTTATTTGACTGAATACTGTTCTCATGAAACAAGTTGGGAAGTCGCTTTCTCCCCTTTTGTTTCTTAGAAGTTTGTGAAGGATTGGCATTACTTCTTTAAATGCTTGTTCTTATCCTAGATATTTGCTCTCATACTAAATTTCATATTTGTAATTTTATGCCCTTCCAAAGCAGGCCCCAAATTGTATGTTTCAGATCCCACAGAAGTAGTTACATCTCTACCAGAATCCATTGCCCTGTACAATGGGCGGTGTGACATTCTCGTTCTTGGCTCCCGGGGCTCAGGATGCCTTTCCTGAGGGTGCACCTGGAGGATGGCTGGGACAAGTGGGGAAAGGACTAGGAAGGGCAGGCAAGTGTTCCCGAGCTTGGTTCTGCTGCAGAGACTCTTGAGAACCTGTGTGAAGCACACAGAGCGGAGTTGTCTTACCCGAGATGTAGGAGAGCTGAGCAAGTCAGTCTTCCAGTAATTGGTTGCAGGACTCTGGGGTAGGAAGCATGCATGCCCTAGTGCTTCCAACTGCCCAGTGAGTGAGGTATTGGGAAGAAGCAAAAGAAAGCCCTGAGGCAGAGCAGGGCAGGCACTGGCACTTGGAAGTGGGACCATGTACGCTAAAGCAGAAGAGGGGAGGACACGGTGGGTTACCTGCCGTGTCTTCTACAGTCTCACCCTCATCGTTTTACTTTTACAGGAGACATCTGCAGTCTAGCTGTAGGATACTACGACAGCTGCCCAGGTCCACATCTTTCTATACAACCTCTTATCCATTTAGGTTAAAGACAAAGAAAAAAACCCTGATCACCCATGCTTACTTCAAGTTAAGAGACTTGATGATAAAGTACTGCTACCTGGCTGGGCTCTGTTCCCCAGAAACCCTATGGTCAGTTCCCTAGCAAATTCCCTACCATCTACCCTAATCTATAAGGGACAGACAACTACTCAGAGATGGTACAGTAATGGCGCCAGGGTTTATCACTAGCACTCAGCACTCACAAATAAATTTAAATTTAAAATGCTGGTACTTAGAAGCCAAAGTACTAACACCACCCCCCAAAAGGAGAATGACAAATTTAAGAGAAAAGAGGAGAAAAAAGAGACAGGAAGGAAAAGGGAAGGGAGAGAAGGAGGGAAATAACAAGAAAATTTTTTTAAAAAGGAGAAATGAGACTACTTTAGAGAATTATCTAAATAAATGTGATCCTTCTGCTCCCTGAGTGCTGCGATCACTGGCGTATACCACCATGTCCAGCAATCTCGGTCCTGTCAATCTGAATTCGGTGCTTTTTTTCTGAGCTTCCCAGATGATACAAAACTACGATACAGAGTGCATGAAAGGCAGGTGACAGTAGTCTGTACCCAAGGCTTTGTTTTTTGTTTGTTTCGGTACTGGGGATCAAACTCAGGACCTTGTGCTTGCAAGGCAGGTGTGGTGCCACTAAGCTAAATCTCCAGCCCTAAGGCTTTGTTGTTGGTTGGTTGGTTTCAGCTGTGACCTGAAGTCACGTGATTCAAAATAGAACACGCAATATTCTAGAAATAAATTATAAATTTTAAATTGCACACCTGAATAGCACAATGATCTCTTACACCATTCTACTCTATCCTTCCCAGTCCATCACTCTGTCCGACATATCCATGCTGTGTATGTTTCTACCTGTTAGTCCCTTGGGCTGGGGATTTAGCTCAGTGGTTCCAGCACCTGCCTCACAAGCACAAGAACCTGAGTTTGATCCCCAGTACCAAAAAAAATCTATCTATCTATCTATCTATCTATCTATCTATCTATCTTAACTGTTAGTCCCTTGATGGCTGTCTGTTATGTGGTGGACAGTTTCACACTGCTAGTGATGCCTACATCATTTACCTCACTTCCTCTCATCACAGGTTGTGGCATCACAAAGACACGTCACATCATCACAAGATAAAGGCAGGTGAGTACAGTACAGTACAATATTTTGAGAGACCATAGCTGCATAGCTTTCATTAGCATTGTTACAGTTATTCTACTTTGTTATTGTTAACCTGTTTCTAATTTGTAAACTTTATCATAGGAATGTATTTATATACCATAGGCATATGTGTGTGTGTGTGTGTGTGTGTGTGTGTGTGTGTGTGTGTGTGTACAGGAAAGCACATAAGGTTATTTGTATAGCAGGCTCAGTACTATCCATGGTTTCTGGCATCTACTGGGGGTCTTGGATTCTCTGCAGATAAGAAAGGAGGGGACTACTGTATTTCTAGTTTTCCTTCACATTCTAGGTTCCAACCCATACTGCTTCATGGTTCATCAGGGTAGCAAACCATGGTAGGCTTTGAACTCCAGGCTCTGTCCCATCCCTGATGATTCAAAATCACAGTTCAGACCTTTGGTTACCTTTTGAGGGGCTGGCCAGGGCAAGAGGTCAACAGACCTCTGTGAGTTCTTGTCCTCTCCCTGACCTCAGCCAGGTAAATTTTCATTACCTGTTACCTCTCTGATGTTTTCAAAACATTTTAGAAGCAATCGTTCCACCATGTTTAGTTGTCATCCGTAGGAGGGTAGGTCTAAATTCTGTAGGCCACCACCACAAGCTGATGTTCTGTCGTCATAATTCTCAAGTGACTTCCATAACATCTTAGCTTCCCCCGTACTTGTACTCCCTCTTGGAGAAAACTAAAGCCCATTATAATCAAGTGATTTGTCTGAATTAATGGGACAAGTTTGGTGATGGTAGGAAGCACTCAGAGGCAGGTAAACCTGCTGGATACCAGTAGGATAAACAGAGGGGAGGAAACTGCTGTTTTATAGGAGGACCATATCTGGGGAGGTAGCTCAATGAGACTGTACAAAACACAACAAAGGGAACTTGAAGGTCCTGTGGATCAGATGAAATACTCAGACCTTATCCATGATTAGCAAGGTCTTTGAAGGGCTTTCAAGAGCAAAGTGACATATTAGATCTGTATGCAAACACACCGAGAGCAGGAATTTCTATCTCACCCTACCACATATGGTAGGTGCTAAGTATCCACTGAATGAACTGAAGTGACTATCTTACAATTTGTGTGTAACTATTCTCCCATTCTAGACTGTAAGGCATCCGAGTGCAGGGATGGCCCACGGCTCCAAAAGTGTTTGTTGGATGAAGAAGAAAAATGACATGAGGAGGAGGTTTGCGTATCTGTGTGCTGGCCTCTCGGGGTTACCCATTCTAACCAAACTAGGTACAAATGAATACGGTTAGTCCAAGGTTGGGGTTCAGCTGACTCTGGAAGAAGCCGGTGGGACAGAGAAGTTCCAACAGAGGTGTCCCTGAGCCTGTTATGCACAAGTCACCCTAACTTCTTGGAATTACTTATATAAATTGAATATGCTATGGCCAAATCCTAACTGCTGAAGAAATCTATGAGAATCCAAATAGTTAAGCATGAAAGTGCTTTGAGAAGTGCTATGACCCTTGTGAGTGGAGAGCCTGGTTTAGGTAATATTGGACTAACTCTGTCTTGAAAGATTTCAAGCTTTCAGAGACAATGACAGTATTTACCAAAGTATTAAATATGCATACCTTTGATTGCATAATTTTATTTCTAAAAATTATCACAAGGGTAAAAATTATGCAAAAGTACAATATATATGTATAAAGATATTCATCCTAGCTAGGCATGTGGCATATGCCCGTACTCTCAGCTACTCAGAAGGCTGAGACAAGAGGATCCCAAATTTGAGGCCAACCTGGGTAACTCAGCAAAACTCTGTAGGAAAAAAAAAGGTTTTTTTTTTTTTTTGGTACCAGGGATCGAACTCGGGTCCTTGCGCTTGCGAGGCAGGCAGTGGAACCACTGAGCTAAATCCCCAACCCCCCAATTTTTTTTTAATGGCTGGGGATGTAGCTCCATGGAAGAGTGCATACCTAGTATGAGTGAAGCCTCAGTTCAATTCCCATGACTCCCCTCCAAAAAAAGACACTTATCTCGATGTTATTTGGAATTAACAACACATCTATACAAGAAAAATACTGTATAGTAATTTTAAGAGTAAATACTGGTTAAGGTGAAAACATTTTTTTTTTTTTTTTTTTTT
>NW_022900928.1:119207543-119212062 GCF_012274545.1 Fukomys damarensis
CCTCCTGAGTGCTGGGATTACAGGTGTGAGCCACCATGCCCGGCAAGGTGAAAATATTTTTATAATATATGAACACATAAAAGGAAACCATTACAAGAATGTAAGTCTTGGGCCAGGGATTTATTTAGCTCAGTGGTTCTGCTGCCTGCCTCAAAAGCACAAGGTCCTGAGTTCTATCCCTGGTATGGTACCAAAACAAAACAAAAGAAAAATGTATGTCTCCTTTGTCACCACATACAGAAAACCACTGGTGAAAGTATGATGTATGTATATTTTTCAGGCTTTTTTCTACACATCCACATGCATATTCATATACCCATAAAAATGCTTGTGTGGGTACATGGATTTGGCACACAATGAAACATGTTTTACACAATTCTCTAACCCACCTTTTCTGCTCAACAATGACTTTGTGATCTCTTCATGTTAGCATGTATGACTCACCTTCTAACAGCTACACATTAATATTTCATACTATACTTGGCCTTGTCTTTACTGAGTGTTATGATTTAGATCTAAAAGGGCCCCCAAAGGTCTCCTATGTTCAGAGCTGAGGCTTTTGAAAGATGATTAGATTAGGGGGATGCTATACTTATCCATTGATGAGTTCATGCTGTTCACAGGTGGGGCTCGGATGAAGGGGCAGACCTGCAAGGGTGTATTCTTTTTTTTTTTGGTACCAGTGATTGAACCTGGGTCCTGCGCTTGCAAGGCAGGCCACCGAACCACTGAGCTAAATCCTCGGCCCTGGAAGGGTGTATTCTTGTACTGGTTCCTTGTTCTTCCTTTCTCACTTCCTCCTAGAGCAGCTTTCCTCCTCCTCCTCCTCCTCCTCACCCCCACAATGCTATTTCTACCTTGGAGCAAGCCCACCATGCATGGAGTGAACCCTCTGAAACCATGAGCTGAAATAAACCTCTAATTTGTGGGTATCACACATTCTGTCCCAGTGAAAGAAAAGTGACTGAGAAACCTTTATGAATATTAATTTTTTGCCATTGTTAAACTAGATTTGTTACGAACATGAATATATGTCCATACCACTGCAAGATTTTTAGCTTATGTGACCGTATTTACATGGAAATTAATTTTTATATAGGTCTCAAACTGGAAGAACACCAGTTAGTACAATTATTTTGGGGGAAAGACAGAGGCTGGTTTATAAACAAACTTAGGCCTAATTTTTTGGGTGATAATCTTCTTTCCTGATAATATATTAACAATTAAGTGATAGCAGGGACTGCTGAGAAGTGGAAGACCAAGGGAGATAAAGCAGACTGTGTCTTGCTCTTTGTAGCTCCCAGAAGGAGCTGGGAAGGCTGGGAAACATCCCTGATTGTTCAGGGTAGTTCAGAAGAGGACCTAGTGCTGATTACAGAGACCTCAGAAGGCCAGCGATGCTAGTCTATGAAAGACAAAAGCATTGAGCTTGCTTCCTGAGGGAAGGGAGGAATTGGGATGGGAGGAAAAATGACTTTCTCATTGTGGACCTACCCCACCCTTCACCTACTTCAAGCCTATATTTAAGAAAGAAACCAGTACCCAAAAAAAAAAAAAAAAATTAAAGAAAGAAAAACATTTAAAATCAGGACTCTCAGTCCCCAGAAGCCATGGCCTTTTCTACCTGTAACACAGGCTCCTCCTCTTCTCTGGTTCCAGTGGATCAAGGCAGGCTCAACACCACCCTCTCACCTCCAAGCAAGCACAGTGGAGAGTCTGAGTGAAAAATCCACTTTAATAATCTAGCTTTAGCTCAGCTGAGGACCTCTCTTCTCAAGTGCAAAGAGGTGGAAGAAGAGTCTTGCCAAGGGTCCTCAATCCACAAAGAGGTTACCACTCAGAGAAGGCAACAGCTCAAAGAAGCCCTACAATGAGAGGCAACATGAGATTTGGATCAGCGAATGCCCGGATGGAGGTGCCCCACCAACCTTCTGCCACAGACCCAGCAAGAGAAGTGCTGAGGTTACACCTACGCTTGAAAGCTATACCATCTTTTTATCCCTTGGCCCCCTCTAACCCCTCATTTTCCTTTGGGGCCCCCGAGCCTTGAGAAGAATGATGACCCAATTTCCTACATGGTAGCACCATGTCAACCAGCCCCCATCATCTAGGCCAACTTAGGGCTGGTGATGTTGCCTTAACAACCAATCCTGGGAAGGGAAGGAGCCTAGTGACCACCAGCAGGGGGAGGGTATTACCTTGAAAAGGGTGAGGGTCTGCAGCACACCTGTGGTACAGGCCGTCTCCCGGATGGAGTGCATGGCCAGCTGGGGGCTGCCTAAATCCAGCACCCGCAGCCCCAGCCGAGAAGCCAAGATTGGGCCGATGGTGGTGCCACAGGGAGAGTCATTCCGGACCATGAGGTCCTAAAGAAAGAAGGGGTCATGAGCCGTATGTGGCATGTTTAGGGCCCATCCAGGAAGAAACCTTACAAATGCAGGGCTGGGAAGGCCTGGGGATGGTCCAGTTCTACCTCCTGGAGCATGGAAGGGACCAGTGTGAAATCACAAAGCCAACATGAATGGCACACTCCAAAGGACAATCTATTCTGGCTTGCTCTCATTCTCTACTTGTACTGCCACTAGCTTGGTTCAAGCTACTATCATCTTATCTCTCATAAACATTCTAGCTGGGGATTTACTCAGTGGTTCTGCCACCTGCCTTGCAAGCACAAAGACCTGAGTTCGATCCCCGGTACCAAAAATAAATAAATAAATAAATAAATAATCCATTCTCTCTATGGCAGGCAAGAGGATTTTATAAACACTTACCTTTTCTGTCATCCTCTTGCTTAATATTCCCCCCTCTACACATACACACACAAAGAAAATGCACTCAGTAGTCTGTGTATAAAAAACACTGCTCTTATGGGCCAGGGATTTAGCTCAGTGGTTCTGGTGCCTGCCTCACAAGTGCAAGGACCTGAGTTCAATACCCAGTACTAAAAAAAAAAACACTGCTCTTAGCACTTTAGTTATTGTTGTTGTTTTTGTTTGTTTTTTTGAGACAGGGTCTCACTATGTAGTTGAGACTGACCTAGAACTCACTATGTAGCCTAGGTTGGTCTCGAACTCACAGCGGTCCTCCTGCCTCAGCCTCCCAAGTGCGGCTGCTCTTAGCACTTTGAAACAACTTTTTTCATATTATGGTTAAAAAAAAAAAGAAAAATCATATCATGACTCTAGATGTCAAGATATTCAGTTTAAGAGAAAACAGAATTATGAAATCAAATAAATAACTATTTTATTGTTTAAATAAGAATTACAGTATTAACTCACGATTGCTAAAAATAATTTTTTCGCCATGTTCATGGAAATGATCCCAAAGAACACTCAGATGAACACTCATAATAACAATGAATGCTCCTAATGCTAGAGTGTGATCTCTAATTGTTACCCCAAAACTACAAAGTCTACAGAGAAAAATGAACAAGATGAACCTATTTCTTTTTTTTTTTTCTTTTTGGTACCAGGGATCAAACTCAGATCCTTGAGCTTGCAAGGCAGGCAGCAGCACCACTGAGCTAAACCCCTAGCCCAAGCCTGCGATTTCTTGTGCCAAAAAACAAGGAAAATTTTAAGAGTCATGTCACAAGGGCACAGGAGTTGCAATGAAAGGGTTCCCTCTGGTCAAAGATATGACAATTTGAGGATTAAATATGATAATTGTAGTACACCACATCACACTGAGTCAATGAAAATCCATGATTCTGAAAGTCAAAAAAAGAAAAGGAAAGAAATACTGATTTATCATTTGCAATGGTGACATTAGGGGATGGAAACATACCTTGAAAAGACTAAGCACTTATGCTCTTTCCAGTGGGAATATATTTCATGATAACCAAACAACCTTAGGTGATGGGGTAGGGAGAAGGGATTCTACTCTATGGTGGAAAGGATGAAAGAGGAGAAGGCATGTGATGAAATATTGTCTTAGGCAAGGACTATCAATTAGTATTAAAACCATTTGGTGTCTGATGGGGAACTCATTGCTTACACAGCTACTGTCCAGCCAATGGAAGGAATCCACCACACGATGGGAGGACTGAAGGGTACTTGAGTCCAGTGGTCCATCCTATCACTCCTTAAGGTGGACCACCCAGATCTTATTTATGCAATCAGTATGAAGGGGATACCAGCTGTGATGTTTCCTAGCCAAATGTTTAATTTGAAACCATCACATCTTCAGATATAAATTCCGGTTTTCAGGAAATAAAGGGCTAAGAGGCACATGCTAAATGATACCATGAGCAAGCAACCAGTCAAATCCAGAAAATGAGAAGATCAACTTGGTTCCAACAAGCCAATGTTAAAGAGTTAAAAAAAAAAAAAAGTGTGTTGGTCGGGAGAACAGGGTGCAAGGAAATATTGGCCAGATATAATGCCTGGGTGCTACAGTAGGCCAAACAACTATAAAGAATATTTTGGGGGACCTGGCATGGTAGCTCATACCTGTAATCCCAGCACTCAGGAGGCTGATATAGGAGAATCATGAGTTTGAGGCCAGCCTGGGCTATATA
>NW_022900928.1:119212355-119218723 GCF_012274545.1 Fukomys damarensis
TGTACTGGGGATTGAACTCAGGTCCTTGTGCTTGCGAGGCAGGCAGCGCAACCACTGAGCTAAATCCCCGGCCTGATCTCTATATTTGATAAGAAAATTAACAAAAATTTACTGAAAAGGAAAGGTGGAGATGACTGAGTGAAAAGAGGTAAAAAATATATCCAATAGGACTTCATTTTTTAAAGTGCATTAAGTATATGCAGAGAAAAAAAATTGGCAAATATATCTCTGGGGACTCATCAAGTTTTCTGTTGTTTTTGCAGGATTGAGCTCAGGGCTTTGCATGTGCTAGCACTCTGCCACTGAGTTACATCTCTAGCCTGGGATTCATATTTCACTTTCTTGTTTTTTCTAAAGTATGCATGTCCTGCTTCTGCTGTTAGTTATTAGAGAAAAATCTCCCATTGTCTTCAACCAGCCTTAGAATAAAATTCCAAAGCCCTTCTGTGGCCTGGACACCCTGCACCATTAGTCTAGGCAGGCTTCTCCCCCGATACCTCCTGCTCTCACCCTGGCTCTCTTGCCTCCTACCAGACCCCTCTGGGGCCTTTCCACTGTTTCCTCTGCCTGTGACGTTCTTCCTCCCATAACCACCTTCTACCTCCTCCAAAGGCCTTCCTGAGAGTGGAACCACCTGGCTCTACACATTGCAGCAGAAAGAGTCCTGAACTGGGGATCAGGATATCACACTCAGTTCTGACTACTGGAACTTGTTTGCTATGTTTGTCACTGGACTGACAGACACAGCAAACAGACAGACAGGCAGGCAGGCAGGCAGGAAGGAAGGCAGACAGGCATGTTATGTCTATGCATACACACATGCACACTAAGGAGAAAGGACTAGATGAGCGGTTTTCAAGAGAACAGGTGGGGTTCCAGGCTCCTCAGCTCTGAATATCCTTTGGGGAAAATCTGTGATGTGTAAGAGACACAGAGGAGGCAGGGCTGCTGAGAGGGAAAAGGACAGGTCTAGCCTACTATATGCCAGGAGCACACTGTGCCTTTAATCCTCACAAAAAGCCAGCAAAGCAGGCCTCATTATCAGCCTCACATTGCAGAAGTGGAGACTGAGACTCAGACTGCACAGGAGATACCATGGCAGACAGCACCTGCGTTGAATTCTGCTCCGTCTATGCTCAAAGGCCCCATTCTTCTCACATACTGAGTCCTCTGCTACCAAAGGTCATCTCCCATCCACTGGGGCCCCATCAGCTTATGCTCACCCTGCTCCCTCCATCACATCACTCCCACTCTCACCTGCAGGGGCACCCCGACATTGTTGGCCACCTCTCGGATCAGGGCCTCGGAGACAGCATTTGAGGCATAGCGCTGCTTGCTGTTCACCTTGATCACAGGGCCCTGGGGAGAGACCAGGGGAGGCAGAGCTGACAGCAGGCCCAGAGGGAGGGACAGGGCCCAGAGCCAGCCTGGCCTCGGCTTCCCTGAGGCGGAGGGACCATCTCACCTTGTGGAATAAGGGCCGGTGGTTCTCCTCGTGTTTGTCCCTGTAAGAGGTGAAAGGGTCAGGATGGCACAAGGGAATGGGCCTGTCCACAGCCACCACCCCTCCTGAAGCAAACAACACTAATGGGTCACAGCCCTCTTTTCTACCCAGTGTGGCAGGCCCTAAAAAGTGTTCCGGGCAGCCTCTAACAGAAGATGGAAGTATATGGGATGAGCCTATCCCACACACCCGGATTAGGCGTTACTTGACTGGCCAAGTTGGGCCTTGGAGCAGTCTTTAAAAAGTCCCCACCAGGGGCTGGGGATTTAGCTCAGTGGTGCCGCACCTGCCTCAAAAGCAAAAGGTCCTGAGTTTGATCCCTGGTAACGAATTAAGAAAAAAAACAGTCCCCACCAAACCTTTCAGAGAATGAGGAAGAGGAAGGGAAGAGATGGGGCACAGGGCCAAGCCCGGTGAGTTACGTGGGGGTCTCTGGCTGTGTAAGGACTGCGTCGGGTGTGGAAGACTCACAGGTAGTTGGGGTGTACGGCGTGGGCCATGTCTGCACTGATCATGTAGGACTTGGGTATGGCCTCCTCGAAGGCTGTCAGGTGCTGGGACGAGGCTGAGATTCGCCGCAACACCAGCTCCGTCAGCAGAGACTGCGCTCCCTGGGCACTCTCAGACCCCACCTGAGGATGGCAGAGGCCATGGGGCTGAGCTGGCAGGCTAGCAAGAGGGGCCCAATGTCCAGATTGGCCCGGCACCTTCCTCAGTGAGTCACTGGAGGGAAAGGGTGTGTGAGCCTGCGTCACCACTGAACACCTGACAGTAGGCTGGGCCAGACTAATCCCCAGACATTTCAGGGGCAGGAACAGCACATACTGGTGGGTTTCCTGCACTGGCCCACATACCTCACCAAGCAGCACACAGAGATACAGGAGACAGGGTCACATTAGAAGATGAAAGTATATGCTGAGCTAGAAAGGGACACCAAGTGCTAAGGAAGCACTTTCCCTACTCCGCCCCGATCTCTGGGGTTACTAAGACAGCCCTGGCTCATGGTTGGCTGCAGAAGACTCCACAGAAGGGCTGCTGCCCAGAGTGCTCCACTCACCTCCTCATGGTCATAGAGCGTGATCATGCGCACGTGAGGCTCCATGGCCAGAGAGGCAGGCGCTGCGCAGGAATCAATCAGGGCCTGGACGAGGAAAGAAGCAAGCACATCATCCTACAGCTTAGCCCACCAGTGCTCCGCTGGGGCACGCTCCCTTGCCCATGCTCCATCCAGGCTAAGCATGCAGTGCTTCTTTGTAGTCTCCTCTCCTAGGGACCTGCCTCAAAGAGGAGGTAGGGGGACCTTTCCAACCAGGACAAGAGAAATCATCCTCTGGGTGCTCAGCTCCCATATGTTCTCATGCAAAAGGCAGTGAGATGTGTGCCAGACAGAGAGGGGGAGCTGAGCATTCTGGGCAGTCAGAAGGCCATGGAGTTGATGGAAACAGATCAGGCTCAGTTAACAGATTGAAGTTCAAAGAAACAACTGTCACCCCAGCTGCTTGCAGAAGGGGACACAGGCCCCCAGGCTGGCTCTGGTCTCAGTTACAGCCTGAAGTCTGTCTCCAGCCTCAGGACAGGCAGGGAAGGAAAGGTAGAAAAAACCAGCAGTGGGAGGGGTGAGGGCAAGAGAAGAGAAAGGGACCTGACTGGGGTGAAAAGAGGGTGGACCACATGAAGGGGACCAAGAGGAAGACTGTGTCACTGAGATCCCAAGGAACACAGAAGACTAGGTGGACTCAAGCCAGGGTGAGGTGAGAGGGAAGTGGATGATACTGCTGGGTGCAGTGGTAGGGCTTTCCCTTGAGGCAGAGATTGTTATCTTAAGGTAAAGCAGTAAAAACGGGTAGGAGGAAGCACCACACACGCATTCTAATATTTCTTGGATTCCCATGACCTCAGTCCCTGGCCTTGGGCCAATGGTAGTGACACCAATGCTAAGCACACGGGCCCCCCACTGTGGTCCATCCAGCGTGAGCAGACTAAAGTCAAACACCCGCTGGGTCTGAGCCTACCCCGACTCTCCACCTCTCCTGAGTTCTGCCTGGGGTACTTGGTTTCTTACCTGCAGGGCACAGAAGCAGCTATGCAGATTGTCCAGCCTTGGGGCAAAGATGAACTCATCATAGGCTCCACCTAGGACCTGGAAAGACAGGAAGGGCAGTCTGTGACCCTAGTGCCCTCCTCAATCCCCTGCTTCATCAAACAGAACTTTAGTATATAACCAAGAACCCAAAGACCTGGCGATCTCCTATTGACAGCAACTGAGAGGCAGAGAGCAAGTGGCCACTTCCTGGTCTTCTACTCTCACAGGTTCACAATGTGGGTCGAAGCCACCAGGGACCACTTAGAACAGAAACCTCTGGGAATGTGTGTGAGGGGTATAACGGGGATGGGAGTAATTGAGGGGGTGGTGAGCTGATGAGTACTTTGGGCTACATGCTGTCTGGGACACTGCCCCTACCCCAAGCTCCTGCACCACCCCTCACCGCAGGCTGGGTGTCTGCCAGGCACAGCTCCATCTCCAAGATGTCTTCTGGGCTTAATCCCAGCTGGGCACAGAGCAGGGATGTGAGGACTGAGTGGTGCCGCTCATCCTGCAGGGCAGAGGATATTTGGAGAAGGGTCTGTTCCTCTCCTCCTCACCCCTGTCTGTACCTCCTCTACCCACCCCAGGGGGCCTCTTACAGCTGTATTGAGAGGCCCTGGCTCAGAAGCCCCCTTCTCCAGCTCCTCCTGGATTGCTGTGGCAAGAATGGGGACTCTGCGGGGAGACAGGAAAAAGGAGGGCATGGGGAGGGCTAGTGGGCACACAGGGTAGGCACCCATGGGCTCAGGCATCTCCTACTGGGGAGCTGCCCTTGCCCTTCACTTCCCAACCCACTCCCCAAACAGCAGAGCTATGAAGACCCTTGGACAGCAATTGGGTCACGAGAGTGAAACTTGACTGGCCATTAAGCACGGGTTTCCCGGGTCCCACTGGGGTCCCTTCTGTCACCTAGTACCATACCCCATCCCCCCTTCCACCACAGCCCCTGCCCCAGTCTCACAGGTGTGTCTCTGTATTGGGCCCAAAGTTCTCATTGATATCTCGCTGCAGATGGATGGCTAGGTGCGGGATGCGCAGGATAGGCCTGTCCACGTGTACCAGCCGCTGCTCCAGCCGACCTGAGGAGGGGCACTGTGGTTGACAGACCGGGTCAGCCAGGGAGCCTCCCAAACCCAGGTGGTTAAAGCTCTCACTACATTCACCCAGACTGAATACACAGCCCTTCAGGCTGGCCCTACCTCTTCTCTTCTCCAGGGAGCTCTCCACTGGTATCCCACCCAAAATGTGACATTCGATCTGCAGGCAGCTGATGCCAAGAGCCTCCTAGTCCCCTACCAGAGTTCCCACCTTGCTAATGACACGTCCAGCCAAGGTCAGGTCTCGATCAAACCAGGTATTCCATATCCCGCCGCCATAGGTCTCTACCCCAACCTGATGGAAGCCCACCTGGCTTCGTCGAGAACGGCGTTTCACCTGACCATGAAGACAGGAAGTCAGCCTGGATGGCAAGACTCATTTTACAAGTTAGGTTGTACAGAGCAAATTATCAGTGTCAGACAAAGGGTCAATGTGCGGAAGAAGGGGGCAACAATCCTACCTTCGCTCCTGCTCCCAGGGGATAACCACCCCCATTTGTACCTCGGTTCATACTGCCCCAGACACCTCCCCTCACCCCAGCAGAGCCCTGGGTTCTTACCCGGAGGCAGGGACTGTCTGTGTGTGCCCCAATGAGGCTGAAGCCATTCCCAGGAACATACTGGCCCCCTACAGCAAAAGCAATGATGGTAGAGGAGTTCCTGGTCAGGAAATACTGGGAAGGAAGAGAGGGGTGTGAGCTGTTTAGCCAGCTGGCACAAAGGTCATTGAGATCCAGTCCAGGGATCTGTCCATCCCTAGTACCTTGCTCTGGGGCTTGATATTCCAGCTCTCTGTCTCCTTGAGTTCACGGAAGCCAGCCTGGAGGAGGCGGTTGCGGCACTCAGCCACAGCTGTAGGAACAGGACCCTTTCATAGCGATGTCTGCTACTGGTGGGCACACCGCCCCCATCCTCGCCCAGTCACCTACCATGGAAAGGAGAGGGGCTCCGATTCACAAACTTGAGGAGCTCACGGGCTGCAGCCAGCACTGCCTCTTTGCGGGCCCTTCCGTTCATGGCCACCTAGAGAAGAGGATACTCAGGCTCCTACCAGGTCTGGGGCCCCTATTTTCATCCAAGCTCCCAAAACTCCCCAATCTCCACCCCGAAGCCACTGCTCCAAAGCTCAGAGCTCTGTTTCTGCCCCTTTCCCCACCGACAGACGTAGTCCGGAGCCCAACCTCTCTCCTCTGAAAGCCAGTCCTTCCGCTAAAGGACAACGACCCAGCCACGCATCGGGCCCAGCTCCTCCCGGTCATCCAGCACCTAATCCGAGTCTTAGCCCCGCGGCCCCGCCCAGCTAAGAAAAGCTCAACTACACCCAAACTCCGGGTTCCCAAGCGACCTGGCCTGCACCGCGCTCGATACAGAGGGTGAGGCTCACCTCTCCCTTCCCCGCTTCCAGCCCTGGGGAGGTCAGGTCACCAGAGGCGGAGTTTTGCTTTCTCTTAGGGTCGGGCATGCTCCACTCAACGAGGTGCTAAAGTGAGAACAGAGCGAGTGCCTTGCCAGGGATAGGATTGAAATCTATACGGTCTCACAGGCCGCCTCGTACTTGCACTGTCTCAACGCCACTTCCGCTCACCCGGCCCCGCCTCCGTCGAGCGGTTGGCCCCGCCCCCTACCAAGCTGCTCTAGGCCCCCGCCCTCACAAAGCCACGCCCTCTGCGTCCCCGCCCTC
>NW_022900928.1:119219140-119245114 GCF_012274545.1 Fukomys damarensis
CCCCGCCCCCGTCAGGCACCTCGCTCGCCGCAGGGTCAACCTGGTTCTGGACGTGCCTCTCTCCCCGCCCCCACCAGCCCGCTCCGCCCACTGCTCTCGCCCACCGCCGCCAGTAGGGCCCTCTGGCGCACGGGAGGTGCCAGGACAGCGACGAACTGCCCACTACCACCGCCCTCACGGGCAGAGAGCCGGAGTGGAAGAAAAAAGCTCGTCTTCGCCAGATCATTGGGTCGAACAGACACAGGACATAGTGTCCTGCAGCCACCTCCGCGATAACAAGAGCAGCGTGACTGATATTCACGGGGCTAACGTGTTGTCTCGTTTAATGCTCACGAATGCCCATCAATGTTTTAATTGTACTGGCCCCGTTTTATACATGAACTAATGGAATACGGAGCCGACTAACCCGTCCGAAATAATAATTGGCAGAGATGGGATTTGGACTCTTCCAGTTTGATTGCAGAGGCCTGGAACAACTGCTACTCAGGCTTCTCAGGTCTTTTCTGGGCCCTTCTCTATGTGCTTTGGTGAATGTTATATTTGAGGGACATAACAATTTAATAATTCACCTAAGCTCACATACCTATTTGGGTGGATCTGGGATTTGATTCTGATACCTGTGCTCTTACTACTTTGTGTGTGTATGTGTGGTACTAAAGATTGAACCCAGGGCCTTTTCCCTGACAGCCTTTTTAAAAAATTGTTTGAGACAGGCCCTCACTAAGTTGGCTAAGCTGGGCTCCAACTTTCGATCTTCCTGCCTCAGCTTCCCAGAATGCTGGGATTACAGCTGTGAACCACCACTAAGCCTAACGCTGCTTAAAAGAACAGAAAAAAAAGCAAACTGTATATCTTTTTGGAAGCAATCCTAATAGTCTAATGTCAAGAGTCATGAGTAGCAATTTTAAAACCCATGCATCTGCCTAGCTATGGCTAATGATCAGGAGCCTTGGAGGCCCTAGGTTCAAAGCAGGGCTCACTACCAGGGGTATTATCAATATTCCAGGGATCACAGGTCCATAGGGCCATCTGTCATTTACATACTGGGAGTAAGAGTGATGGGGGAGAGGGTGGGGAGAGATTGGAAAGGTCCTACTACCCTCACCTGCAACAAGTATATAGTGCAGAATGGGGTGTTCAGAAATACACTCTGTGATGGGAGTTTAAATTCATGGGGCTCCCTTACCAAATACTGAAATACCATTATGTACAAAATTCAGTGTTGAGTTGGATATGCAGAGAATATTCTTGTCCTCAGAGAAGCTAGAGGCTGGAGGACAGTGAGAAGAGCTGTCACAGGACTAAAATGCATCTTGGCTCTCAGTATTTAACCGCAGAAAGAAAATATTTGGGAAAAATTGTGTCTTTTATATAATCACAGACTTTTCCCTTGTCATTTCTTAAAGACTAGTTTTACAACTACTTACATGGTATTTATATTGCATTTGGTATTATAAGTGATAGATGATTTGTTAAAATACATGGGAGCATAAGCACAGATTATATGCAATCACTGTAACATCTATGTCCTGGATTTGGGTATCTAAACAGTAATCTGTCACATAATTGTTAAGGGTGACTTGATATTCCAAATACCAAAGCAATGCTGTAAGAAAGAAGTCTGGTATATGTATGCGTATATCCCGTCCATTTGTAAAACTAGGTGCAATGAAGGATTAAATCAGATGATCTTGATTTTCTTATGCCAAGACTGCTCTGGATATCTCATTGGTGTTTGTTTCAATGAATACATAGTTTACTCTGAATATAATAATAGGAAGTTGCACAATGTGGTGCAATTTGTCCTCTTACAGTGATGCTGGAGGGCACTTTAGTTTCAAACACAAGACCTACTCAAATCCTGTTTTTCACATAGTACTCAACTGATTGAGAACTACAAATCCCAGGATGCCTTGAGGCGAGTAGTTTTCAGACCAGCAATGGCAAACCTTTTAGAGACAGAGTGCCCAAGCTGCAACCCCAAACCCACTTATGTCACAAAGTGCCAACACTGACTGCAATTAAACCTGAATATTGAGATTTTCATTTTAAAAAATCAACTCATACATTAACATCTTTTGCCTTAAAAGAAAAACAGCATCTCTCTCTTCAGTGGAGCTCTTACCTTTCAAACTTGACAGATTTCATAAATACTAGTTAGGTTGAGTATTGCTTGCCTTCACTCAATCATCTTAGTATGAATCCTTTTTTTTTTCCTTCTTCTGTTGCTTTGTGTTTACCCCAGGTTTTTAAAAAATGGTTTTTAGCTGATGTTCATGAAGAGAAATTAAACTGTGCCGTTAATGAAAGGAAACCCTATCTAAGAAAATACATTTCTTTACAGAGCTGTGTCATATCATCCTTTGGGCCCTCTACTGGAAAAGTAGAATCAAGTCTGAAATAATGCCTTTTTAATTGTATTCTCAAGTATAGATGTAGGACAGTACTTATCATATCTCTGTGAATGCAAAATATCTTGTACCTGCTTTATGATACGTAGTAGTGACCGTGCTGTATCAGAGCTGTTTTTAATGTTAATCTAGAATGTTTTCTTTCCAGATGATATAAGATGCTAGTAAAAAAAAAATGGTGCCAGGTACCACAACAGTAACAGAACTTTGCTGTTTTCTGGGTATTATTCTTTTCTTTTTTTTAATGGAGTGTGCTGGATATCTATAATTTTGTTCAGATGACTGAAGAACCTGGAAAAGCTGTTGCTGTTTTGATGCATAACATACTGCTATTATTGGTCTTTTTATATAAATATATATATATAATTTGAATTTTTGGAAACTTTAGCTGTGCTGTCAACTTTGGAAAAGGTTATCCCAGTTTACTGTGTTGAGTTGGCATTGTACAGAAATTAACAGCCATATTGGTCTAGAAATGTTAATTTTTCACCATTTGTCCAGGGGTAACACACTGTATTAAATATGTAAGGTCTTATCTATATGGATTTGATTACAGAAACTAATAAAGTATTCTTTAAATAATAATAAAAAAAGAAAAACAGCATGAATGCCATAGTTCACCACCACTGTCTTAGGCTACTTGCCATTTCAAACCAATTGTATTCCAGGAAGGAGGTTCACTTAAATTAAAAAGTAATTTTTTTTTGGTAGTGGGGATCGAACTTTGGACTTTGTGCTTGCAAGGCAGGTGGCAGAGCCACTGAGCTAAATCCCCAGCCAAAAAAATGCTTTTAAAACACCTCTATAGATACTGCTGGAAAAATTTTACAAGATATTGCATAGCAAATAATAACTGAAAAGACATTGTGTAGAACAGCAGTTGTGGTATGCTGGTATTTGTGTGCAAATACATACAAATATTCTTATGTGTTTAATATATATTAAGAATAAAATATATTAAGAGTAGAGCTGGGGATTTAGCTCAGTGCTGCTGCTGCTTGTCTTGCAAGTGCAAGGTCCTAAGTTTGATACCTGGAACCCCCTCAAAATACATATATATTATAAAGAGTCACAAGAAAAACCTGACTCGGGGAAAGAGAATTGAAATGATTTTGGAACTGGAGTGGAAGAGATATCCCTTTTTCCTGTAAATCCTTTTGCACCTTTTTGAATTATTTTTATGTACATGTATTAAATACGTTCAAATATGAAATAAGTAAATGTTAAAAAATAATAGGTGGAAAAAAGTTGACAACATGGGGAATTGAAGCCTGGGTCTTCTCACTGAGCTGTATCTCCAGCTCTTTCATATTTTTTATTTTGAGCCACTCACTATGTTGCCCAGACTGGGCTTCAATTTGTAATCCTCCTCTGTCTCAGACTCCCAGAGTGCTGGGATTACAGGTGTGCATTACCCTGGAAAGACAATCTTTAACTATTTTCTGTTATCATGAATTTTTTCTTCTCTTATACCCTAATTTAATTAGTAAGTGTTTTTTGGTTAGACTTTAGCCTAAAGCCTGCAGTAAAATAACAAGTGTTCAAAGGTGCCATGTAATGCTGTGTCATCCTCTAATATAAAATGATGGTTCATGTGTAATGGAAACAGGGAGTGTTTCTTTTGATAGACATTTGAAATTTAAAAAATAACACTAGAGAGGTACCTGGCTGCATTCATTCCTCACCTATGCTAGAACTACAAACTATTTCTTCCACCAGTTCCTCCTCTCTCTCTCTGTCTTTCCATCCTCTTCTCCAGCACAAACTGAATATCCCATCGCATGACCACATCCTTTGTGCTCCTTCCCTAGCTCTGGATTTACTTCCTCCTCACCTGGCAAAACCATAACCCTGACAACAATTGGCTCCTCGCCTGCTCCCCACCTGCATCCAAGTGGCTGGAAAAACACGCAGCCAGGCTGACCGGCCTCAACCGCTGACCTAAAGAGGGCTCTTTGTCCTGCCCAGAACTCTTTGTGCACCTGCTGGCTGTTTGCTCTTCCACTGCTGGCTGTTTGCTCTTCCACTTCCCTGGGGGACGGTTTCATCCCTTATACACCCTGTCCCTGGCTGCCAACTGATGATGGTGGCTGCCATTTTTATGTGAAGATAGAAGCTTTCAAAGGGAACTTGTTCTCGTTTCTGTGGGTGAACTGCCTTTGAGTCTAAGTCTGTCTCCTGCACCTGTGCACAAGAGCTGCCCCTCTTTCTTACTTAAGAACACCATTTCTTTTTTCTCTTCTCTTCTTTCCTTCCCTCCCTCCCTCCTCCTCCCTTCCTTCCTTCCTTCCATTCCTTTCCTTTCTTCCTCCCTCTTTTTCTCTGTGGCAAGCTTTAGCTGCGTTGCCCAGGCTGGTTTTGAACTCTTAGGCTCAGCCGATCCTCCTGCCTCAGCCTCCCTGGTAGCTGGGACTACAGGTGAGCACCACCCTGCCCGGCCTTCAGTGCCCCACTTCTGCAGTTCTCTACCTTCTCCTGCCGTATCATCTCTACACTTCTGGCAGGTCGTGCTCACTGGCATGCCCACATTCTGTAATTTCTCCCACTGAAAAAATAATCCTGTCCTACCAATTTCCCTTGTGCAATAGCCTCATTTCCTATTCCCCTTTAAGTAAATCTTCTTTTTGAAAAAAGAGATACCTAGATTTAACTATTTCTGATTCCTCTTCTCCCATTCTCTTAAAAGTCCTCTAGAAAAACCCTTTCACTTCAACCATTACATCAATATTTATGTTGTCGAGGTCAAAAACAACCGCAGTGCTGAACCCATTAGGCAATCTTCAGGGCTCATGGTGCTGGATCCATGACCATATCTGACAAAGTTACTCACTGCCTCTTCTGGAAACTCTCCCCACCTGGCTTGCAGGAGGCTCACTATCCTCACCGACAACTCCTTTGCAGCTTCTTCCCTGGCTCTTCCTTGTTGCCTTATCCTTGAATTAGGAACTTCAGGCCTGACTTCTTAGAAATCTATCCACTCTCAATCCCTTGCTGATCTTTTTCAGACTCTTGGGCTAAAATGGCAGTGACACCCTGTACTTCCCAAGCTTGCGTATCTCTTCTGAGCTACAGCTTATGTATCCGATTTTTCATTCACAATCTGCACGTGTGTGCCTAATAGGAACCTCGAGTTTCATATGCCTAAGCCTGAACCTCTTGCTCCCCAAACCTACACCATCCTCATCCTTCCCAATTTAGCATGTGGCAACTGTCAGGCCCAAACCCTGCATGTCATCCTGGACCCTCTCTAACACCCCAGATCCTTCCATTAGTGCACCCCGTGGCCCCCATTCCCCTGCATCTCCAGAGAGCAGCGCCCCAGTCCTCTGCCCAACCATCCTCCATCACTGCCACCAACATCACCTCCTGGTCGGGTTCCACAGGTATAAGTCTCTGTGTTTGTCAACTCAGAGTGAGCTGCAGACCAGTGACTGCTACAGTGTTCACTCTGCTGCTGTGGTCCTCGGTGCTGGGCACAGAGTAAGTACACACTGAATAGACACTGAAAGGAGCAATAGGAGACCCCTGCGTTACCCCTGGCCTAACATACAAACAGTGTTATGACCTGGATTTTAGTTTTAAATTATGAACAAAGGTTTGAGTTATAACCTGACTGCCGCTTGTGCTTCCAGATGGTTTCAGATACAAATTTAACCCTTAAAGAGTTCTGGAAGGGACATTACAACATTGGTTCCTGTGTGGGGTTCACTGAGAAATCCTGGGCCAGTTCCTCTCTTAAGGACACTGAGATCTGCCTATGTACAGGAGAGAGACTTTGAAGGCTGTGTAGAGGAGCCTGAGTCTTCCATTGACCAACATGAGTTACAGCCAGCCCTCGTGAATGAGTTCAGGGTCCACTGTAATTGTTCTTTGTGAAAATATTTGATCTCATGGAGAAAAACACAGCAATAAAAGGGGCAAACCATTGATAAATGCAACAACTTGGGTTGGCATTAATACTGAGTGAAAAAATGACAAATTATAGAAAGAACAGAGTAGCGGTTGCCAAGGGTAGAGAGGAAGGGGGAGGGATGGGTGTAGCACAAGGACTGTGTTTATGGCAACGGATAGTTTCATATAGTGTTTACAGAGGTGATTATGACTATATGTGATAAAATGTGTAGCTCAGTGCCTGCTTAGCAAGCACAGGGCACTGGGTTCAAGCCTGATATGGGAGGGTTGGGGGGTGCCAGATAAAATATAAGATGCCCAGTTAAATTTGAACTTAGGATGGTCAAGGAGTAGTTTTTGTTATTTTTGGTTCATTTTGTTTCAGTATACGCATATTTCAAATATTACATGGGACACACTTCAACTAAAAATAAAATTTTTTTTTAGCTGAGTGTCTTGTATTTTTATTTGCTAAACCTGGCAGTCCTAGAAGAAACAGCCTAGAACATTTTACCTATGTCATTTTCCTTGTGGTATTGTGCTCTGGTTACCACTGGGGGAAATGAGAAAGGACTTCTCTGTATACTACTTTTGCAACCTCCTATGAATGTACAAATATTTCTTTCCTGCTCTACACTCAGTGAGATCAGATGGGACAGGCCTGTGAGTACTTACCAAGATTGGCAAACACTACAAATCGGGAATTTTTGTTTTTTTCTTTCCTTCCAGGGAGCTAGTTAATAAACATTTATTAACACACCATATACTTTATGCCTCGATTTCCTCATCTGAAAAATGGGGACACGGTAATAACTTCAAAATGTTACAAGGACAGGGGCTGGGGGTTTTGCTCAGTGGTTCTGGTGCCTGCCTTGCAAGCACAAGGATCCAAGTTCGATGCCCGGTACCCCCCCAAAAAATGTTACAAGGACTAAATGAGATAATGTATGTAGTGTACTCATCACTAAGTTTGTCAAACAGTAAGTGAGCAATAAATATTAGTATATTTTGTTTGTTTGTTTCTTTGTTTGTTTTGAAACATGGTCTCACTATGTCGTTCAGGCTGGCCTTGAACTCATTATGTATCCCAGGCTGGCCTTGAACTTGTAGCAATCCTCCCGCCTCAGTCTCCCAAGTACTGGGATTACAGGCGTGCACCATCATGCCAGGCTCTTACTAGTATTACTCGTCAGAGTAAATTGGAAGCCACTGGAGGGCAGTGCTATGCTTCACTCATCTTTTTTTAATGCTTGCTTTATTTATTTATTTATTTATTTATTTATTTATTTATTTATTTATTTATTTATTTTGGGGGGCACCAGGGATCAAACTCAGGATCTTGCGCTTACAAGGCAGGTGCGGTACCACTGAACTAAATACCTGGCCCTGCTTTATTTATCTTGATATCGTTAGTGACTGGCACAAAATCTGACACAGAGCACATGCTAGATAGATGTCTGCTGAATTATTGAATAATGGCAAATAATAATAGCTTGGGATAACAGGACCCTAGAAAGTCTGCATGTTAATACAGGTATTTAAGGATATGTTTATTGTTTAATTTTGGAGATTTTTCAGGCCTCAGGATAGGTTTCCAGGGAAGTCTGGGTCTGTTCCTACCTGAGGCTAATGCCCTTACAGGCCTGACCCTGGCCTCCAAGGGGACCAGGCTCCCCGAGAGCTCGTTAAAGGTGGCAGGAACAAGCCCTCACCAATCCCCTCGGCAGCTGAGATGGGCATTTCTGGCTCTGAGCCTATCTGAATAGAGGTCATTTAATCCTCACTGGATTTGTCCTGTTTATTTTAGTGAACAGGGCTGTTTACTTTCAGTTCTTATTTCTAGGGGTGCTTACTCATTTTGCTTCCCTTTTATTTACTTTTTGCAAGCACTAGGGTTTGAGTAAATATGTCTATAAAGTTCCAGGGACTGGGCTATTCTGTGTCTGGTATTTTAATGGCCTTTAAACAGTGTCTGCTCAGGTAAGCATTTTATAGATGGGTCGAAGAGATAGGGAATTCTGCTCTTAGCAACCTCTGACTCCTTCCAATCTGACAGCTGGCTACCAGTGGCTTATGAATCATGGCTTTCATCACTAATAAAAATCTCAAAATCCAACAGTCACCCCAAACAGAAATTGACTCACCTTGGGAAGCCAGACATGGATGAGGCTTAGAAACTGTAGGGCAGGACTGAGGGTATGAATTGCCTGGAGTGATTTCTAAAATGCACATTTACAAGCCCCATACCTGAAAATTCTGACTTGGATGATTTGGGCAGAGGCCCAGGTATCTGCATTTTAAAAAGACACTACAAGTAATTTTTCTCTTTTTAGACCATCCCAAGAAACACACTCTAGATTCTCAAGAACCCTTGTGCCAATGGGTGGGCTGCCCTTGCACCTGCTGCCGTGTTGGTGGGTAACATGGGGAGAAGCTGGGGAACCAAGCGGGCCTGTTAGGAAGGATTGCAGCAGGTTTCAGCACCCTGCTCCTCCAGTGAGCCAGGATGATGATGAGTCTCATTCTGTTAGCTTGCTCCTGAGCTCATTTGATGTTGGCAGAATGAGGGTGGGGCCATGTCTTGTTATTGTTTGTTTGTTTGTGTGTTTGTGGTCTGAACCCAGAGCCTTTGCACTGGGTTATATCCCCAGCCCTTTACTTTTTAATTTTTACTTTGAGACACGGAGTTGCTAAGTTGCCCAGGCTGACCTTAAGTTTCCATCCTCCTGCCTCAGCCTTCCAGAGTGCTGGGATTACAGGTATGTACCACCACACCCTGTTCCTCTTTGTATCCCCCACAGCACCTAAGACTGCACACTCACAGGGAGAAGTAGCTATGTGTGCACAGGCTGGGACACTCTCATCGGGCGCAGAAGGAGAGAAGGGCCCAGTTACCTCATGGTAGCCAGCAAGCCAGTAGCTGGGGATGGATGTGGTAAAGAGCCTGAGTGCCATGGAGACTTGCCCACCTCCTCCTACGGCTGGGGTGAGGATCATCCAAGAAGAATGGATACAAGTGTCCCCTGCCCCAACTTGTGGGGTCCTGTCCCATCCCCCAGAGCCCATTATGACATGGTCAGTGTACTTTGAAACAAAGACATCATTGGAGTTGGAGCGTCAGGCCAGCCTGTTGTGGCCAATGTCTGAAGGGTATCTGCTGACCCAAGGGAGGGGGTCCTGTATTCTAGGAGGCAACAGACAGAGAGTTTCCCTGCTATCTGTTCTCCATTTGGCCCCTTTCTTTCCTGCTTGACAGCAGGGCACTCGTGGCTTTATTTGTATGCAGGGACAGTTCAAGGCCTGTTTCTCCCACCAGAAATGAGCTTCCGGAGGGCATGCCCACCTTGCTTACTGCTGGACCAGCACCTGGCAGAGCCTGAGGAGTGAGTTCTGGTGCATGAATACAGGAAGGAGCAGCTTCCCTGGCACCAGTCATCCATGCATTTGTTCAGCCAACACACATGCTTTGGGCATCTGCTGGGGGCCGGGCTTTTGTTGGCCCCGATGGTGAAAAGCTGGAGATACATCCTTTGCGTAATGCACCCTGACAAGGCCTGGATCCAAGGCCTAATGGAGATGGGGTTGAACGGAGGAGCACACAGTGGCAATGACAGGCTCTTAAGTCAGTGAAATGGTATCTCGCCTGGCAGGATTTCCCCTGCCTGATTCAGGGAGTCCCATCTGCCCCGAGGCTACTGCCTATGCTGACAACCTCAGCTGCTTGTTTCTGCTAATATTGCAGTGGGGTGCTTCTGTAGAAGCAATCTATAAAACACCATTTACAGCCATAACTGAACCACAAAAATCAATCCCCGACGCTCACTCCCATCAACAAACATGCTTTGAGGGCCTCCTGAGTGTGGGGGCACAGTTTCTAGGTGTCACATGAGATAAACAGATAAATAAAACAAGGCCTCTCCCCCAAGGGGTTTCTAACCTCCCTAAGGATACAGGGCATGTGGGGATGAGATGATTAATTGCACATGTAAAACTGTGTATGCCCAAGCAGTGAATAAAGGCCCTAGAGCTGTGACATCCAATACAGCAGCCACATGGAGCTGTTGCACATTTGAAATATAGCTAAGCACTTAAGTACCTTTCACACCAAGGGGCACTCCATTTGCCAGATATACACATTGGATTATGGGACAAAATGTATAAAATAGCTCCATTTGAATATATTGATCACATATTGAAATGATGACATTTTGGGTAGACTGGGTGAATTATACTATGCTGGAGAAATTAATTTCACCTGTTTCGTGCAGTTTTAAAATGTGGCTTCTAGAACATTTAAACTGCCGTGTATGACTCCCATTTTATTTCCCATGGACAGCACTGGTCTAGGAGTTGAGAGAACTCAGTGGGGCACCAATAGCCTGTGCCACCGCAGCTGGGGAGGATTCTGAGGGAATGGGACAACCTGAAGAAGGGTGTGGGGAGGGCACTGGAGAAGTATGATCAGGAAAGGAAGGAAGATGGCAGCTCCAGGAGGTAGCATGCTCCCAGAAAACACACATCGTCATGCTGTGTACTCACCAGCTCCTCCTCCCTCTCCTGCCATCTTCCAAAATGACAGGCCCTACGGACCTTTAGCCACCTTTCAATGGGATGACTCTAGAGTAAGGTCCCTTCATTTCAGTCCTGGACATGAGGTGCTGGCCAAAGAGAGCTGGAAGGTGCGTGTTGATGGTAAATGGTGGTGGGTAAAATCCTCAGCCAGGCCATCCATCCCAAAGGGAGGTTAAATCCTCCACCCCTGCCATCTCCCCAGTCTGGTCCTGGATGGGGTCAGTGATGGGAAGGAGAGAGCAGGTATGACTCCAGTGCTTCTGGAGCCGGGAGTTTGGTCAGTGTTGGACTGGGGGCCCTGTTCAGAAGAATGGGGTAGCCCTGCAGGAGGAGGCCAGCCCCCTAACCCAGCCCGAATGGGACACATCTTATCAGGGAGATGAGGCAAATGATGTTACATTCAGTTAGCTTCTCTGCCTCTGCCCTGTCAGCTACCCAGAGAAGCTGTAAACACTCGAATACAAGGATTAGCTCTGCATGTGGTGTCTGGGACATTGTGAACAACTCTCAGTGGCTGTGTTTGTGTCTGTGTTAAATTGATCTTTTTAACTCCCAGCACCTGAGACGTGAGGCTTGGTGTATAGCCAGTGCTCAATAAGTATCGATGAATGGATAAACAAAGGAAGGAAGGAAGGAAGGGGTACCTGGTAGAGATGACAAGCACAGAAGCAGACTCTTGGAAGAGGCTAAATTTGCTTTGTGCTAGAATTTTGGTGGTGGGCTCAAGAGGGGTTTTCCCCAGGCCAGATCTCACAGCTTCTGCGTCAGTTGAGGACTGATGCTCAGCTCACCATCCACCCTCCTACCTTCCACCATGTGGCCCGGGTTTCCATGCTCTGAGGGGCAGTGCTTGGCCAGGCTGGAAGCTTCCAGGGCTGAAGCTCTGCACCCAGCTTCTTATCCTATTGAGCACCATTTTAGAAGCTCCTTGAGGCCCTCTGTAAAAGGAGGGATAAGGTGAAGAATTCCAAGAACACTGGATAAGCCTGGTATGGGGTGAAGGTGGGTGAATTACTACTTCCTGACCACCTAAAGAAAGGGGTCTAGCAATGAGAATCCTGCAGTTTTCCCTTAAGACCTCTGGAGGGCGCTTGGACCACAAAATACCAGATACATACTACATTCGCCTCCCCCGTCTCTGGGAGACTGTGATTCAATTCAACAAACGTTTCTAAATCATCACAATAGCGATTGCTCTCCTGTGTGTTGAATACCCAATACAGCACCATATAAAATTTCATTTAATATTCACTACAATCATTGTGAGATACTTTGGCTCTTTAGGGGAAAAAAATCAAGGCTTCAAGAAGTCAGCTTACCTAAGTTCACTTGGCTAAATAAAATTTAGGGGTAAGGTTTTGAACCCCAAGCCCTTAGGCACTGAACATAAATAGTGAAAAGGTGAATTCTCTGGACAGAGATGGGAGGTGCATACACCACACAGGCGTTATTGTTACTCGACAACGTAAGCATTCTGAAATTGGAAGATGGCTTAGACAATTTATATAGTTCATACGGAAATGTCTTTTTTTTCCCCTTGAAATGATGTTATTAAGTAAATGAAGTGTCTCACAATTCATGGTGTCTTAACTTGGAAGAAATAGTCTTAGTAATACTAGGCAGGAAATGATGATTTTCATTTAACAGTTAAATAGCACTCACTAAGTACCCAGAGCTATTGTAAACCCTTTATGCAGAGTTACTGAACTAGTCCTCAGGACTCCCCTCTGAGTAATGCATTATTATGCCCCACATTTACTGATGTGGATATGGAGACACAGACAGGGAAGCAATTTTTCACAGGTCACACAGCTAGAAAGAGGAAGATCTGGGATGAGTGACTCAAGTAGTCTGGTTCCACTGAGTGCTGAGAAGGAGGAATTGGGAGATGGGGCTGGAGCTGCTGGCCCTTGCCAGTGCAGAGGGAAGAGTTCAGGAGAAAATGCCCTTTGGCTGGGAGAGTATTCCAGGCAGAGAGACCTGGAGAGCAAAGGCCTGGGCTGAGTGTGGGGTCAGGATAGGCTCTGCCTTGGGGCCTCCTCGGGATGGGAAGAGGAGGGGGTACAAAGGAAGGCCCAGGAAGTGGGCTGCTTGAGTCCAGGGAGGTGCTGAGGCCCCCCTGGCCACCCTGGCCTCTCCAGGGCCAGGCCATTTGGGAAGTGCACTGTGTGCTCAGGAAATGGCCGGATTGGATTTCAGGGAGCTAAATTGGGCCTGGGGCTGGGGGAGGTGTCAGAGAAGGGAACCATGAAGGGCCAGCAGCTAGAAGGCAGACAGAGAGAAGTGACCTGGGACCTAAGAGTGGGGGCTGGGATCCCAAGCCAGGCCGGAAGCCCTCCTGACCCCGGGGAGACTGGAATGTGGGGTCACTGTGCAAAGGCATCCTCACTTGGAGGGAGCTGGGGGTGGTGTGGGGGCAGAGACCCGGAGAGGAGGAGAGGTTGGGCCAAGCAGAGGGAGAAGTTGAGGGTGCAGGCTCAGCCTGGGGCTGGTGTCTACGACCCTGAGCCTTGCCCTGGATGAGCAGAGGGGGCCTGGCTGTTTGTTGGGTGTTGGTGGGGAGCTGTGCAAAACACAGAGGAGCACCTAGAACCAGCGTGGGACCTGCACCCTCCCACTGTGGCAGCCCCCACTTGGCCCCTCCAATCCCCCCAGCCCCTCCCCTCCCTGACTGGCAGCAGCGGCTGTGGCCCCTCCCAGTCCCAAGGGCAGGCAGGCAGTGGTCTATTCTGTGCCCAGGACAGCAGGGGGACCTGGGGAGGACAAAAGGAAAGCAGGATGAGGTGGGGGTGTCAGGAGGGCTCTGAGAGGCCTGGGGTATAGGCTGTGACTGCTGTGGCTGGGAGAAAACACAACAGCACAGGTTTGGGCAAATTTGACCCTCTTAGGGTCTCTCACCTGAAAGCGGGTGTATCTGGAACACCCTGGTTGGCAGTGGCACTCAGGAGCTGGGGCAGTAGGAATCCCCAGCCTCTGGCAGGGAATGCCAGAATCTCTTTCCAACCTGGAGGCCTCAGGATCAAGGTTGGCCCCCAGTTCTAGTCCTCCAGACAGCCTCTGTGGGAGGGAAGTATACAGCAGTGAGGCCAGATGGGGGCAGTCTGGGCCCAGGGTGGCTGTGGGGGGAGTCTCTCCAGCCATGGAGGTGCCCTGGTGCTGGCCTAGGGGTGTCCAGGCCAGGGTGGACCCATTGGACCCACTGGCTTCTTTATTCCTCAGATAGGAAATTTTGAGTACCTCCCCCTCCTGTGGGATGGAGGCCGGATTCCTCTGACCCTCTGATGACTTCCCACTCCATGTCCAGCCCCTCCCCAGAGGGCAGTGGGGTTGGGGAGAGGAGCAGAGCCAAATGTTGGGAGGATCCCATATACACAAAGGTTTTTTCCTGTGGAGATTTTCTGATAAGGTTAGTAAGAAGGGGAGGAGCCAAGGCTGAACACATGGAATCCATCTGTGCTAAGGCCTTAGAGCCCACCCAGAGAAATGAGCAGGTTTTTGGGCCACCAACTAGGTTCAAATCTAGGCTTTGGGGTTTTTTTTGTTGTGTTGTGTTGTGTTGTGTTTTTTGAAACAGGGTCTCACTATGTAGTTGAGACTGACCTGTAACCCAGGCTGGTCTTGAATTCACAGTGATCCTCCTGCCTCAGCCTCCTGAGTGCTGGGATAACAGGTGTGTGCCACCACACCCAGCAAGGCTTTGGTTTTTACTGCTGCCCAATATTCCATGCCTGGTGTACAATAGGTGCTCAGTAAGTGGCAGCTGTGTTATTTGTAGAAGCAGCACAGGCCATGGGAGGAGCAAGAGCCTTGAAATTAGGCAGTCTTGATCCAATCCCTGCTGACCTTAAGCAAGGACTCCAGCACATCCCTGGACCTCCCTGAGCCAGGGTCCTTGGTCAAAAGAGAAAAAAATGGTGCTCGCTGGGTGCCAGGGTCTGTACCAAGAGCTTTACATGTAGTGTCTCATGTAATCTTCCTGACCCCTTGGTGCTGTTATTATCTATTTACAGATGAGGAAACCAAGACTCAGAGAGGTGAAGAAACTTACCCAAGAGTAGTAGACTTAGGATTTGAACCCGTACAGGGCTCTATCAGCTCTCCCCAGATTCTTTCCCCTGCTTATTCTTCTGCCAAGTCAAATAGAATCTAGACCTTGGCTGACTCTCTAGCAAGTGGGAAAAGACAGAGGGATGATGGGCCAGGGTCAAAAGAACAAATCATGCTCAGGGTCCAAGGAGGGGTATCTCCTGGAACCCAAGATCCCCTTTTATTGTGCGCTTAGAGAGTTTGGAGAATAAAAATATTCCACCCACCAGCAAGAACAGTTCAGAGTGCTGTGGTGGGCTGTGGTCTGGAGTGTCAGGGAAGGTTCTGGGGTCTGAGCGGACCCCAAACTGACTGTGACTCAGCTGGATGGAAGAAGAGGAGGAGGATTCTATATGGCTATAAATAGAAGCTGAGCATAGTGGCCCTATGAGGTCACTGCCAGCCTGCTCAGGCCCTGTTTAAAGGACTCCTCAGCCTAGAGGGAGGTAGGAAATTGGAAAAGGCCCAGGACAGCAGAACTATGACCAAACTGGAGGCACTGAAACCAAACAAGGCCTATGAGGAAAGATGAAAGGAATGGAGATGAACCAGGGGGAGAAAGCTGAGGGATGGAGAATTCCAGGGAAGTGACAGAGGTGGCTGTCTCACCTAGGTTAAGGTGTGAGAAAGTGGAGTGTGGTGGTGCATGCCTATAATCCCAGCACTTTGGGAGGCTGAGGCAGGAGCAGGGCAAGTTCAAGCCTGGCCTGGCCAATTTAGCACTTATTGAAACCTTGTCTCAAAATAAAAAGGGATGGGCTGGGGATTTAGCTCAGTGGTTGGGGCACCTGTCTTGCAAGCATGAGTTCAATCCCCAGTACCAAAAAGAATAAAAAATAAAAATAAATAAATAAAAAGGGATGGAGATATAGCCTAGTGAAAAGACCCTGGGTTCATTCCCAGTACCAGCAAACCAAACCAAACCAAAACAAAACAAAACAAAAAGTGGAGGCTTATGTCTCCCTGTGGGGAGTCAGTAGAGGTGGACCACAGGGGCTGCCTAGACTGCAAGGCCGGGAGACCTGAAGGAAACTGAGCGCCTCTGTCCAGAGGGTTCTGTGCTGTCCCAGTCTGCTCTCCTGACACCATCCAGCCTGCATTCTGACAACCCCTCCTCTCTGCTGTCCTGCCAGGCCAGGGCATCCTCCTCCCTCCTTGGGGTTGCTGTGTGTTGGGGAGGGGCTCCTCTGCCCTGTCTCTTGTGCTAGGCTCAGGCCTGGGTCCAACTTAGAGAACAGGGATGAGCAGAGAGGTTCAAGGGCATCCTCTATAGGCTCCTGGGATAGGATGGGATGGAGAGGACAAGTAGACTCTAGAGCTCTGTGGAGGGTGGGGGTTGCTTTTGCTTTGCTGGGGAGGACCTGTGGCTGAGTCGGGAAAGGCGGAAGCTGGGAAGAAGAAGCGAAGGAGGAGGGCCTGGGGTTGGGGGCACCGCAGTGTTGATTCGGTCTCTGCTGTTGTGGTTGTAGCCACACCTCAGCACCTTGTGGCAGACCTGCGATGTGGGGGGACACATCCACAGTTGGTGGTCTGCTATGATACAGTAAACATGAGGAGGGGGACACAGAGGTTTCAAACCAGAGTCCCCAGGGAGACACCAAGGCTCCAGTAAGAAATTGGCCTCCCTCATTCCTGCCTTTAAGGTGAAAGTAGAGAGGACGTCTGAGGATTTTTGTTTTGTTTTTTTTGTTTTACCTGCGATGTGGGGGGACACATCCACAGTTGGTGGTCTGCTATGATACAGTAAACATGAGGAGGGGGACACAGAGGTTTCAAACCAGAGTCCCCAGGGAGACACCAAGGCTCCAGTAAGAAATTGGCCTCCCTCATTCCTGCCTTTAAGGTGAAAGTAGAGAGGACGTCTGAGGATTTTTGTTTTGTTTTTTTTGTTTTTTTGTTTTTTGAGACAGGGTCTCACTATGTAGCTGAGACTGACCTGGAACTCACTCTGTAGCCCAGGCTGGTCTCGAACTCACAGTGATCCTCCTGCCTCAGCCTCCTGAGTGCTGGGATAAGGCATGTGCCACTCACTATGTAGCTGAGACTGACCTGGAACTCACTCTGTAGCCCAGGCTGGTCTCGAACTCACAGTGATCCTCCTGCCTCAGCCTCCTGAGTGCTGGGATTAAAGGCATGTGCCACCACCCCCGGCTGAGGATATTTTATTTTAAGCAAGGAGAAACAGATCCGGAGAGGGGAGGGGAACAGTCCATTGTCACACAGCTCATCCCTGAGCTGCCCCAGGACTGGCCTCCCCTCGTGCCCCCAGGTCTCAGCCACATGCTACCAATGCAACTGAAACCCCTTTCAGACCCTCCTTAAGGCCACTAGCTAAAGCCTCCTCTCCTTCCCCAAACAGCCCACGCCTTCCTGTCTCTTACTGCTGTGATCAACATGGAAATTTACATGGCACTGACAGTGAGCATGCTCACCTTTATCAAACCAGACTCCTGCCCTTGAGGCTTAGCCCCCTCCTCCTCCTCATTCTCCTCCTCTTCCTCCTCCTCTTCGCCTCTGTCACTGGCAAAGATGTCCTATTTGGTAGAGGTTGGGGGCTGGGGAGGAGAGCCTGAGGCTTCTCCTACTTTGGCAGAAAACCTGCTGGGCTCCATGTCTGTAAAAGGAGTGGGTGGGGGCAGGAAGGGGCTGGAGTCAGGGCTGAGGCTGAGGCGAGTAGAGGAGGGAATTATGCTAATCGGGTCGGGGGTACCAGTAGAGAAGGGGTCCAGCAAAGGGTCTGGGGCAGGAGGTGGAGAAAACTGGGAGCAGGAAGACACAGGCTAAAGCTCTGAAGCCAGGAGGATGTGGAAGGTGGCAGACTGTGGGCGGGAGGTGGGGCTTGCTGGCAGTGCAGCAAAAGAAAGATGAGTTTCAGGGAGAATTTTGACACTGCCAGTCCACTATTCTGGCTGGGTCCCCCCAACTTTCCAGCACACCACCCCCCCGCCACACACGAGTGATATCAGAAAGAAACAATTGCCTCTAGACATTCCTTCCCTTTTACAGTCACTCAGGAGGGCGCCTCTGGAGCCTGAAGCCCTTGTACGTTAAGAAGCTGCCACAGAGAGGGGAGGTGGATGGGGCGGCATGGGGGAGGGGCTCTAGGCAGGGGTGCATGGGGGAATTCCGTTCTGGGACCCAGGGACTCTGGATGTCAGAGCTGAGAGAACCCCAGAGATGAGCTGGCTGGGTCCTGCCATGGCCACAGAGGAAATGGGACTTGCCTGGGCTGCATGGGTAGCTAGCTGTTGACTCCCTAGGATGAGCTCCCATCTATGTTATCCTCCGCCACGCACCCCTGTCCTTCCCCCTTGCTCCATTCTGCCCAGCCCAGTGCTAAAGCTGATGACAAGAGCCTAGGTCCACAGAGTTCACCCCTGTCATGCTGTCCCCAAGGCTCTCTCATGCAATGGCTGCCTCTTGGCCCAGCCCAGCTTGGAAGAGAAACATGAGGAGCTGGGCTGGGAAACAGAAAAAGAAGAGTGGCCCAGAGAAAGGAGCAGAGGGTAAACCTGAGGTGGTGCTGTGGAGTTGAATGTAGTTGGTCTCCAAGGGTTATATGATAGAAGCTTGGGCTCCCATATGGTGATGTTAAGAGGTCCTGGGATCTTTAAGAGGTGGAACCTAGTGACAAAAAATGAGGGCATCAGGGAACTGCCCTCTGAAGGGTGAAGGTATTCTGTGGAACCCCAGTTAGTTCTGGGGGTGGGGGAGAGATAAAGATTTAAGTTGACCCCTAGATCACTCTTTGGTTTCTTAGCTTATCATGTGATTTGCTCTGCTTGCACCCCCATTGTTAGCTTTCCCATCACTGGGACACAGTACCCTTCTCTCGCAACCTAAAGAGGGAGAGTTTTATTTTGGCTCACAGTTTCAGTGGGTCCAGTTCATGGTTGGCTGGCTCCAAGTCATAAACTGCATGGTGGGAGGGCCTGGAGGAGAAAAGCCACTCACATCATGGTGGCTGGAAGCAGAGAGAGGAGGGAGAAGCTGGGTATCAGAACTAAGTCACACCCCAGTGACCTGTCCTTTCCAACTAATCTCCAACTCCAAATATGAGACTTTTGAATGAACATTGTTGGTCAAAACCATAACATTCACAATTATGATGCTGTCTACCAAGAAAACCTCACCATAGCCCAGCAAATACTAGTGCCTTGGACTCAAATCTCCAGAACTGTGAGCTAAATAAACTGTCTTCTTCATAAAATAGCTATTTTCTAGTATTTTATTATACCAAGAGAAAAAAAACAAAACAGATTGAGACTTGAAATGTCAGCTAGTGGAGGACACACCATGGTAAGCGAGATTCTTGTCTTTGTCAGATGCAGTATAAGAAATAGGTTTACTGGGGATCAAACTCAGGACATTGTGCTTGCAAGGCAGGCGACAGCGCTACTGAGCTAAATCCCCAGCCCAGGTTTCCCCTTTTTGATCTTGTTCAGTTTTTCTTAATCCAAGTCCCCCATGCTGACCACACCAGTGTACTCATCTCAGCTCTCCACCCATGCCAGCTGTCTGTTGTCCATCTCTGTCATCCATAAAATTGGCAGGGTCCTGTGGGTAGCTTGGGCCCTTGCCTTCCAGCAAGCCCTCTTCAGAGATCTGTTTAGGGACCTATTAGCCATCCAGGCATGGTACTTAGGAGAAGGCAGGGAACAGCAAATATACAAGTCTGGAGGTAACATCACCAACAGCAAAGAAACTGAAGATGATCCTGATGAAGAGGTGGATGAGCTGAAGTTGGCAAGGTGTCAGGGCCAGTCCAGTGGGTCTTGCTGGTGCAGTAGTTCAAGGAAAGAAGAGAAACAAAGTGGCAAAAATGGCAAAGTTCCAAATGGCATGTGCACTGTCTCTAACATTGGCAGGGCAGATTTATGCAAGGAGGGTCCTTCTTCCTCTGTCTGGCTTCAAGGTTAGATTATGTGGCATAGCAGAGCTACATCACTGACCTCAAGTATGAGGAAAATATTTTCTACCAGCAGAGTGGTCCCCTACGCCACACTGCAGGCATGTTAGATACTCAGAGACCTTTCGTGGAATGGCAAGGTGTTCCCAGTCTGTGCAGGGGCTCTAGCTCCACAAATGCTTGTTGGAGTCACAGTGGAGAAAATGTGAGCCTTAAATGAGTAGGGAGAGCATGGGACTGGTCAACCTTATGATTTGGGATGTTCAACCTTGGATTTCTAGGACTCAGTGAGGCTAGAGCAATTCAGGAAGATTTCAATTAGAATAGGACAAACTTTTTTCCTTTATTCACTCTACAAAATTTACTACCAGTACCCATACCCAGTACCAGTTGCCATACCACATGCACAAATATAAAAATTCTCCCCATTTTCTGTCATATACTGAATAAAATGGTCTATCTTGGTGGAACCCATTTCTGATAGTGAGCTAAAAGAGCAGGTATAAGGGCCTGGGATTTAGCTCAGCAGTTCGGTGGCCTGCCTTGCAAGCTCAAGGACCCGAATTCAATCCCAGGTACCAAAAAAAAAAGAATAAAAAAAGCAGGTATGATCTATATAATAATATAATAATATGACTGCTATGTTAAAAATACTGTGTAAAAACTTACATATTCAGAAGTATTTGAAGATATTCACAGCAGCATTGCTTATGATAGCAAAAAACTGAAAACAATATATGTATCTATCAATAGAAACTGCCAAATTAATAATGCCAAATTCACATGTGAATTACAAATGCAGATATTAAAAAGGATCATTAAAGATATTAAAGAATATTGAAAAATATTAAAACTTCATAACAAAAAAGTAAAGTAACAAGTGGCTTTACTGGTGAGCTCTACTAAACATTTTAAGAACACCACTCCTTCTCAAATTCTTCCAAAAATTAGAAAAGGAGGGTGTGCATTCTAAGTTATTTATTCCTGGAATGGAGGACAGTTTAACATATAAAAATTCATTGGTATAATAGACCACATTAAGAGAATGAAAGGGAAAATTCATGTGATCCTCTCATTAATGATAAATGAAAACAATTGCATTTACAATAACATAAAAAGGAATAAAATACTTAGCTGTAAACATAACTGAGGCATAAGATGCATGCACTGAAAGCTGCACATGTGCTGCTAAAATAGAGACACAAATGCAGTGGTGCCTCAGTTCATGAATGTGATTCTTTCCACAATGCTCGTCACAAACTGAATCGGACAAGAACTGATTCAAATTTAATGGTTAGTTTCAATGCTGACCTTATGAGGAAAAATTTTTTTTTGAGACAGGGTCTCACTATCTAGTTGAGACTGACCTGGAACTCACTATGTAGCCCAGGCTGGTCTCAAACTCACAGTGATCCTCCTGCCTCAGCCTCCCGAGTGCTGGGATTACAGGTGTGCGCTATCACACCCGGCTCTCATGGGGAAATTTGATTTGGTTTTTGTCCAGTTAGGTTAGTGACCAGAATTGAGGAGAAAATTGAATTTGCAACTGAGTTACCACTGTAAATGGAAAGACGTCCCATTTTCATGGACTGAAAGACGATATTGTTAAGATGTAAAGATTACCCCAAGTAATATATAGATTCAGCATAAACTCATCAATTTTTTTTGAGAAATAGAAAAATCCACCTTAAAAATTGTATGGAGTCTCAAGAGACTTCAAATCAGAAAAAAAAAAATCTCAAAAAAGATCAAAGTTGGCAAACTCACATTTCCTGATTTTTCAAAACTTACCACAAAGGTACAGTTATCACAACAGTGTGGTACCAGAATAAAGAGATACAGGCTAATGGAATAGGACAGAGAGCCCAGAAACAAACTTTCACATATATGATTAAATGATTTTCAACCAGGGTACCAAGACCATTCAATGAAGAAAGCACAGATTTCAACAAATGATGCTAGGAAAACTGGATATTGACACACAAAAAAGTAAAGTTGGATCTCTAACTTATGCCCTATATATAAATTAATTTAAAATGGATCAGATACCCAAACACAAGAGCTAAAACCATAAAACTCAGAAGAAAACATAGGAGGAAAGAAAAAAAAAAGATAAATTGGACTTCATCAAAATTAAAAACTTCTGTGTATCAAAGGACACTATTGAGAGAGTTAAAAGGCAACTCACAGAATGGGAGAAAATATTTGCAAATTATATATCTGATAAAGGATTAATATCTAAAATATACAAAGATGGGCCGGGGATTTAGCTCAGCGGTTCGGCAGCCTGCCTTGCAAGCGCAAGGACCCGAGTTCAATCCCTGGTACCAAAAAAAAAAAAAAAAAAAAAAAGTCTGTGTTGAAGAAAAACAAAACAAATGCAAACAATCAGAAACAACCTACAAATTCATAATTATGTTATGAGGGATCTTCCAATCAGACAAACTAAATAAGCCAACGGTATAACTGTAACAGATCAAATATTCTCTTTGCTTTCTTTTTGTATTCGTCCAATGAACACCTACTTCCCCCTTGCATTTCTTCCCTAGAGCTCCTGAACCACTTTCTGGTTGGGAGCTGCCCAATTCATGAATTCACTGTTTCCTCAAACAAACGCTTCAGAAGCTTTTGTGCCTCAGTTTACGTTTTTGACAGTGGTTTCCAGGGGTGAGGAGGGAGGGAGAATGGAGAGTTAATTTTGATGGTTATAGGATTACAGCTTGAGAGAATGAAAGCATTCTGGAGGTGGATAATTGTGACGGTTGACAATAATGCAAATGTATTTGATGACTCTGAACCGTATTCTTAAAAATGGCTAAAATGGTCAATTTCATGGTATGTTCATTTCACTACACACACAAAAAAACCATCTGTCAATGTACTAAGATGGAACAATTGATCTGTTTGTGGAAAAAAAGCTTGACCAGTAGGGAGGGCCTCCATATGCCCTTATACAAATGTATACGCACAAAGTATCTCTGAAAAGAGACATAACTGCAACAATCTAAAACTGATTGTCTTTGAGGAGGGTTACAGGAGGATGGGTGCCAAAGTATGGAAAAAAAAAAAAACCCTAGTAGCTTATATGTCTTGAATTCTGTATCATGTACCTTATGCATTCAGATAAAGTAGGATTATTTCTAATGCATCCACTTCTAAGCAGTGCCTTGGGAAGCTGAACTCTTGCCCTAGTGGTGCTGCTCAACTTGGGGCATGTTTTGGAGCGCTCCTCTTTCACCTGCCTTCCAGGCCCTAGGGTGTTGTTTTGCTGCCCTCCATGGTAGCAAATCCTTGGGTGTGGAACTGAATTTTGGAGGCAGTCCCAGATGGCTCAGAGCCAAGTCTGGTAGCTGTTGATTTTGACTAGAGAATAAATGGTATAATTTATTTATTTGTTTTCTGCCTCATTTCACCAAGGAACTGAGGCTGAGGGCTGGTTCAAAAGCCAATTTCCTTATGTAGTTTAGAGACTATTCACAGAGGGGAGTCCCAGAAATATCATCCTTTGCAGCATCATAGAAATTAGTGTGCAGCCTCCTACAGCAGATTAGTCAAGTTCTTTGGGCTGCAAGTAACAGAAGCCACCACCAAGGACTTTATTTTTTTATTGTTTTGGTACCAGGGATTGAACTTGGGTCCTTGCACTTGTGAGGCAGGCCGTGGATCCACTGAGCTAAATCCCTGGCCCTGGACTTTAAATGAAAAAAGGAAAATGAACATTGGCCCAAAGCTCAGAGGACAGAGAAGGAGCTCACAAAGTCAGAGATGTGCCTATAAGAAGCAGTGTCCCTGGGGCTAGCATTGAGAACTGCCAGCCCTGGCCTGCTACTCCTCTCCCGGTTCCTCTGTCTCCTACTTGTCCAGCTCTCTCCCCCTATTTCCTCAGTGGATAGGAAACAAAGCCCCCACAGGCTCCAGTTTAGCCGTCCCAGTTCCACCTACAAATCCCAGAGAAAGTCTCTGATTGGTTCTGCTCAGACCCAGGCCCAGCCATTGAGCCAATCACTGAAGTGAGGGGAATGCAGGCTCTCCCATATGTGCTTTTTGAGGGTCAGGGTGGGGACAGGGAGGAGATGAAGCTTTTTGTCATCAAAATAAATGATGAGCAAGAAAAGCGGACAATGGATGGTGCTGCCAGGCTTGTGTTAAGGATCCACAGTGCTTCTAAAATCCTCCTGGAGCAAACAGTCTAGATTAGGAGCTGAGGCACAAAAATAACCAGAACATGACAGCTTGCACTGACTCCAAGGCTGGATAAGAATATCTCATACTTACCAACCACCTCATCAGATTGTCTCTTGGATAAAAATTAGACATTTAATACCAAAGGGCTCTGAAAAGCCAGCAGTGACAAAGCCCTTTACAGTTCACCTGGCACAGTCATACCTAGCCTGGAACCAAAGCTCAGGCTCTGGAGTCAGATACCTCACTCAGTCTCCTGAGCTATGAAATGGGAATAATGCCAGTCCCTACTGCATGGGGTCGTTGGAGGACTGTGGGGCTCATGGGTATGAAGTGCTCACAGTAGTACTGGCATCCAGTAAGTGGTCAGGACATGGATAGTACTGTTATTATTATTGTTGTGGGCATTATTGTTGTCTGGGCCCCCTTGAATCCCTACAGGGTAGGTATGGGGAGGCTGGCCTATCCCACGGTACAGGTGAGGACCATGAGGCTCAGAGAAGTGAATGACAATCCTGCTGATGGCAGGGCTGGGGTAGGTTTAGCTGCAGGCTTCCAATACAGTGCTCTGTTCCAGAGTTTGCATTCCAGGAGGTCAGGCCAAAGAGAGGCCTGTACAGGGCCTGGTCAAGGTGTAGAGACATGAAGAAGTGCGACCATCTTTAGGGGTCAGCGAGTGTCTTCTGGCATGGAAGGCCGTGAAGGAACAGGCCAGCCTTCTTTGGTACTTCATTCTTGTTGTGGGTCTGGAGCACTGGAGGGGTGGGAGGTGATTGAGGCTTGTTGTCCCTAGCCTTTCTCGACCATCCTGCCCCTCAGGTGCCTCCCACCCTGCGCCTTTCCTGTACCTTTTTTTCCAGCCCCATGCTTTCTCCTCTATAAATACCACCTCTGGTATTTTGGGTTGGCAGCTGTTGCTGCCAGGGAGATGGCTGGGGTGACACGAAGCTCCTGACAAAACACAAACCCCTCGTGTGAGTGGGTGTGGGTGGTGTGAGTAGGGGGATGAATCAGAGGGAGTGACTGGGACAAAGGGTCACGAGCCAGGGGAGTAGGTGCAGGGGTGGGACTGTACACAGCAATTGCTAACTGAGAGCACATCAGAGACTTTCTGGAAATCACACTGCGGCTTCCAAACTCGGAGCCCTCTCCATGGGTACAGGGGAGGGAGAGGGACTACATACACCTAGGGTGAAAATGAGGCTCAGACCCAGAACCCGGGTGCCACTAGACACACATGGGCAGGGAGGCTCTGGCCAGGATTGCTCTCTGCCCTTCCCTGCCTAGAGAGCCAGCTCCGGTATGACTGGTGGACTCCTGGCCTTCTCCTGAGCCATCCCCAGATTCTGCAACTTCTAGAGAATCTTTAGAAATTAGATAGTTTGAGGCCTTTTTGGGTACAGGCCTTGACTCTTCAAATGACCCCAAATTTCTTTTTGGAGGAAAAACAAAACCGTCAACCTAAATGGAAATCAGTAGCCCCAGGATTAGGAAAGCACCCAGGGGTTGAATGGGGCTGGCAGCCCTGGTGAAGCGCCCTTCTACGGATCTCCTGAGCCTACCGAGCTCCGCAGGCTCAGGGACTCAGGGAATCTGGGCGAGTGCGAGGGAGCTGCCTCCCCTCCCCCACGGCCAGCCCAGCGGCCTCCCTTTCCTGGCAGGACAGCGGGATCCTGCAGCTGTCAAGGGAGGGGCGACGGGGCTGATGTCAGGAGGGCTACAAATAGTGCGCCCGGCTAGGGGCTCTATCTCCCCTGGCCGCATCCACTCTCCAGCCGGCAGTCCGCCGCCCGCTGCCTCCTCCTTGCGCCAGCCCAGCCTCGCCCGCCGCCACTATGAGCCAGGCCTACTCTTCCAGCCAGCGCGTGTCCTCCTACCGCCGCACCTTCGGCGGGGCCCCGGGCTTCTCGCTTGGCTCCCCGC
>NW_022900928.1:119245415-119258519 GCF_012274545.1 Fukomys damarensis
CCGCCTCAAGGGCCGAGAGCCCACGCGCCTCGCCGAGCTCTACGAGGAGGAGATGCGCGAGCTGCGGCGCCAGGTGGAGGTGCTCACCAACCAGCGCGCCCGCGTGGACGTGGAACGCGACAACCTGATCGACGAACTGCAGCGGCTCAAGGCCAAGTGAGGGCCCGCTGCCCCCACAACCCCTTTATCCGGCACAGCGCAGCCCCCCCACCCCACCCCCTGTCAGCACCCTCTTTTGGGGCTAGGGTTCCTTACCCACCTCAGGCTTGGAAAGGATCTTCCCCTGTGTCCCCCAAGGGGAGCTGGAACCCAGATCTCACCAGGGTTCCTTCCCTATAGAAAAGTTTCCTTGGGGAGACAGATCAAGGGGTAGAAACGGGAGGTCTTGGGAGCCCCAGGGCCCGTGAGGAGCCACTTTAAAAGTCTCTCAAGCTACTGGAGTAGTGGTGGTTGGGGGCGGGGTGGGTGTCAGACAGGCAAATGGGCAGAGGAGGGGCTGGAGGGAGCTGGGGCAGTTCGTGGGGGGTTGATGCGCGCTAAGAACAAACACTTGAATAGGCTGGGAAAGGCCTAAGGGTAGGGAAGCACAGCTCTCAGCTGACTCTGAGGAGGCCCAGGGGACATTGCAAGGGGAGGGCTGGGGAGAGGGTACTTTGCTCAAGGCCTAGCTGAGGCTGTGTCATTTCACAAGTGGACACACTGGCTAGAGTAGCTGGGAGTATGGATGGGGGCTGTGGCCCTCCAAAAGCTTGAGAGGACTGGATGTAGGCTCCCCTGGGCATCCAATAGAAAAAGGCTGAGTGCAGAGTATTTATGGGTCCTGCTTCTGTTTACCTAAAAGGGCAGAGTCACCTTCCTGCTACAAAAGTCACAAACATTACTTGAGCAGCTGTAGGGACCAGGCTAGGGCTGAGAACAAGGAACACAGAGGTAGAGGAAATAGACACATTTTCTAACCCCAGGAAGGTCATAGTCTGGTGGGAACATAGACTTCAAGGGTGTGGCTCCAAGGCAGACACTGGGCTACTTCCTGTCCCCTCCCTGGGTAGGTGGAGCCTCTGCCACCTTCTGGGCCTCTGATCTCCTTGCAGCAGCCAGGGCTTCTCAGTGCTGAGCCCATTCCCTGAACCACCCCTAACCAGTCATCTCCCTCCTCTGCTGACTTTACCCGCAGTGATCATCTCCGCTGCTGTTTTAACTCCCCCAACTGTCTGTCCTTCTGTCTTGTCCTTCTGTCTGTCCTGGCCAGGTTGCAAGAAGAGATTCAGCTCAAAGAAGAAGCAGAGAACAATTTGGCTGCCTTCCGAGCGGTAAGCTGTCTTTGTTGCCCCAGCAGTCTTCTCCCTTCTATCCCTGCTCCGCTGGCCTCCCTCTGCCCACCCAGGCTGTCTATGACCCTGTCCTCCTTGTCTGACCTCTCCCAGGACGTAGATGCAGCCACCCTAGCTCGTATTGACCTGGAGCGCAGAATCGAATCTCTCAACGAGGAAATAGCGTTCCTTAAGAAAGTGCACGAAGAGGTACGCAGGATCCTTAGGCCAGGGTGAAGCTGCTGGGAAGGAAGGTGGTTCTAGGAATGGTTTGTGAGGGTTCTCTGGGGGCCCGAATGAGGACTGAAGCCCAGTCACAACCTGCAGGAGATCCGTGAGCTGCATGCCCAGCTTCAGGAACAGCAAATCCAGGTGGAGATGGACACATCCAAGCCAGACCTTACAGCCGCCCTCAGAGACATCCGGGCTCAGTATGAGACCATCGCAGCTAAGAACATCTCTGAAGCTGAGGAGTGGTACAAGTCCAAGGTGAGTGGCCTGGCCTGGGGACTCTGTCACCCTACATCCCGGTTTGTAGGTCCTGCCTATGGCTCCATCCATGGGGAAGAGGGGGAGCCCAGAGTCTCCATGCTCCCTTGCCCACCCTGCCTGCCTCCTCTTCTTCCTCGTCTCAGGGGCTGTCTCTCTGCCCTTAGGTATCTGACCTGACCCAGGCTGCCAACAAGAACAACGACGCACTGCGCCAGGCCAAGCAGGAGATGATGGAATACCGACACCAGATCCAGTCCTACACATGCGAGATTGACGCCCTCAAGGGCACTGTGAGTCTCTGCCTAACCCTGAAAGCTCAGGCCCTTTTTGTCTTCAGCTCACACCTTCACTGTGATCTTGGGCTCACCACAGAACCTCTCTGAGCTTCCACTGCCTCAAGTCTATACCAGGGGTAAAGCTGGATGATGGATTCCCAGTAGGGCATTAAGGGATCAGAAGGGTTTTGGCAGCATCTCCCTTCTATGAAACTTATTCTCTGAGTGTCCACATAAAACATCATTTGGGTGCAGGGTTCCTTGGTTACTTCTTTGAAAATTTCTGGACATGGCCATCTGGAGTTGCCTCCCAGCCCCAAGGCTGTGTCCCTTTCCACTCTGTTCCCCTCCCTGCATATGCTCCGAGCCTGTTCTTGACTCCCCACCACCACCTTGCAGAACGATTCCCTAATGAGGCAGATGCGAGAGCTGGAGGACCGCTATGCCAGTGAGGCCAGCGGCTACCAGGACAGCATCGCACGCCTGGAGGAGGAGATCCGGCACCTCAAGGACGAGATGGCCCGACACCTGCGCGAGTACCAGGACCTGCTCAATGTGAAGATGGCCTTGGATGTGGAGATCGCCACCTACCGGAAGCTGCTGGAGGGCGAGGAGAGTCGGTGAGAAGCAAGGCAGGGGCTGGATCAGGGTACTGGGGTGGGGGTAGGGGAAAGTCCTCCCCCAGGGGCTCTGGATCACCTCATTGAGACCTGGAAAAAATTTTACACAAGGAACCACAGTTCTGCTCATCGCAAAGAATTAACTGAGGCCACTTGGGTAAAAGGTGATGTAATTAACAGCTTTTATAAAAAGAGAAATATAAGTATTCCCTCCTCTACCTTTAGAATTAAGAACCAGCAGCATAAAATCATATTCAGCAATCAGTAATAAAATATTACTGCCAGTCAAGGGAGAGATGAAAACAGAGTGGGGAATGATGAGGAGGAACGGGGGGCAGAAAGAGACAAGCTGAGACCGAGACAGAAAGCCTTGCACACAGACAGGCTAAGAGTGGGGTGGAAAGACAAGCGCACACGCACCGCACACACGTGTGCTCAAGGGGAGACCCAGGTGTCATGTGTAGATTACCACCCCCATCTAAACACAGAAACAATGTACAACTGAAAGGAATAAGAGCAAAGCTTCTGGGGGATGGAAATGTTCTGTATCTGGGTGTGGGATGGTAGATCCATGGATATAGACATTGACTGACACTCACTGAATTGCGCATTAAAGATCTGTTCATTTCACTGTATATAAATTGAATCTCAGTCTAAGACAGGTCCATTATGTCAAAAAATGGTACTCATTGATATTCATAAAAAAAATCTAAGCCAGGTGTGGTGATACAAGCTTATAATTCCTGCTTCTCTAGAGTCTTTTTTTTTTTTTTGTACTGGAGATGGATCGATCTTGGGTCCTTGCGCTTGCAAGGCCCTGCTTCTCTAGAGGTTGAAGAAGGAGGGTTGAAAGTTAGAAGCCAGGCTGGACAATTTACAGGGACCTTTCCTCAAAATAAAAAGCTTAGTGGTAGAGTGCTTGCCTAGAATGTGTGACACCTGGGATTCAATCCTCGGTCTCACATAGCATTACTAATATATAATAATAGTATCTAAAGTTTTTTAAAAAGTGTCAAATCTGTTTATATATGGCTTACATATAAAGAAAGGGTTCAGGTTTAATAGGATGGACTTTTAAAGTGGTAAAGCTCTGTTCCCTTTTCCCAGCGTGAATGTAAATGGTCAACTTATGGGGCTGTCCTGCTTGGAGAGCACTCATGGTGGCTATCCAAACCTCCTGCAGTGTCAGGAACAGAAAGGAAATGCTGGTGTCCTGGAGAGTGCCATGGGGTGGGACATCCTGGTATCATACCAGCAGGTTGAGGTTGGAATGGCTGATCTTTCCCCAAGGGACAACTCTTGGGACACCTGAAGTTGGCCTTTGACCCCATACCCTACACAGTGTAGACAGAGAAAGTGTTGGAGTCAGAGGGACTGGGGTAACTGAAGAATATGTTTAGCCTTGATTGTTGTGGTCACAGGGAGAAATGAGAGCACCTTAACACTTTGAGGACTTGGTCTCTCCCTTTTCAGGATTAACCTTCCTATCCAGACCTACTCTGCTCTCAACTTCCGAGGTAAGCGTGTGCTGGGAGGTGGGGGAAGGGCTAAAATGGCTGGAAGACCAGCCTGGGCACTGCCCAAGATCAGGCAGGAAGGGAGGCTGGAACTATGGGTCCAGTGCCAGGGGAAAGGAGGCTGCCTAAGGCAGGTGAGGGAGTTTAGGTAGAGGCAAGTGAAGAACCTTCTGAGAGAGAGCTTCTTATTGTGTTGTGTTGTGTTGTTATATTGACCATGTCCGCTGTACCTTTAGAAGTGTTGGGTGTGTGTTCTGAAGCCCAAACTCTAGAAGCATCAGGAGTGTCCCCAGAGACCTGGCAGTAGGAGAGCTCACACTCTGGGCTAGAAGGCACCCTCTGCCCATTGTCTGTCTGGCCTGTTACCAGACGCTCTCCAGCTATTTATTGAGCACCTCCAGTTTGTGGGAGCAAGATGTTGGATGCCCCTTTGAAAAAAAATGAAGCCAAATCTTAGCAAAGCCAAACAATGAAAAGAACGAGCTCTTGGGGCATTTTGCCATTCTGACATTAGTAATATGCAGATCAAGTGGCTTTCCAACCCCAGAGAGCAGAAAAATATGCTCTAATGATACATTAGGAAGGCAACTCGGAGTCCTTGGCAGCCTCTCCTTTCCTAGATCAAACCTTTTATATCTTCGATGTTCATTTCCATCAGGAAAAAATACACGCTGCGCTCCAACAAGTCACAACATTCATCCTAGGCTAGTTGCTTGCTAAGGAGATTCATGAATGCCAAGCTCCTGATACCACGGACCTAAATTTAACCCTCCCTATAAAACTCAGAATCTCTCTTTTCAGTTAGCTGTTTGTCTGAACACCAAGTGTGAGTCTTGCATTTAAAATCACTTAATGCTTTTTCAAATCAATAGCTCCGTGGCCACAATAGGGCAAGTATCATTGCTACTATTGCATAGCAAGGAAATCGAGGCACAGCAGGCAAGTGAGTCAGCCTTGTGAACAGTGACTGCTGCTCCATCTCATCTTCATTAAGACATCAAGCTACTCATTCTCAGTCTTAAAGAGAGCTGAGGCTTTGGAGCCTCCAAAAGGGTCTCTCAAGCTTGGGCTTTGGGGTTCTGTCTTGGAGGAGGGAAGTCCCAGGAAGCAAACTCACACAGGGCTCCCCTGGAGCCCAAGGGTGGAGAAGAAGCTAGGAAGGGAGGCAGCCTGGGACTGGAGTTTGCACATTGCAGTCTATGGACTCCTGAGCCCATGTCAACTACGGGACTGGGCCCCAGGTCTGGAGAGTCCCCTGCTGGATCTGGGCTCAGGGACAAAGCTACTTACTGTCCTGCTGAAGAAGTTAAAAGCCTGTTGTGAAAAGGGTGAACTGTGGGCCCTGCACAGCCCAGCCTGAACTTGATTAAGCTGAGCATTTGGTGGATGTATTACAGAAACCAGCCCAGAGCAAAGGGGCTCTGAGGTCCACACCAAGAAGACAGTGATGATCAAGACCATTGAGACCCGGGATGGGGAGGTGAGTGGTCTCTGTAGCTCCTCATCTTTGACGGGGCTGTGAGGGTGTTGTGGGGACTGCCAGCTATGTGTCTTCTACCAGCTGGGCTGGTTCCGGCCTGGCTGGGACTGAGTGGGTCCTGCTGTCTTGGGGATGGGTGGTTGGGGCTCCCCTGGGCCAGCACAAGGCTGAACTGGGCCCCTCTTCCTCCGCAGGTCGTCAGTGAAGCCACACAGCAGCAACATGAGGTGCTGTAGATCTAGAGGGCCTCAGACACAGTCCTGGCCCCATCCTCACTGCCTCCTGAAACCAGCCAGCCTCCTTCCATCCTGGGATGCCACACCCAGCCACCTTGCTTCCTTTCCCTCAAGCTTCCAACTCTTTCTCACTGGCTACCCTTCATGGTACCCAGCCCACCCAGTCCCAGGTAGCACTCCAGCCACTTCTGCTAACCCCACCATGAGTCCTCGCTGTTAGAAAGGGGTGAGCCTGCCTCTTGTGCTGGATAGTGCCCAGTTTGATAGTGCCCTGCCCCTCCTAGCTCTGTGACCTCAGCCTCTAGCCTCTGGCTTTGCAGAATGCCTCAGAGCAGTGGGTTGGGACCTGCAGGGTCAGGACAGAGCCCTATGGACCTTCCCATCCCCAAGCCCTAGTCAGAGAAAGAAAGGGTAGGCTCCTCAGCAAGCTGGGCAAGGACCAGGGGTCCAGCCCTTGTGGACACTGAGGGACTTGAAGCTGCCATTATGGTCCCTTCCTTTCCTTTCCCCAGCCCAGGGTGGGATTAGAAAGCAGGAGCTACAAGAGAGAACCTGAAGGTGCTGGATGTGGGAGCAGGAGATACAGAAGGAGAGAGGGTGGGTGAGATGCTGGAAAGGAAAAGAGAGGAGAGGGAGGCAGAGTGTGTGTGGGCTCAGGCTGGTAGGAGAACGCCACCTCCCATGACTGCCCCTCCCACTGCAGGGGCTCTGGACAGAAACAATAAAGAGATGAGCACAAGCCTGCAGGCCTCTTACTGTCATCTGGTGGGTGACTGGGGGTGGGGCCGTGTCACATCACCCATCACCCTGAGATGGATTGTGCCACCCTCCTATCCAGGCAGACTGTCCTTGGGGTCTCCCAGCTCTGCTGTACATGTGTAGTAAAATGGGGCAGTGGGGCTGGACAGTGGGCTTTTCTTGGGGAACCACACATACCCTCTGTTGGGTTCCTGGACTGCCCCCTTAAACCTCCTGTGCCACCTTCAGAGGGAGAGCACCACCTCCTGTTCCCTTGGAGAAAGCTGGGGCTCCCCAGCTGGCTCTGACAGAAGCCACCTCAGTCCTTTCCCCAAGGAAGTTTCCAGATTGTTTTCATGAACACTTTCTAAGGCCTTTCTATGCACAGGGGCCAACTCAGGAAAAATAACCATGTTCAGAAAAATGGAAAGATCTAGCTTGTTTTGGGGTAAGAAGGCTCAGTACTTTGAAAATGTCAGTTCATCCTAGTCATCTTCAGGGGCTTCAATGATCTTTGATGACTGCTGTGATCTTACATTCTTAAAGTCAGACCTCAGAAGACCTCTGGGCAATGATCCTGCCATTTCAGTGCACTGCAACCTCAGTGAAAATACCAAAGGGAAATGTTGGGAGAATTGGGAAAGATGGAAGGAGTGTAGGACATATGGGAGGGGGATCATGGAATAAAATGAAACACTCAAATGTATTAATATAATTAAATATAATTTTTAAAAAGATTTATTAATGAACAGGAGGTCTACAAATATTAATGGGATAAAAGAGGGTTTTAGAACAAGGCCCACATACACATGGAATGCTGGCATATGTTAAATCAGGCATTCCAAAGCTGTGGGAAGATGGCTTGAGGGGCAATTGGGTTGCCAAGGTTATCAGGAGGGAGTATGGATGCTTTCTTTTTACTCCTTCCAAAAAGCATACATATTCCAGGTGGATCACAGACTTAGGAAGGCTGATGGATCCAAGTAGGCCTCAGGTTCCATGTTGCTCCTCCCAGATGTAAGGGGCTGTCCTTCAAAGGAGGTGGGAAGAAGATAGACATAGAAGCATGATAAAATGAGTCAAACAGAGCTAGCAAGGTTTTAGTCTTAAGGTCCCTGCTATGCTTTTCCAAAAACTTCCCAAATCCTTTCTGGTGTCTCTTCATTTCTGTCCTTTGATGCAGCCCTCTCTCACAAGTTGCTTCCTCTCTCTAAGAAGGGCCCTTTTACCCCAGAGGAGCCAGGTACACCCCAGGTCCCCACTTCTATCACTAGTGGCTCGTAGTCCTTTCCTGCTCCCACCCTGTTCCAATGGAATTAACTGAGCTCTCTAGGCCCACAATTCCTCTATCGACCTACAGAGTAACTCCACGACTTTCACAAAACACAGAACTGGAAGCAGCATTCCCAGTGTCCTCAGCTTGTCTTAGAGCTTGTTCGAGGTCCTAGCATTTGAGTTGGCCTCTCTGTGAGGGCAACATTGGGGAAAGCAGGACACTGAGCTTTGGTGGATAAAGGGAGGAATATATTCACAGGAAGTTTCTGGAACCTTGCTCCTTCCTTGCTCAGGACGAGCTATAGGTGCACTTACCTGCTGTACAAAGCATAAAGGGATTCAAAAGTCAGGAAGAGCTTATGTATAGACTAGTCACTACAGTGAAGTGAAGGTAGGGATCAGACCTCAGAAGTCTTCTGAACAACAATCCTCCTGGTATAGAAACTCCCTTTTCAGCCTCACCCCAGCTTCACTGATGGCCAGTGACCAGGTTTTGCCCAGATGTCCCTAGTGTCAGAGAACTCCACTGTGGTCTTCCAGCTGGAGACGGTGCTGAAGTAAAGCCTTCCATTCTTGATTTACCTGCCTCCTGTGCCCGCCTGTCCTTAGAGAGGAAGCCATAGCTGCCCACTGTTCCCCAGGGGTAGCGTTCTCTGAGTAGAGAGTAGAGCCATCCTGGCCCTGTCCCCTTGGGGCCCACACTGAGAGACAGACAAGTGCAGCCAGCTGATCCAGGGAATGGACACCCCCTCCCACCAAAGCCAAGGTTTGAGCTCCACATGATCACATACATACAACGAGACCTTCAACACATTCCTCCAGGGAAAACCCAATTACCTCCATGGCCCCTCAGGGTGCTCTGCAGTCCTCTTCTTCAAGACTCTAAGCATCAAGAAAGAAGAGGATTCACAGAGGGCTGACCAGCTTCCCACAGGATGCAAAGGACCAGGCCTAGGTCACCTCAAACTCCTTCAGAGGGGAAGCAGGAAGGACTGCGGAGCTGGACCTTGTGCCAAGAGCTGAGGGCCCAGTGGGTACTTTCCTACCCCATCTGTCCACTCTGGCTACAGTCCCAGCCTTGCCCCTCGGTGTCCCCACTCACCTCCCCTTCCTTCTCACCACAGACCTCCCCAGGGTACAAATGCAAGTGCATCTACGACCTTTGGTTCAACACCTAAAATGTCAGCTGCTCAAGGGTGACTTTTATTCATTTTATTCACTACTATATCCCTGGTGCCTGGAAGAATGCTTGGTACATAGTAGGTACTTATTAAATATTTAAATACTTCTTGAATGAATACCCACTGGGCACTTTTATTTACTTTTCTCTAAATTAAACATTTACCCAGAAGGGCTAATAGCTGCCCCGGACACTTCATTCACCAATTCAATGAATATTTAGTGAGATTTTCCCATGTGTTAGGCATGTGGTGCATCATTATAACTTAGGGGAAATTCTCCACGGCCCAGAGAGGTGGAGTGACCTTCCAAGGTCACACAGCATTCTGTGTAAAAGGAGGATGGGGCTCCAGGCTCCTTGGCCTCTGGAGCCCAGATCTTTCCATGACACCATAGACTTGTGACCAAAAGACAGGGAAGACTGGCAGCACATACACTCAGCCTGGTGCCAGGCTTCAGGGCACTGGGGGCCCACATTGAGGGACAGACAAATGCCTTGCAGCCAGCCGCCCTGGACAACTGGCTTGGCCAGAGCCTGATCACTTCCAGCTGTCACAGCTGATGCGGGCTTTTCCAGGAGAGGGCACCAGCGACTCACTCGGGCTCACAGACCCTCGGTGCAAGTCAGTGAATGCCACTGCTAAAGACAAGGGAAGCAAGAGACAAGCCATGGTCCAGGCTCTGTGCCAGGCCTTTTTAAATAGTTAATATTCATTTTAATATTTAATATAACAATTTAATGCCATCCTGATAATATAAGTCACATTGTGTAATTTTGCTCAAAACTCTGAGATGACGTCCCATTTCCCATAAAAGCACCACAGCCTGAAAGATGCTAAACCATCTGGCCCCTGCTAGCTATCTGAGCCATTGCCTTCCACGCTACTCTCATGCCCTCCAGCCTTGCTGGCCTTCTGGCACTTCTTGAACCACCAGGCATACTCCCACCTCGCAGACGTCTGCACCAAGTGCTTCCTAACCTTTAAAGATGAAGATCGGCTCCGATGTTCCCCCCATGGAGGCTGGCTCCAACCACCCTGCGCACAAGCACAGTCCCCCACCACAAACACATCCCTGCTGAGCTTTTCCCACAGTACTCATTTCCTTCTCATGATCTTTACAATTTCCTTAAATTTGCTGCCTCTCTCTCTTCTTGAACATAAGCAGCTTGGAGGCAGGAATCCTTGTCTGTTCATAGAAAACTACAAATGTTTGTTAAATGAACAATAAACTGTGAGTTGGGTATTCCCATTTTATAGATGAGTAAACCCAGGCTTGGAGACATTAAGAGAGTCACTCAAGATTATAAGGTTCATTTATTCAACTAAACAACCAGTCAACATTTACAAGACACCCACAGCATTCCAAGCAATTGTTGACATACAGCATTAGGTAGCTTTGGGTTATTACTTTTTTTAAAAGTCTCTATTCCTTTGTTCTTCATGTTCTGTTTGCAACGCTTTCTCCCACATTTTAAACCTTTTTAGAATTCAATTTATGTTGTAGAATTCAATTCATCATCAGTGGTTGCCAAGGGTTGGTACAGGGGAGTGGCTGACTATAAAGAGGATGCACAAGTGAATATTTAGAGTGATAGAACTGCTTTGTATGGCTCTGGGGTAGCGCCGGCGTAATTCTATGCATTGTCAAAACCCAGAGAACTGCACATCACAAGAGTAAGCTCTAATGTATGCAAACTGCAAGAAAAATTATTCCTCAAGGCTTTTGATCTCTATGGACATAATTCAGTGTTTAAATTGTTTCTTCTGTATCATGGTGGGCATGTATACCACACCCACCCACCCACACACCATTTTGACTTCAGTATCTCAGAACAAAGGCAGGGGATGAAGAGGCCAGATCAAGAGTAACTTTCGGGCTGGAGATTTAGCTCAGTGGTTCTGCCGCCCGCCTCACAAGCGCAAGGAACCAAGTTTGAACCCTGGCACACACACACAAAAAAGAGTAACTTTCCCCATCTCTGAATGATTCATGGCTCCTTGTAGTCCCTCCCAGGCTTCATCTCTTGAGGTTCAAGGTCAGGCTTGCGTCTCTTATGGACTTAATTTTTTTTCTGTGCTAGGATCAAACTCAGGACCCCATGCATGCTAGTCAAGCTCTCTACCACTGAGCTACACTTCCAACCCCCAGGCATTTTTTTGAACTTTTAATTTTGAGATAACTGTAGATTCACACGTAGTTGGCAGAAATAACAGAGATCCCGTGTGCCTTTCACCTGCTTTCCCCAGTAGTGACACCTTGTACGACTGGAGTACAGTACCACAAGCAGGAAACTGACCTTGATATTGTCTCTTCACCTTCCTTAGATTTACCAGATTTACATGCCTTCTTTTGTGTGTGTGTGTGTGTGTGTGATGTATACATGTACATTTAGTTCAATGCAGTTTTATCACTTGTGTAGATTCATGTGACTACGTGACTACTGTAGTCAGACACAGAACTGGGCTATTGTAGTATTCTCCTTTGGCCTTTAAAAGCTACAATGTTCTATCTAAGTGCATTCCTTGGACAGATCACTCAGACCACTCCTCAAATGTACAAATTCCCAGTGCTGAGCCTAGGTCTCTGGGGATAGGGCCTGAGAATCTGCACTTCTAGCAGGCTCACCCTTGAAGGACCACCACTTTAACAGCCCCCGCCCCTCCAGTTCACTCTCCACACGGGCTGCCCCAAGGATCCTTCTGCAAACAGCTCTGATCAGCCCTTTCTCTGCTCATAGACCCGTGGCAGCGCCCCCTGTTTTTCAGAATAGAGATCTTAGCAACCAGAGCCTTCTGCAGCAGGCCCCATCTCCCTTTCTTCCACCCACCGCCATTCATCCTTCCAAACCCTCTGATTCTCAGAACACATGGTTTCTGTGATCTTGGTCTGTCTTTGCTGACGCTGTCCCTCTGCCTACAGTATCCTTCCTACTTTTTTCTGTCCTGTTCAACTCTGACCAACTACCCACTTGTACAGATGAGGGGTTGGAGGTTGAGAGAGGTTTGGTGTCACCCAGCCAGTAATGCAGGACCTGCGGGGAGCCAGAATCCACCTGAGAGCCAGGCTCTTGGTCTTACTGTTTGCCAGCAGTAATGGAGGCATTGGGGAGGTCACTGGGCCCTTGGGCCCTGCTCAACCCCTTAGCCCTGCCTCTCCATCCACCTCTCAGGCATCTCTCCAGGACCAAGGTTGGTACATAGTAGGTACTTATTAAATATTTAAATACTTCTTGAATGAATACCCACTGGGCACTTTTATTTACTTTTCTCTAAATTAAACATTTACCCAGAAGGGCTAATAGCTGCCCCGGACACTTCATTCACCAATTCAATGAATATTTAGTGAGATTTTCCCATGTGTTAGGCATGTGGTGCATCATTATAACCTTGAGAGAAACCTTGAACCTTACAATCTCCTCTTCCTCTCCACCAGCCCAGTGGGGCTGGGGCTCTGGAGCCTGAGAGGAGGGAGGGAGGGAAATAGGATTGAGCCCAGGGGTAACTCTACTCCCCAGTCCCAGGTGGGGGGCACAGACACATCACGGAGGTGGGGGGGGCGCGGGAGCCAATCCCCAGGGATTCGCTTAAGCCTTAAGCCAGGGCTGGCGATGGGGGCTCCTGGAGGGAGAGAAGGAGCCGAGTGGAGTCCAAGTCCCCTCCTCTGCTGCCCCCTCCCTCTACAGCTCCCTCGCAACCCGAGCCGGGGGCCCTAAAAATAGCCCCCGAGGCGCAACCGCCGGCCGCCCTGGTGACCTTCTGGGTAGCACAGGCCGAAGGCGGGCGGGCAGCAGGAAGGCAGGCCGCCGGCCCCCCAGGACTCCTCTCCCAGGGCACCATCCCACGGTGCCCCCGTGGCCTCCCAGTTCCAGCATCCACCCCCAGCCCAGCTCGCAGAGGCCATGCAGAAAGCCCGGGGCACGGGAGGCGAGGACGCTGGCACTAGGGCACCCCCCAGCCCCGGGGTGCCCCCTAAGAGAGCC
>NW_022900928.1:119259197-119265193 GCF_012274545.1 Fukomys damarensis
GCTGGTTCCGGGATGGGCAGCTCCTGCCTGCGCCCCCAGAGCCCAGCTGCCTGTGGCTGCGGAGCTGTGGGGCACAGGACGCCGGCGTGTACAGCTGCACGGCCCAGAACGAGCGGGGCCGGGCCTCCTGTGAGGCTGTTCTCACAGTGCTGAAGGTCGGAGGTAATCGGGAGGTGGGGCGGCGTCTGGCCCGGCTGAGGGGAGCAAGGGTAGAGAAGGGCTGCCCGGGCCACGTGAGGCAGGTAGCAGTTCCTGGCCTTCTTCCCAGGTGCCAGGCTTCTTAGCTGCTGAGGGCAAAAGTGCAGATCAAGTGGGAGATGTAAGGAAGTGGTGTCGGGAGAGGAGTCCCTTGGGAAGGTCAGAGGTCAAGGGTCGGTGGTGGGTAAGACAAGCCTGAGATTCATACAGGCCTCTTGGGGAGCTATGATGGAAGCCCTCCTCCTTTTCTGCTAGAGAGAAGCCTCCCGGAGGGCAATGTTCATCTCCAATAAGGGAGCTGGCAGTTGTGAGCTCCTTAAAGATGTGTGCTTGTCTGAGGGAGGAACTGGTTTCCTCTGGTCTGTGGCGCGCTGGGGAACAGATGGGTCAGATTTCCTTGCAGGCCATTGCTGTGGCAGGGCTGTACTATCAGTACCAGGTGCGGTGGAAGGGACCAGTGGATAGACGCCTGTGAACAAGGTCCAGGGCACCAGGAAGTGGGGCAGGGGCTGGGGCATGAATGGAGGTGGCTTCTTAGGAATCCACAGGCATGGGTGTGGAAGGATGGTGATGGTACAAACAGATGAGGACAGAGCATGTGGAGCTGGTGTGAGAAGCCCATGGACCATGCCTACTGAGGTTCCAGAGTTGGGTGTTCAGAGGGCTTGGAAGGGGATGTTCTGGACAGGGTGGAGGTACTTTTCCAGGCAGGTGGTCTGAGCCCTAAGGGGAGGGACAGGAGCCTGGACCCAGTGTTCACTGCCCTGCTGGCCTTGGGGAAGAATGCCAAGCCAGCACCAATTCTCCTTGGGTTAATTTTTGGGCTTTTCTAGTCCCCAACTCCAGGGTTAGGTGCATGGTTCTTGTCTAGGCCAAACATAGAGCCTTAGATAGACTGAGCCTTGAAAAACAGAAGCTGAGAAAATAGGCTGCATTTGGGGGAGGTGGCAAAGAGCTGGGGCAGGGGTAATGGTGACTGCCTTGGACATTTGCAAGAGGGGCTTCTCATTCCAGCTGGGTGATGTCCTATAGGGGTCAATTTTGGGGGGCTGGGGAGGAGGCCCAGGGTGAAGGAACTCAGCAGCCAGATGAGAAAGAAAGCTCAAGATGCACCCCAGTCAGGATATGGAGCTCTCAGCATCTCATCTCCCCAGCTTTGCCCTGCGCACCTCCCAGTCTCCAACCACGGGTTCCTCTGGCTTGGGCCAGGGCTGGCTTCTCCTGATTGATCTAGAAGTTGGCCAGGTACAGGATTCCCTAGCTTGGGGTCAGGGGTGGCACCTGTGGTAGAGTTCTGACCTGGAGAAAGAAGAGACTCTTTAGCGTTCTTACTTAGCTCTGGTCCCCTCAGGGGCAAAGAGAGCTAAAACAGAATATTAATTGAAAGGTAAGACAGATAAGTTAATAAGAATAGTTTCAGGAGAGAGAGCTATTCAGGAAGGAGAAGCAGGGCAGAGAAAGAGCAGTGGTTATAATATTTGTTTAATGTTGGGCAGGTCCTCAGAGAACTGCAGCTCCAAACGCTTCCTTTTTCAGGTGAGAATGCTGTGGAAGGGAGGTAGACATGCAACTGCTTATAGCCATCCCATTCCAGATCTAAGAAACTTGTCTTCCTGGTTTGGGCTCTGGAGCCTTTTGTTACACAACAAGTTCTGATGGTGATGGGGTGTGGGGCTGGATTTGGGACCTTTAGCATTCATTTTAGAATAGGAAAAGGATTGGGCTGCAGCATGTTCCATCTGACAACATGTCCAGGTCGTGCAGAGAGAAAGTGCCAGAGTAAGTGGAGGTTTTCATTTTGCCCCATTGCACATGACCATGTGGTTAACTATTATGCCTTCTTCTATGATTTGGGGGAGGTAGGGGCTTTGCTCTGGCAATGCTGGGAGACTGACTGGATGAGTGTGGCTTATGCCCTCTTCTGCTGCCCATCCCTCAAATGCCTTCCCAGGGACTGGTCCCTGGTCCAAGGCAGCTGCACAACACCTTAGCATTGCTCAAACTTCGTCGTGGAAAACTCTCTGGGTTGGAATCAACAGCAGGAAGACTTTAGGGTTCTCAAGGAAGCCAAGAAGAACCTGGCTATAGAAGAAAAGAGGCAATTTCTGGCTGGGATTGCTTTCAGCTCAGCAAGACAAGATGATGCTGAGGCTCTTGGCACTCCCAAAGCTTGAGGTAGTAGCTCAAGAGGAAAGGCTTAGGGAGACTGGGGACCTGAGGAGACCAGGGAGCTGCAGGCTGGTGAGTTTGCAGAATGGGAAACTGGTATAGTGGTGGTAGGATTTGAGGGTGCAGAATGAGGAAAAATAGGAAGCAAAGGAGGTGAAGATAGCAGAATTGCAGGAGACTTGTAAAATCCTTAACTGTATAAGGCACACTATCTAATTTAATTATGTAATGTTCTAAACCCCAGATTACTATTGTGACCATTATTATAAGACAAAAGCATTCAAAGGGGGAAAATTACTCAAGTTCATGTGGCTAATGAGGTGGTAGGGCTGGACTTGAATAGTTGTCACCAGACCTGGGTCCACAGAAATAGAGGTAGAAAGACTAAGTTAAGGATTTGTCATTGTGACCATTTTTCTCCTGTCATTAACCCAATCCAGTCTCTAATATAGGTAGGCATTCTTCTCTTTCCAAACACCAGCCTCCCACCTGCCCAGGCTGAGAAGCCAAGCGATCAGAGCAAGAGCTGCCCTTGGAGCAGGGAGCATGCGTGGCAGAGGGTGAGGTTTCCTAGCACAAAAGGGTGGGGTGGGGGTGAGCAAGGACACAGCTGAGAGGAGGGGCAAATGGAAGATGCTTGTGTGTGTATGTTGGTTGGAGTTTTCAAACCAGGGTCTGGAAAGACTCTGGTGTTTATCAGAAAGGCCAAAGGCCAAGAGATGGTAGTGAACCATCCTAGGTTCTTGAAATAGAGGAGAGAAGTTAGCAATAGGGAGAGAGAGGGCCAGTAGAGGCCAGGGAAAGATGGGGGAACACACGAGAATCTGCATTGAGGGATATTTGGCAGTTAGCATCTTTTTCACCTGGGATTTGGAATGCCTGACTGGAAGAAACTAGTATGGAGTCAGGAGTGGGTATGGTAAGTGCTGCCATCCATTTGGGCCAAACACCAATCCAGGAGAGGTGGAGGCACCAGACAGGAGCAGAGAAGAGCCCTGGGAAGTAAGGGAAGCAGAGAGGCCCCTGGAGGCAGCCGAAGCCTCTGCAGGAGAGAGTTTGTTGATAACAGCAGGTCTTTCCAGAAGACCTGGGTAGAATGGGGGTCATCTCTGCTCCAGCTGTTTCTTGGGAAAAGATCTGGCTCAGGAAAGAGCGCAAAATGCTAGATGAAGGAAGATTCACCACCTATCACTCTTCATCCCCTCCCCCAGGCTGTGCCACCCACTCCCTCCTATGTGACAGGTACTGGTCTTAAGTGTTTGGGAGGCATGAGTGGGGCAGGGGAGATTATCTTTGAAGATTACATTCTAGTGGGGCACACACAATGTGCCACAAAGTACATTACATAGAATGTCAGAGATTTCAGAGTAGGGCAGAGGCAGGACAGAGAGGAGGCAAAGGGGAGAATAGCAGGCGTGTGCAGCTCAGTGGAGGGTCTGCAGAACAAATCAGGTGTGGCACAGGCCCTGGAGTTCCTGTGGTTAAGGGGAAATGCTGGTGCAGAAGTGGAAATCCTGGGGAAGAGGTAGGGAAACATAGCTGTCTGGCCTTGCAGGGAAAATGAGGCATTCTGGGGCCAAGTGTAGAGCCCCAACCTGAGAGCACAGCCCAAGCCAGCCTTTCCTTCAGGGTGAGCAATGAGGCCCCAGGGCAGGAATTACAGAATCACTGGCCCCTCCTCGGCCCAGCTGTCCCGTCACTCATGCCTGCTACCCATTGGTTATTTTTACTATGGAATGTGCCAGCCCCTCGGATTCTCCTGGGGAACAGGGGCTCAAGTTACCCACTGTCCCACTCAGCTCCCCATCTGTGAGTAGGTGTATTTGGGGGTGTCCGGGGTCTTCTGGCTGGGACCAGTGCAGACACACATGTCAACCCTCTCAGTACACATTCCTGTGCATGTGTCTGTGTGTGTAACATTTGCCACTGGTGGTCTGGGAAACAACACTTGTATGTACCCAGAATGTACAAGGCATGGTCTTAAACTTTTAAAAAAAGGGACCCAAACTCAACTTCAAGAGCCAAGCAGAGCTGGGGATGTGGCTCAGTGGTGACACATCTGCCTGGCAAGCACAAGATCCTGAGTTTGATCTCAGTACAAAAAAAAAAGGCCAAGTAGAAACTGGAAAATGAAATAGGTGCTATTGTCATTGTCTGAACTTGGGCATTCTTATCTGACAACCCCAAACATTGTGCAGGTGGAGCAAAAGTCATCACTATATTTCCATATTTTATTTTATTTTACAGTTCTGGCATTTGAACCTAGGACATTCACAGCGAGCTATATTCTCTGCTCTTTTTAATTTTTTTTTTTTAAAAGATGTGTTGAGTCGCTAAATTTCCAACACTGGTTTCAAATTAAAAATCCTCCTGTCTCAGCCTCAGCCTCCAAGAGTGCGGGAATGAATTATGTGTGTGTGCCTCCATGCCTATCTGTACGTAGTTAGTACCCAGGCTTTAATTAAAGCAATAAAGTTAGGGGTCATACTGGCCAATCAGCGTGTGACACTTTATGACAAAGTGGTCAATAACCAGCCACAGAACCATAGACTCCTGAGTGCCTTAATTTGTTAGCTGTGTGACTTTGGGCCTCAGTCACCCTCCTTATTGGGAAGATAGAATGAGTTTATTCATACCATGTGCTTAACACAAGTGCCTCATACAGACCAAGAATGAAATAAATGTTAATAACTACTTAGTACTGAAGTCATAGCTCAGAAACAGGACTAGCACTACCTGTGCATGCTGGGATGAGAATTCCCATTTGAATACACGCAGTCTCAGAAGCTGTGTGGCTCTGGCCAAGTGACAGGACTTCTCTGAGCCTTTAGCTTGACAGTTAAATGAGGATGGGCATGCTCATAAAGACTGCTGGCTCTTGGGGTTGCTGTAAAAGAGGAAACAGTAGCAAAGCACCAGGCCCTGGGTAAATGGCAAAGGAACCTAAGCAGGGAATAGAACTTTGCAGTTTGCTAGTGCTGAATGGGGCAGGGGCAGGGAGTGGGGGAGAGAGCACGTTACAAAATTTGGTGAGTGTGCTCACCTGTGAGAACATGGGGTAAATGACTACTACCTCTGGACGCCTTGTGCTTGTATGTATGGGGTGAGGGTAGACAAGGTAAATAGAGGAAAGCCTTCTCTGCCTGTCTCAAGGAGCCTGGGGAGGGGTTCTTTCCAGTCAGGGTCCATGTCACCACAAAGCTTCCATCCCCGAGGACCCTTGCCCTGAGGATGACCTAGGTGCTGCTCGCCCTGTGCTCTGCCTTGCGGTGAGCTGGGTTGTCTGGCACAGCGTGCCTGTGAGCATATTTGCCAAGTAAGCGAGATGTTGCTGACCTTCCAGAGCCGCCCTGCCGCAAGAGGCTGTGTTGGGCTGACAGTGAGAATGGCCTGAGCTAGACGTCACTGCACCCTTTTCTGTGCCTCAGTTTCCCCATGTACCCAAGGCCCGGGAGGCAGATGGGTGGTGGCGGGACTATCAACGGCGGGAGCTGTCCCGTGGGCGTGCTGGGAGGCAGGTGAGGGCCGCCCCAGGGGAGACAGAGGTGCAGTAAAGAGAAGGGGCGCCAGGTGGGGGTGCAGGCTGGCTGGGGAGGGGCGGGCTCTGGGCGCCGACGCCGCCTTCCCAG
>NW_022900928.1:119265523-119271309 GCF_012274545.1 Fukomys damarensis
CCCAACCCCCGCGACCACCCGGAGCGGCCCCTGCTGCAGTCTTCGGCGCGCAGGGCCCACTTGCTTCTTTGCCGTCTCGTTCAATCGCGCCTGTCTAACCCCAGCCCCTCCGGCCCGCTCTCCCCAGCCCCCCACCCTGGAGCCTTCCATCTTCCGGAGCTCCTGAAAGCACCACACAGGGATCCGCGCTGAGCTCAATAAATTTCCCCAAGCCCTGCTCTGCCCTCCGCGTACCCGGGCCTTCTGCCTGCCTTTGAGAGGCTCTGGCCATATAGGGGATCTTACCCTCGTCCCCCCATCAAATTCTCCCCTCCCGTTTGACACCAATCCCAGGTATCTGTCCTTTCTCCCCAGCAGGAATGGGTGTCCTCTGCCCTCCCAGTCATTCAAGCGCACCCCCTCCCTCTTCTCAGTCATCCTGACTGCCTTATCTTCTCTCTTGTCTCTGGGGATGCTACTCTGACCCAGGCCGTGAGCCTCTATCCAGCAGGGAGCCTCAGCGATGGACCCACAGCCTGGCTGTCCTCTCATTTGCTTTCCTCCTTGCTTCTCCCCAGAACCAGCTGGGCCTCCTGTAGGGAGGCAGAGTGGACATTCCCTGTAGTGCAAACCCGTGGCTCTTGGTCTCTGTGCCCCCTCCATTCCCTACCCCTCCCTCACACACTGGCCACTCGCATGAGTTTCTGCTTGATACAGCAGGTTGGGATGGGAACTGCAGGGACTCAGGAGCAAGTCTCCCCCAACAACTCATTCTGGCTTTTCTCTTTCAGAAAACCGGCCATTCCCGCCGGACCTTTGGCCGACTTACCCATGGTGCGTGGACTGTGGGCTGCTGTAGCCCATGCCCACTTTGCCTCCTGGTCCCTGTCCCTCCATGAGGCATCAAGACCCTGAAGACAGTCCATGAGATATGGGACACCCCCACTCATGTCGACACCCACCCAGCAAGGGTCCCTGTGCACTACAGCTGAGAGGGCTTAGCAATGGGGAGAGGGGCTCATTAGCACACCCCATGGTGGGGGAGGCCTGGGCTTCTGCTCTCCATCTGTGTGGCCAAGTAAGAAGGAGCTCATTGCCATGCTCTGGCCACCAGCATATGGCTCCTGCTTGTCCTGGCACCCACAGGGAAACTGAGGCACAGAATTTGATAGACTGAGAAAGGTGAAAATATGCCAAAGAACCTTGGTTCCTAATGTAACCACTGGGCACTTTTGAGGACCGTGCAACAGTAGAAGAGAGGGTTCATGAGGAAAGTGCCTTTCAGCGAATGCAGACAGATGGGTCTTCAATTGTAAAAAAGCACACAGCAAACACTATAACACAGGGTGAGCATGACCACTAATAGGGAGGTCCAGGTCAGTGCCTGAGCTGGGCCCAGACTAGTATGCGTGTGTGTGTGTGTGTGTGTGTGTGTGGCCAGGGAGACCATCAGTAATTGCCAAGGACTAGAGCCTGTGGGACAGTCAGGATAACCAGCTTAAGCAGGTGGGCTCCCCAGTCCCGAGCACACCCCCTACCCATCCCCACAGGGCAACTGTGGGCACTGAAGACCCTCATGCCCCCTCTGTCCTGCCTGCCCTCCATGTCCCACCCCACAAACACTCTGATAACTGTCTGTCCACATCTCTCTCCTGCTGCTCCTATGGAAGCGAAGTTTTCCGCTCCTGCAGAAAGCAAAGTTACGGTAGGAAGCTGGCTCCTGCCCTAGTCCCCCACCCACCCCTTCTTCCCCAATCAGCCCAACCTCTCCTCACCCTGCCTCAGCTGCATCCTGATGCCTTCCAGCTGGTATGGGGTGCAGGACAGGCTGGCCCTGCCGTTGGTCGAGTACTCTGACAATACGACTCTAAGGTGACTCCCCTGGGGCACTAGAAACAAGACTTTAGAGCATTAGAACCCAGGACTTTGTTAATTTGGGTTTTGTAGAGGGACTTTAATGACAGGGAGAAGAGGGAAAGGGAATGAGGCCCCATAAGGCACTAAGTGGGTGGGAAAAGCGGGGAGAGCAGTTTTGAGAACCCCACAGAGGCAAGGGTCAGTAGCCAGGGGCCCAGAGATGGAGTCAGTGCATTGGCATGGGAGGGGCTACCCTGAGCAGCCCCAGGGGATGTCAGGAACAAAAGGGGAGAAGATGGGGTCCTGGACATCCTCCTTTGGTAAGATGGAGCCTGCTGTGGGGGAGGCAGGAGGCAACAAGGAAGAGTTGGAGGCAGAGGGAGGAGGGCCCTGCCCACACAGACCCCTTCTTCTCCAGACTCAGAGACGGCTGAGGATGACATCAGCGATGTGCAGGGGACCCAGTGCCTGGAGCTTCGGGATGACGGGGCCTTCAGCACCCCCACAGGTGAGCCCTGGGTGCTCCAAGAGCAGGCGGGGGGGCTTCCTCAGGGCTGTTTCCACTCACCGTGCCCCTTTCTCTAGGGGGCTCTGACACCCTGGTGGGCACCTCCCTGGACACACCCCCGACCTCCGTGACAGGCACTTCGGAGGAGCAAGTGAGCTGGTGGGGCAGCGGGCAGACGGTCCTGGAGCAGGAAGCGGGCAGTGGGAGTGGCACCTGCCGCCTCCCAGGCAGCCCAAGGCAAGCACAGGCAACCGGGGCCGGTCCACGGCACCTGGGGGTGGAGCCGCTGGTGCGGGCATCGCGAGCTAATCTGGTGGGCGCAAGCTGGGGGTCAGAGGATAGCCTTTCGGTGGCCAGTGACCTGTACGGCAGCGCGTTCAGTCTGTACAGAGGACGGGCGTTCTCAATCCACGTGTAAGTAACGGCCTCCCCTGGGCCTGCCCTGTCCCGTTTCACTGTGCTGTCCTGCACTGCCCATCATTGCCTCATCAGCCAACAGCCATCTGTCCTGCCCCATGCGTCTCTGTGCACCTCACCCCCCACTGCTTCCACTTCTGGCCCTGGCTATACTCTTTTCCCACACTGCTCCCTCCTTCCGTGCCATCACCACCCACATCCTGCTCCCACCTGTCCTGGCTCACCGTACCATCTCCACAGTCTTGGGGATCCCCTGTCCCTTCCTCATCTCCTCCAAGAGCTCGTTTGTCAGGGGCCCTCTCCTGCCTCACCCATCCAGGCTCCAGTTGTCCCTAGAATCCACCCCCCCAGGGCCCCCTCCGTGCCTGCTGTCTCAGCAGCTGCTGCCTTTTCATCTCTCTGCACATTCCTGTTCCCATGTGGGCCTTTTTCTGGGAGGAACAGAACCTTTCCACACGGCAGCTCCCAGGAGAGCAGGAGAGAGCAAGGGAGCAAGAGAGCAACCAGGAGAAAGAGAGTGAGGTGGTCAGGGGCAGATTGGATGGGGGTGGGGGCTGCAGAAGTGGAGGGATGGGGGCTGTGGGGAGTCAGGGCTGAGGGAGGGAGGGACTGGAGACGGGGCTGGGTGGAGGGGGAGGGCCTTCAATGACAATGGCAGGGGGCATATGACAATGTCATGGGCATGGAAAATACCCAAGGGTGGGGTCCAGAGTAGTCCTCGTGGAGGCTGGAGAGGAGCGGAGGTGTTGGAGTGAGGCATTGGAGCCATTTTTGGATATTTGGGGGCTGGCAGACTCAGGAGGAAGTGCTGTAGCAGAAGAGGGGAGTGGCTGATGGTAGAGGTATGGGGGCATTTGGGGAGCTGACAGGGGGCCTGATTTGTGGTGGGTATGGGTGTGGGGGAGGTACCATCATGGAGGAGAAAGAAAGGGTCTGATGGGGAGGCTTTTTTGAGGGTTGCTGTGGTGGCCAGTGGTGGCAGGGGAGAGGTCTGGTCCTATTGGGGAACCCCCCCACACCAGCTCCCTTGGTTTATTTCATTGGCATCACCAGGCTTTCCTGTGCCCTGGACTTGCCTCTCCTTCTCTGCTTTTCTTTCTGAGGCCCTAACTGGAGCCTGGAGTTGCTATGGCAACTTAGGAGGAACCCATTTCCTTAGTGATGATGTCTGTGGTACAGAGTCTGGCCTGGAGCACTTGGAGCTGCCGGCAAGAGGCCTCCTCTGATGTCCCGTTTCTCTGTAGGCCTCGCCCACTTCACAGAGCCCATTCCTCTGTGACTCTGTTGCTACCCCCCAGAAAGTAAACTCTGCCTCCCTGAAGGCTGCTGGCTGAGGCTTTTCTCCCTTGCAGGGCCCTAGGAATTGCCTCTCTTCTCTTCCCCCAGGCAGGGGTGGGTCTGCAGAGTGGGTAACTGAGCCACGTAGGATAAAATATCTTTATACTCACACACCCCTAGAACTTCTACAGCTGGCGGGTACCGTGCTGTTTCTCCCTTCTACGTCCCCAGAAACCCAGACAATTGAAAAAGAGCAAGGGCTCAGAAGTCAGACTACCTGGATTTCAATCCTGGCACCTAGTTAAGTGCATTCAAAGGGAGCACTTAACCTCTTGGAAGCCTTAATTTCTTCTTGTGGAAATGGGGATAATACCAGTTCCTGTCTCGAGGGACTGCTGGGAGGATTAAATGACTCAATGCATTTGAAGCACTTAGTATATGCCTGGCAACAGTAAATATTCACTGAGCCATTTCCTTAGTTTTTAAACTGTCTAATGTGTGGGGTATAATAGCTCTCAGATTCCTTTTGTTGCCCTTCTTTATGATTGATGTGCCTCCCCCAATGGCCTTGCTGGGGTAAACTGAGCCCTGGCTCTTGGGCATCACGGCTGTATTAGGTGAGGGTGTTTTCAGGGTTGACAGACTCCTTCCCTCCTCCTCATCTCCACACCCCCTGTTCAGGCCCACTTGGTAGTTATTTCTGAGCTGAGTTATTTCTGAACATATCCCTTGGAGGGGGCTTACATGCTCTTAGGATTTCTAAGACTGAAGATACCTTTCTGAAGGGCGAGACAAAGACAAGGGACTATGTTGTAGGCAGACTGAGCAGAGGGAATGGGAGCTTGGGTATCCCATTCCCAAGGATCCCAGTTCCCACCTGCCAGTACTGGTGGTGGTGACAGGGATGGAGTACTGCTTCCTGAAGACTTGTGCCTGGGACACAAGGAGGCAGTTACTATCTTCTGGGGGCAACTATAAGGGGATGTGTCCTGCCAGCTGGGGTCAGGAATGAGCGGGAGGCTGCATTCCTGAGAGGGTCCCTTCCCATCCAGCCCTCCTGTCTTTGCTCACCACCTCATTTTGAGTTCTAAGCCTCATTGTTTCCTTTCCCTCATGCTCGGTTCTGTTCCTGCTGTTTCCCAGCTTCTAGGGCTGGGGAGAGGTGCTGGCTAGAGCCCCTGGGGCTGAGTCTGTACCTGGACCCAGCCACTAGCGTGGGCTTTTGGTGCATGAGCTGCTGGCCTCTCCCCAGCACCTGCTCTGGCTGTGCCCTCCTCGTGGGGGTGGGGGGCAGGAGAGTTTGGCCCATGTCACACCCAAGCCTGCCCAGCATGCCCCACTGCCTAATCACTTCCACAGGCTGAAGGTCTAGAAGGGGAGACCCCCTGAATCCTCTACCCCTCTCGGTCTTGGTTCTGCAGCAGTGTCCCTCAAAGTGGATTGCGCAGGGAGGAGCCTGACCTTCAGCCTCAGCCGGCAAGCGAAGCCCCACGTCCTCGCCCGGCCCTTCCACCTCCCTCCAAGTCCGCGCTGCTCCCCCCACCGTCCCCTCGGGTGGGTAGGCGGGCTTCTCCGGGACCCAGCGCTCAGCCCCCGGCCACCCCCACATCGCCCCACCGGCGCACTCAGGAGCTTGCGCTGCCAGAGGACGCCACCACCGAAGAGAAACGAGGGAAAAAATCCAAGTCGTCTGGGCCCTCGCTGGCGAGCACGGCAGAGTCTCGGCCCCAGACGCCACTGAGCGAGG
>NW_022900928.1:119271850-119302345 GCF_012274545.1 Fukomys damarensis
GAGAGCCTGGCGAGCCCCCGCTCTTCTCCCGGCCCTCCACCCCCAAGACCTCGCGGGCAGTGAGCCCAGCGACCTCCCAGTCACCCCCTTCAAGCATCGCGAGCAGGTCCGGGGACAAGCCCGGGAGGACCCGGAGCCGTGGGCCGGTGGGCAGGACAGAGACGGGGGAAGGCCCGCAGCAGGAAGTTAGGCGGCGGGACCAGTTCCCTCTGACCCGGGGCAGAGCCATCCAAGAGTGCAGGACCCCCGTGCCACCCCCTACCGCTGATCCTCCTGAGGCCAGGACAAAAGCCCCTTCAGGTCGGAAGCGGGAGCCCCCAGCGCAGGCCGTGCGCTTCCTTCCCTGGGCCACGCCGGGCCTGGAGGGAGCTGCTGTGCCCCAAACCTTGGAGAAGAATAGGGCGGGGCCTGAAGCGGAAAAGAGGCTGCGCCGAGGGCCGGAGGAGGATGGCCCCTGGGGACCCTGGGACCGCAGAGGGGCCCGCAACCAAGGCAAAGGTCGCCGGGTCCGGCCCACCTCTCCTGAACTCGGTAAGGCAGCGAGAGGGCTGGGAATGTCCCCATGCCTGGGTGACAGGGACTTTGGGGGACTTTAGGGCTGCTTTTAAGAACAAGAGCTAGCTTGGGGCTGCTAGGCTGCCTGTAAGGGTGCTGTTGGTACCGACAGGCTCCGGTTGCAGTGGAGGACTGTGAAGGTCCTTGTGCCAAAACGTGCCACTGGTGAGGTGGAGTGCGAATATGTTTGAAATGAGGCCGAACGGAGCTGGGGTGTGAGCAAGACTGATGACCAGATGCCTGCTATAGTTTCCCTAAGGTCCAGTGACCCTGCTGTGTCACATTTCATCAATGGGAAGAGGCACTGGTGGGAACCTAAGGAGCCCTCAGTGCCCCTCCCTCCCGCTGTGGGAGAAGAGACCTCACTCTGCCCTTCCCTTCCCAGCACCATCCCCTGACCCAGCTGTAGCCACTGAGGTTTGACTTGGCCTCCCTTTCTAGCCTCCTCTCTCCATGCCCTCCATCCTGCATCTCTGAGATGACTGGTCCTTACACATGACAGTCTATGTGTGTCTGCTACCTTCTCAGGGGCAATGAGCAACATCACCAACTGGAGAATGCTGCTGCCCCAAACCTACACGTCCTGAACAGAACCTTGTCTCATTCCTGGAGAGGAAGAAGAAGCCATCCTTGACTAGTTTCCACTCCCTGCTGCTTCTCCCTCCTAATACCTCTCCCCACTGTGCCTGGGAGACCCAGCCAGTATCATTGACTTACTACCACCTTGTATTTTTCTACATCAAAATTATTTTGTTTTTAAGTACAACCACCTTAAAGCCTTTAGGGATGATAAGGCTCCCATCCATCATCCTACTAATCACCATCACTGCATACCCCCACCATGTCCCAGGCGTTGTGTTCACTTGGCCCACAGGGTATAGGCTATCTCATTTCAGCCTGTATGCCAGCTCTGCAATGTATTGGGTGTTATCCCTCCATCTTCCAGATAACACAACCAAGGCTCAGAAAGATTATCTCATTTGCCCCAGGTGGTGTTGCTAGAAATCAGCAGAATTGGGATCTTCACTGCCTTTTGGGCTGTCTGCATTGTCCTTTATCTAACTTAGAGATTGTCTAGGTTGGAAAATACCCAGAGAGAATCAGGACAGTGGGGTTTTATTATCACTTTGTATGAGCTCTCTATAAGCATAGATCACATCTTATTTCCTGTCATGTCCCGGGTACCCATCAGTGCTCTGTATGCAGTAAGGACAGTGTTACTATCTGGTGAAGGGATAAAATCAAGGCTGATATTCCTAGGCCCTGCCAGTCCTTCTGCTGCTCCTTCTTTGGAGTCTGATGGCCTCAATATTTTGACAGTTCCGCACCTGTTGCCCTGTGCAACTAGTGTTACCACTTACGTCTTGGCTACTCAGCTTGACCTCTGTTTGAAACTGACACAGTCTTGTGATGCTCCAAGTGCTTCACACAGAGCCTGTGATGCCACATATAATGACTGGTTCATGTGAAGACACCCACAGCATGCCCTCACCTTCCTCCAGAAGCCAATACTAATTATGGATGAAGTGGGGGCTCCGCTGCCCTGTCCAGAGAACCTTCCTTCTGGCTTTCTCTTCCTTGTCTCAGGACATGGCGGAAAGAGACTATTTGCTCCCCCAGCTTTGCCTTGCAGAAGCCTCTCTGAGGCTTGGCTTTCTAGGATGCGGGGCTCCAGTCATCCCTCAGAGATGGAGTCCTCTTAACTATCACCCCTGTGTCCGGCAGAGTCCTCAGATGACTCCTATGTATCCGCTGGAGAAGAGCCCCTGGAGGCCCCGGTGTTTGAGATCTCCCTGCAGAACATGGTGGTGGCACCAGGGGCTGATGTGCTACTCAAGTGCATCATCACTGCCAACCCCCCGCCTCAAGGTGAGCAGCGGGGCAGGAGCTGGGAGGGGCTGATATGGCACATGTGGGACAGGGAGGGGGTGGTTTGCCCAGAATCCTTTGAGGGAGGGCTGGGTAGGAGGGGAGCCATCCACTCCCTGAGGGCTGCCTTAACTTGGTTCAAGTGGATTGCTCAGGACCCTTCCCCCCACACCTCCCAGGGAGGAGGGCAAATTTCTTAGAGTTTTGTGGGGTGGGGAGAGGAGTGGTTTGGCTTCTTGGAAGGGCTGGGTGAGAGTTGTCCAGCAAGCCTCTGTGGACCATGGTGAGCTGGTTCCTGCCACTTCCCCGCAGTGTCATGGCACAAGGATGGGTCGGTGCTCCGCAGTGAGGGCCGACTGCTCCTCCGCTCTGAGGGTGAGCGCCACACCCTGCTGCTCAGGGAGGCCCAGGCAGCTGATGCAGGAAGCTACATGGCCACCGCCACCAACGAGCTGGGCCAGGCCAGCTGTGCTGCCTCACTGGCTGTGAGACCTGGTAGGGAGCCCGTCGAGCCCAGGTCTGGGTGGGGTGAGCTATGACCCTTCCTCGTGGTTCTGAGGTCATTGCCCAGATTACCTTCCCATGTGTAGCCGAGAGTTTGGTTTCTCAGACAGGTTGTACAATCCTTTCTTGTGTGTCACACTCCCACCTCCTGTCCCAGAGAAAGCATTTTCAGTGGTCCTATCATCAGGGCAAGGCCCACATTCCCAAGGTATACCCCAGGCTGGCCAATTCACAGCCAGTGAAATTTATCTTTTAGACAGCCTCCAAATGCCATCTTCCTGTGGCAATTCCCTGAGCTGGGTCTGTGGGGAAGGCATATTATCTTTGAATCTCTGAGATAAAGAGTCTTCCAGCTCAAAGGGCTGGACAGCCACCAGGAGCCTTTTGAAGGCATTTTCTTCTAGGACAGGCCAGCCCCAGTAAAGAGTGGCTTTCAAGTGACACTCTGCTTCTCCTGTTGAACCCCAAGCTCTGAAGAGGTGCAGCTAAGAGCACCTTCTGGAGGTGTGAGCCTGCCTGGAGTGCTGAGCCTGCCTTGTTTTCTATTTTTATGAAACCTCACTTGGTGTTGGACTGCTTCCTTTGGGTTGCAGCCCAGTTTCTCTCTGACTCAGGCTGGGCTGGACTGCTGTCAGTATGCATAGCCAGTTCTGCTCATTCAGGTGGCTGGGCCTGATGTCATCCTGGTCCTGGGCAGCAGGACAGGGGCAGGGAAGGATGAGTAGAGGGTATCATAGGAGGCAAAGGCACAAGCTCAAATCTCAAGTGGTTTACCATCGGGCGTCCAGACCTAGCCTGAGGACAACACAGGACAGGTGCATCCAGCGCAAGAACAGTTGAGCATTGGTCATTGTTCTGCGAGATGCCAGGGCTGGAAGGAGGCTGGGAGTTAGACTGGGTGGGGGTGCCGAGCAAGCCAGGAGGAAAACAACACACACTGTTTTTTTTTTTTTGCTGCGAGAGATAAGACAACAGAGCCCACATGTGTGGTCCCAGGGCCTTAGACCACTGCATTGCAGAGATGTCTCGGTGGGGTCTGATCTCTGCCCCTATGTTACATTAGCTCCTTTGGTCACACCACAGAGCTTTGTGGATTGGCAGGTCCTCTTCCTTTGCTTTCTCATCCCTCCCAGGAGCTACATTTGAGGCTTTCTCCCTCTCTCCGCTTCCTCCTCGCTGAATCATGCCAGCCCTCTCTACATGCTTCCATCCTTCCATCACCTTTGAGATCTGGCCTCTGACTCAGCTCCCAGCTCCCTTCAGGGGCTAAGCCCTGGCTCCCAGACACCAGTCAATACCTGGCTTAGACTGTGATTTGGTGAGAGGTGGGGTGAGGGGTTGCCCCAATACTGGCTCAGGGCCATTTGGGAGCCTTTTAAGTTTGGGAAGGCAGCTTGGGGCATGGCAGCTGTCAGCACTTGACTGGGAGTTCTGTTTGCCACATTGAACCTCTCTGAACTTCAGTTTCCTCATTTGTAAACCAGAGATAATTATACCACCTTTACAGATGAAAGTGAATGTGCGAATGAGCTTTATGAACTGTAAAGTTGTAAGACAAATGTTAGGTTAGCGTTCTCACCTTTACAGATGAAAGTGAATGTGCGAATGAGCTTTATGAACTGTAAAGTTGTAAGACAAATGTTGTTAGCGTTCAGGGGTGATGTTGTGCACATGGGCTCAGCTTTCCAGGAGGACCTGGGAAATGTCTTCCCCTTCCCTGCTTCTTTCTTCAGATTGTGCTGTGATGACTTCATCCCTGCTTTTTCTAGCCCCATGTCCTTGGGTGCTCCAGCATCACTGTGCCTCCTTTGCTCTGCGGAGTCAGAAAGCCTTCATCACAGTGGTTGATTGCACCAGGCATTGTAGCAGCCCCCGTAAGTCAGGCTGGCTCCAGGGCCCAAGAGACTGGCATACGGGTTCAGACTCAGCACTGGTCATTGTGGAGCACTGTGACTTTCTTACCCTACAAGGCACTGTTTGGTCCAGAGTGGCTGGATAGGGGCCAGTGGACCCAGAGAGCAGCCGGAGTAGGCGGAACCAGTGGTAGCACAGACTTTGGCAAAGGAGGTGGTTCCAGGCCTGGAGTCTGTCAGGAGTGGAGCTGGGGAGGGTGCCCCACAGGGTGGCTATGAGGGCCTAGGGTACAGGCGGAGAAAGGGAATGGGCAGTGTCTTATGGGAAGAGGCTTGTGTGGAGCTACGGCCCTTTCTTGGTATCTCCCCATCTCCAGGCCTAGTGCCATGGAAACCAGGGCTGACAGCCCAGTGTGTTCCTGAGATGCCCACCCCAACAGGGTTGCTTTTGAGAGCCCACAGATCTGTTCCTGCTTGGGTACCATGGTAACCAGGAAATGGTTTGGGGGCTGGGGTATGCAGGCAGAGCCTGGTGTTATCCAGCTCCAGCAGCTGCCCCCAGCAGTAGATCCCTCCTCCTCCCTGAATAACTATTTCAAAGGGGAGGGGGCAAGGACAGGGACTTCTGACTCGGGAGTGTGAAAAGTGTGCTTAACCCAAGTGGTGCCTTTTCTCTTGGCCACTGCTGAATGTATCACAAGTACCCACTGAATTCACACCCGTGGCTAGTGCCCCATCTCTAAACAACAGTTTCTTCTTCTTTTAGAGTGCCATATAGTTTTCTCACTTTCACATCTCTTTCTTTGACCAACATCACATTGGAGTTGATAGGTGGTGACATTCCCATTTTACAGCTGGGAAAACTAAAGTGTGAAGAGTACTGTGACAGAGCTAGCACCAGGCCAGTAGCCTTTATTGAGCATCTGTATCTGCCTGGGAATGTTACAATCAATACGTGATTTAGGGTGATGGAAATAGCTCACCCAAGAAACTACATTTAGTGTGAATAGCGGATAAAAATAACACAGTTACTTAGCATTAATAGAGTTCTTTCTATGTACCAGCCCCAGTGCCAATTGGGTAATCATACTTAATCCAGCCCTGTGAGATAGATTCTATTATTATATCCACATTTCAGACGAGGAAACCGGTACTGGGAAAACTTCAGCAAATTGCTGCAGGGCAGTGCTGACCAATAGGTCTTGCCATGGTAATGGATGTATTCTGTGTCCGCGTTGTCCAGTATTAGTTGCTGCCAGCCACATGTAGCTATTGAGCACTTTAAATATGGCCAGCACGACTGAGGAGCCAAGTGTTTCCTTTGATTTCATTTTAATTGCCATGCATTTTAATAGTGCCTGTGACAAATGTCCTGCCCTATTGGATGCCAAGCTCTAGAAACATGGCACCTGTTGGAGACTGGAGTCCTGCCCTGAAGCACCAATTCCATGTCTCCCAGAAAGACATTCCTAGGCACTGCATTGTCTCTGAGGGGGTTTGGGTTTAAGATGCATCTGTGTTCGTGAGGAGGGGACTGCCCAGGTCCTCTGTGAGTGGGACAGACTGAAGACTTTTTCTGCTTCTTCTTTTGACTCCCTGCCTCCATCATGGCCATGATCCATTTCTTTGCCCAACTGCGTGGCCTGTGCACACTCTACTCACTCCCACAGTGGGCTCTACAGGAGGTCCTCTAGGTGCTGTCAGGAGGAGAGTGATGTGGGGGCCCTATCTGCTGCCTGCAGCCCTCCCCTCAGGCACAGTTCTCATGTGCTTGAGCCCAGCACCCTAGCCTTCAGCTGGCCATGGTTTTCTTGTCTGTAAAGTGAGGATCATCCTGACTCATGGGCTAAATACTCAGTAAGAATTGTAAGAGTCGGGCGAGGGGTGAGTCAGCCACAGACATTTGGGCTAAAGGACATGGTGCTTCAAAGCTTATTCTAGTCCCACTCATATGATCAACCCTATCACAAAAGAGGTTGTTTATTGGGAGTCATGAATACAAAAGAAAAGGAAGAAAGTTTTGCCACCTACCCTTGCCTTGCTCTTCTCCTGCTCTGGGTTCCAGGCCACCTGTAGCATAGTTGCAGGTTCTCCCTGGCAATGGCAGCAGCAGCAGCCAATGGAGAGAACATTAGAATGCCACTCGGCCCCTGTTGTCCGTCCTAATGGGGGTCTGGGAGACACTTGAGAAAGCATGGTGGTGTGGTCCACTCCACCAAATTCAGCCCTTCCTCCCCACACTGACTGCCCAAGCAGGTGTACCCTCTGCGCAGACTCTTCAAGGATGTTATCCTGAGTGGAATTTCTCACTCACAGCCTGTCACACGAATGGGGACCTGATGTACTGTGGGTGCAAACACTTCCTCTAGCCTGGAGCAACCCAGTATAATCATACGTGGGAAATTTCAACACTTGCCTGGCCAGGCCAGGCTGATCATGTGACATTCTGTCTGATGCTTCATACGTTTTAAACCTGAACCATTCTCAGCACAGTTCTCCTTCTCGTCCTGAGGAGATAGTCATGTCAGCATCCTGTGGAAACTCCCACATCTTTGGGGCCTGTGCCCTCCTTTCTCCTCACTTTTCCATGGTGGGATCACTGTGGTGGCCATTTCCTCATATCCCCCTCCTCTACCAAAATCAGGGGGAGCCACTCTTGGCCTTCAGGGTAAAAGCCACACACCTTCAGCTGCTCTCCGTCTCCTGGATCCAAGGGGCCAGCAGAGGCCTGAGGATGCCCCGAGAGTGGCCAGAGCAGCAAAAGGCATCTTCTGTCACATTATGATGTCTAATTCTTCCTTCACTCAGATGTGTCACCCTACAGTTGAACAGTGAGCCTCCATGCACGTGTTTTTTGCCTCAGAACATCTGTCTGTGGAAGTTCTTCTGCATGGACTACTTTTCCTTTTTTTTTTTTCCCTTCCTGCTTTAAATGCTAACACCACCTCTTCTCTGTTTCCTCTTTTTCCCTGAGCAAAAACTCATCTTTAGCCCTCTGTACTCCTGTGACCATTTTATCTGCCCCTCTCATGCCACCTTGTCACTCATTCCTTCTTGCTCTGTGTATCTGGCTTGCCTTTCCTGCCAGCCAAAGGCCCCTGAGGACATGACTGCCTTTTTCACTCCTTAACCTTTGCAGCCACGCACAGACAGTGAGGACAGCGTGTACTGCCATGAGTGGATGTGAGGCAGTGGTAGGCTCAGAGAGCCTCAGAAGCTCCAAGCTCTGGGAGCAACCTGCGTAACACATGGAGTCAGGACACACGGCTGCAAAGGGTACTGAGTCTGTGCCTAAGAGTGGAGTGTGGGATGACAGAAGAGACCAGGGAGCTATGACCTTCAAAGTGTGACCCTCCGACTGGCATTCTCTTGGCCTGTATTAGAAATCCAGACTATGAACTCTAGCCCCAACCTATGGAATTTCAAAATCGGGGGGTGGGTCCCAAAAGTCTGCGGACTAAGGATAGCCTTCCAGGTGATTCCAATATACAGTAAAGTCCGAAAGTCACTGCCAAGGAGTTAAGAGACCTGGGTGAAAATGAGAAGCCTGTTGGTGAAATTTAGAAGCACATGGACTGTGGAGTCAGCCCTCTGTCCAAAGCCCTGCTCTGAGGTAGAATGGTCAAGTGCTTGAGACTCAGTGGAATCATCTCTTATGGTCATTCTCCTTGAGAATTGGCAGTAGTCCCTAAGCTTTCATATGCATAAGAATCACCTGGGTGCTTTTGAAATTTTCAGAAAGTCTTAATTTTGCAGGCCAGATAAGGCTCAGGAATCTGTATGTCCAAGAAGTTTCAAGCTGGTCCTGATGTGGGTGGTTCAAGGATCATTCTCAAAGTCCTGATATAAAGGCCTTGTGTGATGCCTCTCATCTGCTAGATACTGACAGGTGGCTGTAGCTGTCTATGATGAGAACATGGCAGGGGATGCAAGACGGGCGGGATGTTGGGACCAACCGGATGTGCTTGTTGGTCTGGGGAAGGATGGTTCAGTATATTGTTTAAGTAGGTTTGACCAGGAAGCAATGCAGGAAGGTTAGATAGGTTCTTCGTAGAGGTGTGGGGGACAACTGTGAGGGGGTAGTCTTTCCATGGTGTAGGTTTGGGGGTACCCGCTCCCCACTTCCTGGATGGTGTGACCACTTCTAGTTTGAGCCAGGTTTGTGGGCAGAGCAGAGCAGGGCAGGAATGTTAGAGACCGTCTATAAAAAGGGTTTTGACAGTGAGACAGTGACAAATAGGTGGCACCAGAGCCTGGTGGAGCCCTGGACTCCTCCATCAAGCTTCTGGAACACAGTGTGGGGGTATGGCAGGGTCTTGTCTCAAGGAGGCCTGGTTCTGCCACTGGAGCTTGAGCCTCCTGCCTGGCTGCCTTGACAGTTCCTGTCTCACAGGGGCTTGAGGACTTGGGCTGCTGGGTGACATGTTTCTGGGGTGCTGTTCCCACAGGCGCCGCCAGGGGTCTCTGAGCCCCCTCCCCCAACCTGGCCAATCCTGTGCTCCCCAGCCACTGTCCAGCTTGGAGGTGACCCTGGAGTAGGCGTCCCTGCTCCAAGGGGACTATCTCAGAGTCAGATAGGGCCCAAGCCTCCAGCACCAAGTGCCCTGAGGCCCTCTCCACCCGAACCTCGAGACAGCCAGCCCAAATGGAGGGCCCCTCCTCTGCCTGGTCCCAACCACTCCTTCCTAGGCAATGCTGGGAAACGCAGGTCATAGCTTGAGAATGTGGCCCCTGGTGGGGGTGAGAGGGTGGGAGGTAGGAGAAGGACATGTGACCCCTGCTTAACAACCCCCTCCTCAGCCCGGATGCCAATGGGTGCCAGTTAGCAGGGGGTTTTGGGGATGAAGCAGCCTTCACGTTCCTCATCATTGGTCCTGGTGGGGCTGATGGGAGGAGGGCAAATTGCCAGAAGGTGCTCCACAGAACATTTGGGAGGGTTAGGCACAGGCTCATGTCCTGGGCTGGCTGCCGGGCCAGACCTGCCTTTGCAGGACTCAGTTGGCAGAGGGGTGCTGTGGGCCCCCTTAGGTTGAGGAGGCATCTCTGGAAGAAGAACGAAGGTCCTAACAGATCTCTGTTTGCAGGGCTGGATAGAGCAGGCTGTGGCCTGGCTCTATACTATTTGGGATTGTTCAGTGCATTCCCAGGTTGGGGTCTTGGTGGTTTGATCAGGACAAGGCACAGGTAGGGGCATTGGCCATTGGCACCTCCTTTGGTGGACTTATTGACCCTGATGGGTCAGGCTAGAGTCTTGGATACTACAATGCAGTGCCAGCCCACTCCTATCTTCTTCTGGGCCAAAAGACCTGGAGTCAAGGCCCTTTGGAGAGGCCCTGCTCCTGTCAGTGTCAGAGTTGTAAGGAGAGGAAAGGCAGACTGCTGCTTGGGAATGAGCTAAATTCAGCTAGGCTGGGCTCTGCCCCTCCCTCGCTCTCCCTCTGCTCCTGACGGCTGCCTGTGGTCTCAGCAGGCACCACCTTCCCAGCCAGCCCAGTGCTGCCTGCCTGCCTGCCTGCCTGCCACCCAGCCTCTAGCTGGCCACCCCCACCTTCCCCTTCCCCCTTCTGGGCTCCTTCCCCTCCCCCAAGGCCAGCTAAGTGCCGGGCCTTGGCTGGGTCGGTGAGTGAGCGGGGCTGGGCAGGCTGGGCTTGTGCTCCCGGGGGAGCCAAGGCAGAGTGGGCAGTGGGGAGGCAGCAGGAGGGCCTGGTGCCAGGGCAGAGCCTTCAGGAAGGTGCAGGCTGGGGTCCGTGTGCAGAGTCTCGGGGTAAGTTGGGGTGCAGTCCTTCTGGGGGCTTTGGGTGGGGGAACACAGGAGGAGGGGCCAGGGGGCTGTGGCAGATTCATGTCTGTATTTGGCAGTCGGATAGGAGCCAGCTCTGTGAGGCTGGGCCCCTGGCCAGTTACAGGGGAGGGCGTCAGGGCCCTGGGGACTCCCCTCCTCCAAGGCAGACTCTGGTGCCCCCCTTCTTCCTAAGGCTTCCCTTTTCTGTAGGTGACCCCAACTTTCCTATCTCCTGAGAGTTTTGGGGTCCATTCTGTAGGGCTAGGGCCAACAGGTGCCCTGCGGTGTCTATGGCAGGAAGCTGAGAAAGGAGAGGGGGAAGGGCAGGCTGGACAGTGCTGCCTCATTGGCCCTGGATCAAGGTCAGAATCGGGCTTGTCTGAGGTGTGTGTCCCTGTGCACCAGACCCAGCTCTCCTAAGAAATGAATGTCTGGGCTCTGCCACTCTGGGGTTCCAGAGATGAGACCACCTGCTTTAGAAGTCTATGACTGATAGTTTGGGCCCCCAGTCCATGCCAGGAATGTGGGTGCCCTGATCCAGTGGAGTTCCAGGTCTCCCTTAATCCTCTTTGCTGGCCAAGTCCTTTGCATTAGGCCATTCCTGGTGATGTCCCCTCCCAAGAGGATCAGCAGGGTAACTGTTGGCAGAGCCGGCGGCAGATGAGGAATCAGAGGCTCGAGGAGAGGAAGCGCCTGGGCAAGGTCACACAGCGAGCAAGCAAAGCCCAGGAGGTGAAGTCAGGCCAGGCCTGCAGGAGCTACCTGCACTCACTCTGGGCCCTGGGGGATAGCCCAGCCTGCTGGCTCGCTCTCTCTGCCCACTTCCTCCTCTGGCATCCCCTCTGTCTCTCCTCCAGGTGGGTCCACATCCCCTTTCAGCAGCCCCATCACCTCCGATGAGGAGTACCTGAGCCCCCCGGAGGAGTTCCCGGAACCTGGGGAGACCTGGCCCCGAACCCCTACCATGAAGCTCAGTCCCAGCCAGAACCGCCATTCTTCTGACACTGGCTCCAAGGCGCCCCCCACCTTTAAGGTCAGACCCCTGAGGCTGGTGCCCAAACCCCCATGGGCCCCCATTCCTTTGTCTGCTCCCTTGTTCTTGGGCCCATGCTTAGGCTCCAGCAAGACTTGGAACCTTGCCCCCTTAACCCTTCTTACCCAGAGCCACCCTCAGTGTGGAAGAGCCCATTGCCCCTGATTCCCTAACCCCAGGAGCCAGTGCTATACCCTGACTGTCACCCCTCATGCTCCGGGGTCCCCCTCAGGTCTCACTTATGGATCAATCAGTGAGAGAAGGCCAAGATGTCATCATGAGCATTCGTGTGCAGGGGGAGCCCAAACCTGTGGTCTCCTGGTGAGTAGCAGCCACTTTCACCCCCCACAAGCACCCCACCCCAGCCTGGGCCCTTGAGCTGGCTTTGCTGGAATGCAGTGGAGCCCTAGAGGACTTCCCAGGGCCTGTCCCAGGTAGCACTCCCCTATACACTCCTGTCCCTGGGCTGGTGCTCAAGGCTCATTCAGAGCCTCCTCTTCTGGGGAGGGGTTTGATAATACATGGTCTCACATTTGCCCACTTAGGATGAGTAGCCAGAAGTCCTCTTACCCTACCCTCACAGTGGATGGCAGGGTAACTTTTGAGGCCCACTTTGTGCCCAATTCTGTGCTGGGCCTGGTCATCACAATTTGTTTCCGAGTTCCTGGAAACCCAGAGTCACATGTGGGTCTCAGCTGTGGTGCCCTGCTCACCCTGGGGGCCTGGAACATTGACCGCTCAGTGTGTTTTCCTGTTGGTTTGGGTTCTGTTGTTCATTTTTAAATGATTGTCTGGTTTCCACTGTGATATTTTCAACATTGTAAATTCATAGCCCTTTTGGGAAGCAGAAAAGCTATCTTTCCATTATAGATAAATAACAATAAGATGGGGAAAATTAAGAACAGTTCAGAGCTAAATAGCAAGGCTCTATTCCAAATGCAGTGGTTCTAAGCCGAGACCCAGGTGGGCTTCTGTGTTCTGGAAGTTCTTGGAGGGGCATGGTGGTAGAGGCAGGGTGAAGATCTCGCTCAACAACCCCTGGGTGCCCTGGTTAGTAGGACAGGTTTGGGGAGCAAGTGAATAGCGTGGAGTATGAGAGACCTGCGTGTCTCTGCAGTCCTTCTCTGCTGCACCTGCAGGCCAGGTCCCGGGGCTCTGGGCTGAGTTCTTGTCTCTGACAGGCTGAGAAATCGCCAGCCCGTGCGTCCAGATCAGCGGCGCTTCGCAGAGGAGGCGGAGGGTGGATTGTGCCAGCTTCGGATCCTGGCAGCTGAGCGTGGCGATGCTGGCTTCTACACCTGCAAAGCAGTCAATGAATATGGCGCTCGGCAGTGTGAGGCCCGCCTGGAGGTCCGAGGTGAGAGCCTCACACCCTCACGGCCTCCACCTGGCCCCATGCCCACCTACCCATAGCTCTCACACAACCTCGGTCACAGGATGCCACACTCTCAAGGGCTGGGCTATCCCCTAGTCCAGTTGCTTATGTTAAAGTTGAGCAAACTGAGGTCCAGAGAGAGGAAGCAACTTGCTCAGATCCACAGAGCAAATTGTTCCACACTTAGCTTACTACACTATACTGCTTTCCCCGTGTTTCATCATGGCAGCCCCTGATGCCGGCCACAGACCCTGCTTCACATGGCCCGCCATCCTGTCTTCACATCCCCTAAGCCTTTGTCACCATGCTGTGCCAGGCCCCTCACTCATACCCATTCCCCGCTCTCCTCTTGCACCCTTGCCCTCCCTACCTTCCTTTGCTGTGCAGAAGCTCTTGTGGTTGCGGGTAGGGGTGCAGTGGGAGTGTCAGGTGCTGGACCCGTTCGGAGGGACCCTTGGGGTGATTTGGGCATGGAGCACTGTAGGGACCCAGGAGTCCTGGGGTGGGCAGATCCCTAAAATGTGGAGAGAGCTGCGCCTCAGGGTTGGGGACATAACACAGAGACCTCTTAGGAGTTGGGGTGACAGGCCCAGCCAGGCTGCTGTCCTCTCGGCTGCCTGTTGCTGCCCTCCCACCTCTGCCTTCCCTGTGATGGCTCAGAAGCAGGACCTCTCCTCAGCGATTCACTTTGCCATCTTCCCTCCCCGCCTCTCACGAGGCTTAGTTCCTTTGCCTGGCAGAGGCTGGCTCTGGGAACGTCCCGAGTAACCCTTGGCACTTACAGTCATGGTCCCTCTGCCAGCCCTCACCTGCCTCAGCACCCTGGTGCCTCTCCTTCCTGTGGTTGCCACCTCTTTGGTATCTATTCTTCAGTCCCCACCCCCGGCCTGCTCCTCCTCCTCTAGGGCCCAGCTCTGCCTCGCTTCTCTGTGTTAACCCATGTCTTGATGCTTTTCTCTTTGGGATTCCTCCCGACATCCTGCAGGCTTCGGGGTGCTCCTGATGCCTGTGAACGTCTCTCCCCTGGTTGCCCTGGGTCTCTGCTGCCCAAGAACCCGAGGGACCCGGCCTCTGGCTAGCCGATGGCCCTCCCATCCCAGGCCTGGCCTTGGGGGAGCTGAAAGCGGCAGTGCTGCCTGCAGTGTTAGAGGCAGCTCCGTGTCCCGAAGGGCCCTAGCCAGGTCTGTGTGCCAGTGCGTGTGTGCGCGTGCCTGTGTGCGTGCGTGTGCGTGTGCTGCACTAACCTGCCGCTTGCTGACTGAGGTTTTTGTCTGTATACAGGCGAGTGAGCTCAGGGGGCCGCCTGCGCTCCCCCCTGCTACCCTCCGAGCTGCACCCCTGTCTCAGGCACCTCTCGGACCTCGCTGTGTTTCACTGCCTCCTGCCCACAGACCCAGCCGGCCTGCCGGCCCGGACCAGTCCCAGCCTTCCCCCCCTTCCCCTCCCCATGCAGCACCCCAGGGTACCCCACGGGCCCCTGCAGACCTTCCCTCCTCAAATGGACACGTGGCTGGGAGGCCCCCAGGTGGACTGAGTGCTGGAAGGGCTGGCCAGGAGGGGTGTCAAGCCTGTGGGGAGCACCAAGCGAGTGCATGTGCTACGCTGCTGCAGGCCACTGTCTGTCTCTCTGTTTGTCTGTCTGTGTGTCTGTGACAGTCAGGGAAGATGCCTCTGATCTGAGGTGGAGTGCGACCACAGGAGGGGAGAGGGCATGGCACCCACAGGATGGAGGGGCCCGGAGGGGAGGGGCTCACTAGGAGGGACAGGACACTGACCATTCCAGAAAGGGTTTCAAATGGCTCTTTCTATTCCACAGGGGACCAAAAACCCTGGCTGGGTTAGGGCCCAGCAGGGGCTCCCTCATTGGATGTCAGGGCGGGAGATGCTCTGTCTGGGAATGAGGGAGTTAGCCAGGCTTGCTGCAGGAATGGGGCCGTAGTGGGGGTGGAGGTATTTGGAAGCACTATTTCTAAGCTCAAATAAAGTCCAGTTTGTACCCAGCTGGTGTGCTGTGTTTTTTTTTTCTGCCTGCGTCGCTACCTCCGTGTGGCCCTCTTGGTGCCCCTCCCTCCGTTCCCTGTCACCACCCATGAGCTCTCCCTCCCTGGGCCAGCTTGGGGTACATCTCGAAGCCAGAGCTAGGGCTCCTTACTGTTCTGGATGGGTGGGTGGGCTTCCCCCGTCTCCAGAGGAACAAAATGCATCTCTCTCTTTGTGTCTGTCTCTCTTTTGTGTATGCGTGTGTGTGTCTCCCTCACCCTGTGCGTCTTTGCTCTGTGTGTGCCCCTGTGGCTGCCTTCCCCCCAGCACACCCTGAAAGCCGGTCCCTGGCCGTGCTGGCCCCCCTGCAGGATGTGGACGTGGGGGCCGGGGAGATGGCGCTGTTTGAGTGCCTGGTGGCAGGTCCTGCCGACGTGGAGGTGGACTGGCTGTGCCGTGGCCGCCTGTTGCAGCCAGCGCTGTTCAAATGCAAGATGCATTTTGATGGCTGCAAATGCAAGCTGTTGCTCACCTCTGTGCATGAGGACGACAGTGGTGTCTACACCTGTAAGCTCAGCACGGCCAAAGGTAACTACTCACTCAGGCCCTTGGGCTGCAGTGAATGTCTGAGAGAGGAGGGAGGGCACCCGAGGTGCAAGAGCCAGGTGCAGATTGAGATGCCCAAGAAATGGGTCTCTAACTCCAAGGGGAAGTGCAGTGGGGTGAGAGGTACTGCAGTTCACCAGCCCAAACATAGCACTTAGAGGAGTACCTGACATAGAAAGTGCTGTGCTCATGTCTGGGGAGCTAGCTCAGTGGTGCCGCCGCCGCTGGGCTTGCAAGTACAAGGTCCTGAGTTCAATCCCCAGTACCAAAAAAGAAAGTGCTGCTCTCATGCCTCCTGTTCGCATGAGCGATCAAGTCCCCTGAGATGTAGAAAACAAACCAGGACTTGGGCTCCCATTCTTGCCCTGCAAATTCCCAGCCAGTGCCTTTGCACAAGTCACTTCCTCTGTCTGAGCTTTAGACTATTCATCTGTTAAAAAGAAGAATCATGCTAATTCCTTCTTTGTAGGGAGATAGGCAGGATTAGTGAGATAACCAGTGTTATAACAAAGCATGGCACCTGATTGAAGGGTGGCACCTAATTCATGCCAGCTGCCACTTTTGATGACATCTCGGACCTGGCCTTGTCCTCACGTGAAGCACAAAGATGATGGCACCTGCCAATCCACGTCATGAAGCTGGAGAGGCTTAGGGAGTGAGAAGAATCATTGGGTCAGCCCAGGGGCTATTAGCTCCTCCAGAAGAGTTTTTCTTGGGGGTCAGAGTGGAGCCAAGGGGCGTGTGTTGTGGTTGTGGGACAGGTGGGAAGGAGTATGGGTATGCTAGGTACAGAGAAAAGCTCTGAGATTGGGGCCAGGGGAAGGCAGTGGCTTGGTTTCTAGGATGAGGGTGAGGTCAGGGGGAAGGCTGGGCTAGGCCCTGGGCTGCTGTGGGGACCCCACCTGCCCTTACTGACCCCTACCTTCCGAGAAGACTTGGTGTATATATGGATCTTGGTCCACTGGCTCCCCTGTGTTCAGAGCCTTGGCAGGGCTCTGCCTAGGCACCCTCATTTTGGACAGGATCTATGAGATAAGGTGCCTGGGCCTGCAGTGCCTTCCCTGTCCACTGTTGCCTCCTCCTCCCCTGCAGAGGAACTGACCTGCAGTGCCCGGCTGACTGTGCGGCCCTCATTGGCGCCCCTCTTCACCCGGCTGCTGGAAGATGTGGAGGTGCTAGAGGGTCGTGCTGCCCGCCTGGACTGCAAGATCAGCGGCACCCCACCACCCTCTGTTTCCTGGACTCATTTTGGTATGTGCACCCCTACCTGCAGATACCAGGAGGCCCCCATGGGTTCAGACCAGGATGGGGTGTTTCCTGAGGACCTGTCCTACAGTCCTGCCCTCCTGCCCCCAGGCCACCAGGTGGAGGAGAGTGACAACCTGCGGCTGCGGCAGGACGGGGGTCTGCACTCCCTGCACATTGCCCACGTGAACAGTGAGGACGAGGGGCTCTATGCGGTCAGTGCCACCAACACCCATGGCCAGGCCCACTGCTCTGCACAGCTGTACGTGGAGGAGCCAAGGACAGCTGCCTCGGGGCCCAGGTACCACCTGCTACAGTAGACACTGCTACTGAAGGGTCCTTTCCCCCTCTGAGGGGCCTCTGCCCTGTGCGGGGAGGCGCAGCCCTGCACCTTGGACAGCTGTGTGGTTCTTACAGCTCAAAGCTGGAGAAGATGCCATCCATCCCCGAGGAGCCAGAACAGGGTGAGCTGGAACGGCTGTCCATTCCTGACTTCTTGCGGCCACTGCAGGACCTGGAGGTGGGACTGGCTAAGGAGGCTATGCTGGAGTGCCAGGTGACTGGCCTGCCCTACCCTACCATCAGTTGGTTCCACAACGGCCACCGCATCCAGAGCAGTGATGACCGGCGCATGACACAGTGTATGTGTTCAGGAAGGGTCCCTGGCTCCTAGGCTCCTTGTGGGCTTTCTTTCTGCAGCTTGGTTGGAGATGGGGTTCCTGGGGAAGGGAGGTCTCGGGGTCTGTGAAGTCATTGCACTCCTCCTTGAGCCCACGCAGTGGTCATCTGCTGGTGGCCCTGGTGGCTCTTCCTGGACAGTCAGTAAGGAGCTACAATGGAGCTGTTAGAACGAAATCAGTTTATACGTTTGAAACCAAGAGTATAGTAAGGAGCTACAATGGAGCTGTTAGAACGAAATCAGTTTATACGTTTGAAGGACCAAGAGTAGGGCCTGCAGGTGGCCAGCAGAGTCTAGGTCTTTTGCTCTTGTTATTGGGCCATTCTCACTGTTGGGGTGAAACAGCGCTACCCATGTTCCAGAGGGAGGTCAGGAAGGGCTGGGGTGGGCCGGCTCTGGCCGGGAAAGGATGCTTGTCCAGCGTTGTGAACAAATAGCAAATAAGAAAGAAAGAGCCAGAGAAGTGCAGAGGTACAGATTTGGGTTGGTGTCCTCCTGGCTTGGGGCCTGTTCCGAGGGAACACCTCTCTTGCATTCTTGAAAGAATCTGAATCTGTGAGTTCCTCCTGCCTCCCTTAAGGCATGCTCACATTGTTACCCCTGATGGTTTCCTCCTACAGCTGCAAGTGACCAAGGTCCCCCTAAAGTGCTTTCTAAGTACCAGATTCTCAGTGCTAACAACTTGATGTGGATGATCTTACCTTCTGCAGGCCTGTGGGTAGATACTCCTAGCCCTGTTTACAGATGGGGAAACTGAGGCTTAGAGAGGTATAAGGACTTGCTCAAAAGCAAGTGAGGACTGCTGTACTCATTTCCATCTCCCAAAGGCTGTTCCTAGCCACCCATGTCCCAATCTCCTTACCCTACCCAACTCTGGTGCCGCCACCTCGGCTATGACCCTTGTCCTCGGTCCCATGCCACAGCTGAGATTCCTCAGCCCCAGGCCTCCCTGTCTCCCCATCTGCTCTGAGGCCCCAGGTGGGGCTGCTTCAGCCTGTATCTGGGGTCACTGGCAGCTTTTGTCTTTTCCTCCCTTATAAATAGCTGTGAGCAGAGATAAATGAATGGGTGGCTGTTCTATGCAGAGATAACTGCTAAGAGAAAGGAGGGGTGTTTGGTGACATTCCTGATGTGAAGGAGGACACTGCAGGTCTCCTCCTCTTCCTGTCCTCCCCAGAGACAGCCTCCTTATCATGCAGGGAGCAGGGTGTAAGGAGAAAGCTTTGGAATGGAACTAAGATGGAAGTGAGTTCAGGCAATGGCTTCATATTTATTAGCTGTGTGACCTTGGACAAGTCAATCAATGTCTCTGACCTCACACTGGTCATTGGGATAATTCTGTAGCATTGTTGAAAGGATGGGAGGGGTCAAGTACTGGCATAGGTTGGGCCTAGGAGTGGGGGTGGGGCACAGAGGGTGCTGTGGAAGAGGAAACCTAGGAGTGGGGGCAGGGCAGAGAAATCTTACTATAATTTATAACATAATGAAGTGGGTTCTGCAGGCAAGACGTTGAGTTCCGGGTGGAACAAGCAGATCTGGACCAAGCAGACCTGTCTTTAAGAGAACAAGCCAGACAGGAGCTATAACTCGTAAAAATAAAGAGGAAGGATCCCCTCCCTTCTGCAAAGCAGCATGGGCCCTGTGATGTGAAGCAAAAGGGCTGGAGTCCCAGAGAAGGAGTCAGGGAACAGCTTAGGCAAGGGTTTGGCACAAGGCAGGGTGGGCCTCACGGGGCTGCCCTTCCTTGAGCTATGTCCTGAGGGAACAGGAAGCCTTAGGTAAGAAAGCATTCCAAAGGGAGGCGCTTTTTTCCCCCCCTCAGTATTGAGGTTTGAACTCATGGCCTTCACACTGAGCTGCAACCTTAGCCTTTATTTTGAGACAGGGCCTTGCTAAGTTGCCCAGCTGGGCTTGAACTAGCAATTCTCCTGCCTCAGCTTCACAGAGCACTGGGGTTACAGGCGTGTGCCACCATGCCCTGCCAGAGGGAGGCATTTCGTAAGCAAAGGCCTGGAGAGGGAACACATGTGGTTTGTTCAGGGATGACCAGCATCAAGCCTGGGGAAGGAGCAGTGAATGTGGCTGGGAGTTTGGGCTGTGGCCTTTTCTCGGGCTGTGCTGGAGAAGGCACAGAAGGGCAGTGGCCATGGGAATAGGGAAGGGACTTGGAGAGGACCTAGGAGCAAAGCCTTGTCACAATTTCAGCTGGAAGGCTGTGACCCCTTAGAGGTGCAGTGACTAGACAGTGCACGGGTAAGGACCCCAGCGAGTGACACAGAACGTGCTAAGATGCCGGGCCTGAAGAGCCGGAAGGACAGTGATGAGGCCAGGCTGCAGGTGCAGGCGTGGATCCAGCTTTGGCTGCATGAAGGACGCATTTTCTGCCGCCTCTCCTGTCCTTCCCCCTTTGCCTCCTCCCAGCAGTGGGTGGTGTGAGTGGCCAGCCCCAGGGTAGCATGAGCCCACCCCTCCAAGCATCTTATTAGCTCAGCCCTGGGGTCACTGTCCTTCCTCCAGACAGGGATGTACATCGCCTAGTGTTCCCTTCCGTGGGGCCTCAGCATGCGGGGGTCTACAAGAGTGTCATCGCCAACAAGCTGGGCAAAGCTGCCTGTTATGCCCACCTCTATGTCACAGGTAAGACAGGTGCCCTCCTTGGCAGCTGTGCCCCCAACCTGACTTCTAGAATCACTGAGAGGGTCGGATGAGGGAGGGGCCTCCAGGTCAGCTTCTCTCAGTTCCCTGAGGACCACTGGCCTTGCCCCTGCCCCTGTGACTGGGCCCTGGTCCTCAGCCTCCTGCCCCCGAGGCTTGAGGACCCTGTGGAGCTGTTAGCCCCTGAAGGACCCACAGACCTCGGACCTGTGGCTTTCAGATGTGGTTCCAGGGCCTCCAGATGGTGCTCCGCAGGTGGTGGCTGTGACGGGGAGGATGGTCACACTCACATGGAACCCCCCCAGGAGTCTGGACATGGCCATCGGTAGGTCAGGGCCATGCAGGGCTCTGGGTGGGGATGAGGTGTGGACAGGACGGGGAAAGAGAAGGGCACTAAAGGATTCAGGTCCCTAAGAATAGGGTGGCAAGGTGGGGACAGGAGTGGGTGGAATATGGGGAGCAAGGTCAGAGAGAGCACATCTGCTGGCTTCTTTCCACAATGGATGAGGCTCTTACTCCAGATCAGAAGAGACACAGGGTGCCACCACATGCTCTTCCCTTTCTCAGAGAGACTGAGAGCCTGGATCGTAGGTGTGAGGCTGGCAACATCCTCTCCTGGCCTTGTCTAGGGTCTTTCACTGGGAGACAAGTCCAGCTCGCTCCAGGCCTATAACTGGTGGCTTGTTGACTTCAAAGCTGGCCAGAGCACAGGGTGAGCAAGTGCAGATGGGAGGTAGGCAGAAAACAACAGGGCCAATGGAGCCAGGAGTTCAGAGAAGACCGGAGATGAATTCCAGGGGCCCAGACCAACTGGGTGGGGAGCCACAGTGCTGCCCCAGCAACATCAGCCTCTAGCAGCTGCCTTCCCTCCAGACCCAGACTCCCTGTCGTACACGGTGCAGCACCAGGTGCTGGGCTCTGACCAGTGGACACCGCTGGCCACGGGTCTGCGGGAGCCCGGGTGGGCAGCCATGGGGCTGCGAAAGGGGCTCCAGCATGTCTTCCGGGTCCTCAGCACCAGTGGCAAGAGCAGCAGCAAGCCCTCACCCGCTTCCGAGCCCGTACAGCTGCTGGAGCGAGGTGAGTGGGGTGCTCCCATGGGCCGCGGTGTGGGGCGGCGTGAGGTGGGGTGAGGTGGGACAGGGTGAAGGCTTAACCTTTAACTGGCAGGAACGACCTATCTGGGCCAGGCCTCGGCCCCATCAGTGGCAGACCGGCTTAAAAGAGCTCATGCTTTGGGGTCAGCCAACCTTGCTCTGGTTGTGTGCCCTGTGTTCCCCGGACAAAAGGTTCTACCTCCCTGAGCCTCAGCTTCCTCATCTGTAAATTTGGAGCTTGAGTGGTGGTTGGGGGTATAAAAGAAGCAGCCGGTGCCAACACCCCAGCATCAGCCCCACGTAGAGCCCAGCTTCTCTTCTCAGGCCCACCCCTGGAGGAGGCCCCTGCCGTGTTGGACAAACCAGATGTTGTATATGTGGTAGAGGGACAGCCAACCAGTGTCACTGTCACCTTCAACCACGTGGAGGCCCAGGTCGTCTGGAGGAGGTAGGGCCCCCTACTCACCCCACTCCCTACATGTAAGAGCCGTGCCCCGGCCTGGCCTAGCAGGACCTCCCTCTCATGTGTCCCCCAGCTGCCGAGGGGCCCTCCTGGAGGAACGGGCAGGTGTGTATGAACTGAGCCAGCCAGATGATGACCAGTACTGCCTTCGGATCTGCCGGGTGAGCCACCGGGATGTGGGGCCCCTCACCTGCTCGGCCCGGAATCGCCACGGCACACAGGCCTGCTCAGTCACACTAGAGCTGGCAGGTGGGTGACAGCAGCCTTCTTCCCCTTCCTCCCTCTGAACCGCACTCCCAGGTACACACATGCATCTGCCTCCCCTGGGGATCCGATCTCATGTGCTCCCCCTCAGGCCTATCCATCTGATGGCAATAATGATGTCAGTACTAGTAATAGCCTCAGTGATGTACTAGCAAGGCATATACAGAGCACCAGCCTGGACCAGTATACCTCATTAAATATGTACATCAGCTTTGCGAGATGAGTCACTATCCCCATTTCATAGATGAGGAAATGAAGGCTCAAGGAGTCACTTAAGTAACTTGGCCCAAGGTCCTACAACCTGATAAGCACAGGATCTGGGTTCAAGTCTGCATATCAGGCTCCAAAGCCTGAAAGCATTCCTAGCTCCTATGCTAAATCCAATAGGAAATAGTATTTCAGCTGTAACAAGCATGGGAAGACTGAGTTGATTTTATTTTATTTTTCTGAGTTGATTTTCAAAAACAAGAGCTCGTGTGCCCAGCTTATCACTTGACTCCCAGCTCTGCGGCTCCTGGCTGCCCTTTTACTTAAGCCTGTTTAACAGAACCTCCCAACCTTTGCAGCAAAGGCCCTTTTTATAATTTCTCCTTTAAAGATGTAGCCTCTCGAGCCGTAGCATGTATTAGGCAGTAATTATTTTGTTTTCCGGTTTGTTAATTAACTCCAGACATCTGTAACTGCCACTCAGAACTTCAGATCCACACGAGCTGAACTGTGTTACCTGCTGAGTAGATGCAGTTCCAGCCAAAAGCAAAGAAAGTGACATTTTAGTTAGCACAGGCGATCTTTGGGCAAATGAATGTTTTGTGGGGCTTTAAGATAGTTGCTGATATTTATGTGAAACCTGCCAGTGCTTTGACCTTCATAGACTGCCCTCCCACACCCCTGTAGACTAGGGACCAGATTCCTAGGCCAGAAGGAAAGTGTCCACAAAGGATGTGAGAAGAGATGGGGCCCTCCTGGCTCCCCGGGGGGATGGTACATGGGGTGGAGCACCAGATCCCCCGGGCCCTGTGTCTCCCTTTGATGAGTCTTGCCCCTTGCCCATCCTGCCACTCCCAGCACTTTCTACTCAGCTACCACTTTGCTCCTTGCCATCTCCTAGACTCATCTTCCTTCCAGACACAGCCCTATGTCTGGGACTCAGGGAGGCCCTGGCCCCAAGAGCCCCACAGCCCAGCCTAGACAGAACAATGGCCGACGGAAACCATTTCCCTGCCAGCCAAAGCTAAAATGGACCTCGGGCTAGCCTCAATAGCCATGTTCTGCTCCACCTCACTCCACACCAGCCAGGCAGGACAAGTGGAACGGTCGCTCCCTTTCCTCCATGTCTGCACACACCAGTGTCTTTTCCACCCCCAGGATGGCCTCCTGGTATCTGTATAAAAGCTGGTGGTCCCTGTGATAGGGGTGGTCTCTACCTGGCCACCCTGTTCTTCCCTGGAGGCCTGTTCACTGCCACTCCCCTTAAAGCGAGATCCTCAGACATACTCAGGATGGGGAAAGCACGTTGCAAAGTGTATGTAATTCCACCATGAGAATGAGATGGTAGATGGCTCCCAGCCATCTAAATAAGATTCAGAAAGGAAAAAAATCTCAAGACACAGGTGGCAGACTGAGCCTCCTGCAGATTCCAAGTACAGACGCAGAAAAGGCTGTGGTGGGACTGTGAGAAAGAAATGGCCTCCAGGGGGCAGCATTGAGCTACACCTCACCCATAGGTTACAGGGAGGGAAGCAGCTTAGGATAATGACCAGTGTTGATTTTTCAAAAGAGACAGCAAATCCAGATTTCCTTTATGTGTGCAAATCTCCTAATTTCAAAGCCTGCAAATGAACATCAAGGGTCTAACAGAGCAAGCCTGCCGCTGTAACACTGTTTCTGAGATTTAGATTACGTTATGTTTGGATTGATGGTGAAGGCACTGGGGGCAGGTGACAGGAACTGTGGTGTTCCAAGGGGTGGGGCTCTGCAAGGCTGAGCCTGTGGTTTTGGTTTTTTTTCTTTTTTCGGTTTGTTTGTTTTGTTTCTTCCCCAGTACTGGGGATTGAGCCCAGGGCCTTCGTACTGAGCTATAGCCCTATCCCTTTTTATTTTTTGAGACAGGGTCTCACTAAATCACCCAAGAGGGACTTGAACTTGCAATCCTCCTGCCTCAGCCTCCCAAAGTGCTAGGATTACAGGCGGGTGCTACCACACCGAGCTCAGTCTGGTGTTCTGACTGAGTCCATTCCTGATGGGGATTTGGAGAAGGGCAGAGGAGGCAGGCCTTTGTAATAATGACATCCCACCCCTTCCCTTGCCCTCTCCTTCCCTGTGCATCTCAGAGGCTCCGAGATTTGAGACAATCATGGAGGATGTGGAGGTGGGGGCTGGGGAGACTGCTCGCTTCGCTGTGGTGGTTGAGGGGAAACCAGTGCCGGACATCATGTGGTACAAGGTGAGAGAGTGGTGCAGGCCAAAGCAGGAAATCAGCCAGCTGGCCAGGAGCCTGTGGGAGGAGGAACAGGTTCCTTGGGGAGCTGGACTCCTGGGAGGCCTTAGGATGGGGAACCTTAGGATGGAGGCCAAGGTGTGGTTAGAAAGAGGGCAGAGCCCAGGGGCTAACTGAGGGGGTGTGGGCCTATTAGTGGGAGCTGAGGGGTTCGAGCTGATTTGGGTTCTGGTGGGGCAAGGCTCCTGGGGTGGAACCCCTGAGTGGAGACAGAGTGGCCCTTGGGTGGAGATGCTGTTGGGTCCCTGGCGTGGAGGTAAAGCGTCATGCCAGACGGAAGTGGGATCAGGCTCAGGCTGGCATGGATGCCCCCGTCTGCAGGATGAGGTGCTGCTTGCTGAGAGCAGTCATGTCAGCTTCGTGTATGAGGAGAACGAGTGCTCCTTGGTGGTGCTCAGCACAGGGGTGCAGGATGGAGGCGTCTACACCTGCATGGCCCAGAACCCAGCAGGCGAAGTCTCCTGCAAAGCAGAGTTGGCTGTGCATTCAGGTGGGCTGGAGCTGCCCCCGAGACTGTGGTGTGAGCCCCACCCACCCTGGAGCCAGCTCACCCCACTTCGAGTCCTCCAGCCCCCACCCCACCTCTGGCCACACCATTCTTGCTCTTCTGCCTCCCTCTGTCCCACCTTCCCCGCCTCCGCCCTCGTCCCTTTCTTGCTCTCCCCACCTATCTCCAGGACATTTGTCTCCCCTTCAGCTCAGACAGCTATGGAGGTCGAGGGGGTTGGTGAAGACGAGGAGCATCGAGGAAGGAGACTCAGTGACTTTTATGACATCCATCAGGAGATCGGCAGGTGTGGGGCCATGAGGAGCCAGTGTTGGGGGCCACAGGGTGGGTCTGCTGGGTCCGAGGGCCAGGAAGGGTGCAGAGCCCGCAGTGACATCTGTTGCCCTCCTTGTCACCCAGAGGTGCCTTCTCCTACCTGCGGCGTGTGGTGGAACGCAGCTCTGGCCTGGAGTTTGCGGCCAAGTTCATCCCCAGCCAGGCCAAGCCCAAGGCATCAGCAAGGCGGGAGGCCCGGCTATTGGCCAGGCTTCAGCATGACTGTGTCCTCTACTTCCATGAGGCCTTTGAGAGGCGCCGCGGACTGGTCATTGTCACCGAGCTGTATCCTGGGAAAAGCTGGGGAGTAAAGGCCACCCGTGCTTGAATGACTGGTCTTCGTAACAACTGATCTTCGACACTTGTTACCGTTTACAAAATAGCCCCGTTGAGCTTTGGGAACATTGAGTCTGAGACTTCTGTGAAAGCCAACATATTTTTTTTTTAGCTTACACTTCACAGCATTTAACAAGTGGCTGGCAGTGTTGTAAGAGTTTTACAAATGTTAAAACACTCACCTCTCCTGCATACCTACCTCATGGGATTGTATTAGCCCCATTTTATGGATGATGAAACAGGTAGAGATAGGTTAAAAAACTGGCCTGAGGTTACACATCTGGCAAATGGAAAATGCTTTTTAATCATAAGTTGTGGAGCAGTATTTGTGCACCTCTGAAAGAACAGAGCTTACTCTTCCGTGATTAAGAAAGCTATATTGAGCTAAGGCTGCTGAGCGATTGGCTCAGCTGTCCTGTAGCAGGGTGACCATGACCTGCACACCAACATCCTTGGCTGTACTGTTAAATCCAAATCTTAGCAAAATGACGAATTGTTCCGTGTCCTGGCCCTCTGGCTCATTATCAGTTGAATTAACAAGGTTCTGCTATAATTTGGCCCCCATAAATACTGTGTTGAGTGGGCAGGAGAGGAAATGGCACCCCCGTTTTACCCCTGAGGGAAGGCTAAGTGACTTGCCTGGGATCCTGTAGTAAGTGAGAGTTCAAGCAGAGTTGTCCCATCTGTGTACCCAGAGGACAAGGAAGGGGAAGGCACCATCTCTAACTGCTACCAGATGTGCTTCGGGGGGAGGAGAATTCTGCACTGCTCAGAGCCTGTGCTGAGCTCTGGGGTTGGGCTGGGCGGGTGACACTGGTCACTGTCTCCTTGACCCCTGACACAGCTGCACAGAGGAGCTGCTGGAGCGAATGGCCAGGAAACCCACCGTGTGTGAGTCTGAGGTGAGGGCAGTGGGTGGCAGGGGCCAGGTTGAGCACCAGCCTTCACCCACCTGAACTCTGAGAACTGCTGGGTGGGCCCCACACATTCCATCTGTGCCCACAAGGAAGGCAGAAGTGATGGTAGAGAGCACCGTGAAGCTGGCAGCAGAATGCCCCACCCCAAGACCTCCATCTATTTGGGCTTTGCATTGTCCTCTCTGATCTCATCAAGCCTGTCCCTATCCCTCTCTGTTGTTTCCCAGACATATTCATTCTCCAAATATGTCTTCCCACATAGGTTCTACCTAGAGTCTGTTGATCTCACTGCAGTCCTGCCATGTATGGCTATGTAGGTAGTATACTATTCATTATCATGTAAATGTCTGACCCCAGTAATAGTGCTATGTCCACTCTGTGCAGCTGTATGATGGTCCTAGGTCTTAGCAACCTCCATGAGCCAACTGAAGGCCACTCCCAAGGCATGATCTGACTGCTTGTCACAGCCCTGGTGGTTGATAATCAAGCATAGTTCCCCACCCAACTCCACAGACCCTGGGCTCCTTGTTTCCACAGATCCGGGCCTATATGCGGCAGGTGCTAGAAGGAATATGCTACCTGCACCAGAACCATGTGCTGCACCTAGATGTCAAGGTAAGGTGGAGAGTAGGGAGCAGGCAGCTCCTGTGGGAGTTGGAAGGTAGGTGCTCATCTCTAGCTTGCTTGTGTCTCACAGCCTGAGAACCTGCTAGTATGGGACGGCGCAGCGGGTGAAGAGCAGGTTCGCATCTGTGACTTCGGAAACGCCCAGGAGCTGATCCCAGGGGAGCCCCAGTACTGTCAGTATGGAACACCTGAGTTTGTGGCACCAGAGGTTGTCAACCAGAGCCCCGTGTCTGGAGTCACTGACATCTGGTAAAGCTGGTGTGCTGGGCTGCTGGGGGCTTCCTTGCTGTCAGAGGACTATGATAAAGCCTGGATTCCTTCTCTGCCCAGGGGTGGGGGGCTGGTATCAGTGTTTATAGGGTCCCCTGCCCTGTTCTCCTGGTCCTTGGTCAGGCCTGGCTAATCATGCAAGTTCTCAGCTCTGCAGTCCTTGGCTCCTGCCTTTGCAGTGAGGAGGCACAGTCCCACTGGACGCCAGACTTCTCTGGGCTTCCTAAGCCAGCCCTGCTGAGAATGACCCTTGACTTCTCCACGATACTTAGACTCCTGGGTTCAGAGTCTTTCCTAAAGAAGGCCCTCCTTTGTCCATTTGTCCAGGGCAGTGTTCCCAGGAGGACACATTTCTTTCAGATTTGAGGTAGCAGGGAACTGCTCACTTGCAGCTGGGGGGGCATCCTTTCATCTATCTGCCCTTCTTTCCTACAGGCCTGTGGGTGTCATTGCTTTCCTCTGGTAAGGACCCCTCCACAGTCTCCTGGCAGGCCCACCCCTACCATTTACAAAGCTCATGGTCCACCTCTTCTCTTCCATAACCCCTGCTCCTTCCTGCACTGCCAGGGGCACATGAGTGCATGAACATGGGTGCCCTGATCCATGTGCCCATCCTCTGTTCATTACATGCCCCTCCATAAGAGCTGGGCACACTGAAATGAAAGAGGCCAGTGCAGTTCCTGTGCCACTGTGGCCCTGAATGTGCAGAGTAAGAACTAGGAGGGGTGGGGCAGAGAGAGGGTGGGACACACTGGAGGTGGGACAGAACGGGTCCTCTAAAGCATGGGCAATCAAGTTCCAAGGCAGGACTGCCCCCCCATCCCTTGGGTGGCCTGGGAGGTAGGGCAGGACAGTGACAGTCTGAAAGCTTTACCTTTTTGTCCAGATTCACCTGGCATCCGCCATCCTCACAGCCTGGGACCTCTACCCCCCCACCTGCTTCACCCCTGCCTCAGCCCAGGGCCCTGCCCACCTCTCCTAACATTACTGCCTCCCCCTGCAGCCTGACGGGAATCTCCCCATTTGTTGGGGAAAATGATCGGACAACATTGATGAATATCCGGAACTACAATGTGGCCTTCGAGGAGACCACGTTCCTGAGCCTGAGCAGAGAGGCTCGGGGCTTCCTCATCAAAGTGCTGGTGCAGGACCGGCTGTGAGTACGCGACCCTGAAGACTCCGCACACTTGTAGAGACCTTTATCCACCCCCCTACTCCTACCCAGTGTCGGCCTTTAAAAGTGCAATCTCAGCTCCTTGAAGGCTCTGTTTTCTCAAATATTTATTGACTGTATGAATGCATGAATGTTAAATCTCTATTTACTTCTTATTCCTTTACAGGAGACCTACTGCAGAGGAGACTCTAGAACATCCTTGGTTCAAAGTGAGTCTAGTCTTGCTGGGTGGTGGTACAAGGAAGATAGAGAGAGAGAGAGAGAGAGAGAGAGATTTGAGAGAGAAAGCTCCACTTACTGAGCACAGATACGCAGTAACTGATATGCATTTTCTGTACATATGATCTGTTAACCTAATAATAGCTCTGCAGAGTAAGGTTTCATTGCTCCCATTTTGTTGATAAGGAAACTGAGACTCAAACCAGTGATCAGGTTAGGGTATCATGGACCCCACCCCACCCCAGGAGTCCTCTTCAAGGTTCTCTCTGGTGCTGGAGACCAGCCTGGTCTCTCTGACTTTTGTGTGCCCACCTCTGTCCTGCACTGATTAGTGGGTGGCCTCCCTGGCTCATCCTCTCAGCTATGAGCTGTGTGTGGTTAGGTTCTCTTTCATCTTCAGACCCCAGCACTGGAGCACAGTGCCAGGCTCAGGGTGGGGTGCCATGGAGTCTAGAAAGCACCTGAATAAACATTCCAGTGAGTGCTGAGCTAGCTCAGCTGAAGACTGAGGTCGTTTTGCTCCTGACCTTGAAGTTAGAGCCTCCTTCCTCAGACCATGAGCCTGAGTGGAGCCTGGACTGAGGGAAGTTTCTGTCTTGGTCTGGACTACAGCTCCAGATGTCTGGGATGCTGGCCTTACATGGAGACAGCTGGGGAACTGGGGGCCAGCCAGGGGCCCAAAGGCACAGGCCTCCCTGGCAGCCAGTATACCAGGAGAGGACCTTGAGCCCCCATTCAAACTGAAAAGCCACCCCTGGTAGCCATCTGTTTCCTGCTTCTTCCCTTAAGTTTGGGGAATTTGTCCAGGGCTGTGACCTTTTTCAGTAGGAGGTGTCCTGACAGTCCCAAGGGGTCCCCCAGGAGCCCAGACTCTCTCTACACTCTCTTCCATGGACTATGTCTCTCCATTGCCCAACCTTGAGGGTCTAGGAGACAGAGAACAGTCCCTCAGGCCTTTTTTCCTGGGTTTGCAGACACAAGCAAAGGGCGCAGAGGTGAGCACAGATCACCTGAAGCTCTTCCTGTCCCGGCGGAGGTGGCAGGTGAGTTTGGCTATCCTTTTCATCTCTCATTCCCCTCTCATCCAGCCTTTGTACCTCCTTCTCCTCTGTCTCCATTTTTCCTTGTCTTCCCTCCTGTCCCTGACCTCTGACTGCCTAGGCCTCTTTTGCCTGGGGTGGGGCTAGGGGGCAATCTTGCCCTGGACTTCCCTGGTCTGATTATAACACCTGTCTCCAGCGCTCTCAGATCAGCTACAAATGCCACCTGGTGCTGCGTCCCATCCCAGAGCTTCTGCGGGCACCCTCGGAGAGGGTGTGGGTGGCCATGCCCAGAAGACCACCTCTAAGTGGGGGCCTTTCATCCTCCTCTGACTCTGAAGAGGAAGAGCTGGAGGAGCTGCCCTCTGTGCCCCGCCCCCTGCAGCCCGAGTTCTCAGGCTCTAGGGTATCCCTCACCGACATTCCCACTGAGGAGGAGGCCCTGGGGACCCGGGAGACCGGGACTGCCACCCCCATGGACTGGCAAGAGCAGGGAAGAGCTCCCTCTCAGGACCAGGAAGCCCTCAGCCCTCAGGCCCTCCCCTCTCCAGGCCAGGAGTCCCCGGCTGGGCCCAGCCCCAGGCGAGGAGAGCTCCGCAGGGGCAGCTCCGCGGAGAGCGCCCTGCCCCGGG
>NW_022900928.1:119303089-119303989 GCF_012274545.1 Fukomys damarensis
TGGAGAGCCTGGGGGGCCGTACTCGGGACCCCCGGATGGCTCGGGCTGCCTCCAGCGAAGCAGCGCCCCATCACCAGCCCCCACCCGAGGCACGAGGTCTGCAAAAAAGCAGCAGCTTTTCCCAGGGTGAGGCGGAGCCCCGGGGTCGGCACCGCCGCGCGGGGGCGCCCCTCGAAATTCCCATAGCCAGGCTTGGGGCCCGCAGGCTCCAGGAGTCTCCCTCCCTCTCTGCCCTGAGCGAGGGCCAGCCGCCTAGCCCTGCACGAGCCAGCACCCCCAAATCCAGTATCCCTAAGCCTGCAGAACCATCGGTTGCCACCACGCCTAGCGAACCTCCCCAACCCTCGGAACCCCAGCCTGCCCCAGCTAAGGCCCAGGAGTCCACACCAGAACCAGTTCGAGCCGCCAAGCCGGCACACACCCCCGTAGTTCCACAGACCCTGGCGCTGCCCCTCACACCCTATGCCCAGATCATGCAGTCTCTCCATCTGGTGGGTCACATCCAGCCCCCGCAGGGCCCAGCAGCACCGGTGTCAGAACCTCAGCCCCATGCCGCCGTGTTTGCCAGGGTGGCCTCCCCAACTCCAGGAGGTCCTGAGAAGCGCGTGCCTTCACCCAAGGCTCCCCCAGTGGTAGCTGAGAAAGTCCGGATCCCCACCGTCCCACCCAGGCCAGGGAGCAGCCTGGGCAGCAGCATCGAAAACCTGGAGTCTGAGGCTGTGTTCGAGGCCAAGTTCAAGCGCAGCCGCGAGTCGCCCTTGTCCCGGGGACTCCGGCTGCTCAGTCGCTCTCGCTCTGAGGAGCGCGGCCCCTTTCGTGGAGCCGAGGACGAGGACGGTATCTACCGGCCCAGCCCGGCGGGAACCCCGCTGGAGCTGGTGCACCGGCCCGAGCGCTCGC
>NW_022900928.1:119305163-119322139 GCF_012274545.1 Fukomys damarensis
GGCTCAGCTCCACGTTGGAGCGGCTGTCCAGCCGGCTGCAGCGCACTGGCAGCAGTGAGGACTCTGGGGGTGGCTCGGGTCGTAGTACGCCGCTCTTCGGACGGCTGCGAAGGGCCACGTCGGAGGGCGAGAGCTTACGACGCCTGGGCATTCCGCACAACCAGTTGGCTTCTCAGGCCGGTGCAGCCACTCCTTCCGCGGAGTCTCTGGGCTCTGAGGCCAGCGCTACCTCTGGGTCCTCAGGTGAGGCGGAATCTGGAATAGGATGGCAGAAGCAGGGAGTGGAAGATGGTGGGGTGCCCTGTGGAGGAGCTCTGGGAGGAACAGGGGGCTGGAGGTTAGAGATCCTAAGGGGAGAATTGGCTGGAGGGAGAGAGGCAGAGAGGCAGAGTCTGGGATGAGCCGGGCAGGAGAGGGGCCGTATGTTCTTTCCTACTTCTTTGGGCTAAGGGCTGCTGGGAGAAGAGGCAGGAGCTTGGCACTGCCTGGCACTGTCTGGGGGAAACACTCATGGGTTGGCTCTCCACAGCTGCAGGGGAAAGCCGAAGCCGGCTCCGCTGGGGCTTCTCGCGCCTGCGGAAGGACAAGGGCTTATCTCAACCAAACCTCTCTGCCAGTGTCCAAGAGGACTTGGGTCACCAGTATGTGCCCAGTGAGTCAGGTAAGAGGTGGTCTGAGCACTTCCCTGTCCTAGTCTTAGCTGACTGGACATGGGCCACCTGCAGGAACCTGGGCAGCCCTGGCACGGGCCTAGAATCGGGGAAACAGCCGTAATCATCAAAACAGCTGCCATTAATTAGCAAAGCCAAGGGTCCTATTAAGCATTTTACGAGCTTTGTCTCATTCAGTCCTGTAGCATTATTTAGCAGTGATTATGGTCATTTTACAGGTGAGAAAACAGGCTTAGTGATGTGATGCTAAGTAGCTTGTTTAAGTTGCAGAGCTGGTGAGTGGAGCAGCTGGAGTTGGACTGTGTGGCCTTCTGCAACCAGGGCCCTGTACTTAGGGGTTTTTGGACTGGCCTCATCTCTCATAGGTGACTCTAGAAGGTTTCTGGGTCTGGGTATAGTTTTGAAGAAGCTCAAGATCACGTTCCTCTTAGCCAGGTGTGGTGGCACATGCCCATAATCCTCCCAGCACTCTAGGAGGCTGAGGCAGGAATATAACAAACTCAAGCCCAACCTGGGCAACTTAGTGACTTAACATGACCTTGTCTCTGAAAATGAGAGTAAGGAGGGTGTATGCTAGGTCAGTGCAATCTCCAGGAAAAATCGTTTTCCTTTTCCTCTTCCTCTTGAGGCATGTGTGCTTCTGTGTACACCCAAAGACAGACTTTGCTTCCTGGCCTAGACCACGACCCAGTTCTCTATTTCTCTATAGCCCTGAATACCCAACTGCCTCTCCTGGTCTCCTTTCTCCCCACAGAAAGTACATTTGCTAGGAAAAGGGCTCTTTGGGGCATCTGTTTCATGTCCAAGTGTCTTGGGGCTGCAGGGAGGGAGGCATTCTCCACCTGAGGCCATTTTACCCCAAAAGAAACATTACTACAGGGCTTGGGAGGCCAGATTCCCAAGACCAGAAGGAAGGACAGGAGCTGGCCACCAAGCAAGGCTGCATTCCCCCTTTTTGGAAGCCAGCAGCTCTATTCTTCCCCAGTCCCTGGTTAAGATGCTCACAGTTGGTCTAGCCTTCTCAACTGGGCTGGAGGAGACTGTGATCCAGCCTTGTCCAGGGCTGTAGGGCTACAGTGAGTGTGACAGGGAGGGAGGGAGGCAGCTGGTGGGGGAGGGAAGGACAACATCCAGCAGAGAGGCCTGGGGACAGCTGATCCCTTCCCACCTGGGGCCTCACTCCCGAAGGAACTCAGTTTTGCTAGTACAGCTGATTTCCTGCTGATCAATGTGAGTGACCTCATCTTCTTCCTGTAGGAAGAAGCCTGTCCTGTGTGTCCACTTGACCAACTAGGGCTGGCCCCATGGGAGTGGGGGTGGGGCTGGAAGGGCTGGGCTGGGTCGGGTCACCTCTCCTGATCTCCCTCTCTGCCCCCTGCCCGGCACCCTCACTGGGGCAGCCAGTGATGAGACTGTCTACACTGCATGGGAGCCTCTGAGGGGGATGCCTCTTCAGGAAACAAGAGGGCACAGTGGAGGAGGGGACATGCTGCTGTCCTGATCTCCCACTCCTGCTGTGTAGTTCCTGCCCAGCTCATCCCCACTCCCATTCCCTCCAGGCACTGGGCAGGCGGTAGCGGACTCCCAGAGGTCTTCCTTCTTTGCCCAGGTGAAAAAAGAAAAAAACCTTCCTACCCCCTGGAGACAGACCAGATTGGGATTTTTCTAAAGGTGCCTTCCAGGAATCACAAACTTGAATTCCTCATGGCATCAAGGAGCCACAGGCCAGCTGTGCTGGAGCACAGATCTTGGACCCCAGCCCTTCCATAGGGCAAGGCCACCAGCCAGTGGTGATGTGGCTTCTCCCCTTTATTGAAGCAGCCTTTTTCTAGGTTCTGCTTGTGGCTTCTCTGCTGGGCGAATTAATGAGATGCCAGTAATAATCACAGTAAGAGCTAATGTTTATGAGGGCTTATTTTATGTTGGATACATGCTAAGCACTTCACATGCCTTTTTAAATTCTCACAGCAACTCTCTGTGCTTGGTATTATTATTTTCTTCAGTTTATATAAGAAATGGAGTTTCTCAGAGGGGAAACGACTCACCCAAGGTCATGTAGGTACTGTTCCTTGCCCTGTCAAAAGCTTTCCTCACTTAGTTCATCTGAAGAGTACATGGAATGTCTAGGACCCTCCCCTGGGCCCCCAGTGGAAAGACTGGCAGGGAGGCAGGAACACTGCCAGGAGCTGGGAGCTGCCCTCAGCTATTTCCTTTCCCTTGTCTCTTGCCCTCTAGTAGCCCAGAGGGAGTGGATACTGCAGAATATTAACTGTTACTGTTTTTCAGTCTTTGTTTTTATTTTAACAAATCCTTGTAGAGCACTTACAGAGCCTGCTGTATGTGATTTACAAACATGAGTTATGTAGCAAGCATCTTCAATAATCAGTGCAAGGAAAAGACACTTCTACACATGCTGGGGGCTTAGGGAAAGTGATGCTGGGTCCAGTGAACATTCTCAAAGGCATAGTGTCCTCCCTGACATCTGGCTGGGACGAGGCCAGCCACACTCTGCTCCCCAAGGCTCCTGCACACCTGCCCCTCCCTCAGCAGCGCATGGCCAGGGTCTCCATACAGATGGCTGTCTCTGCTGTCCCTCCAGACTTCCCTCCAGTCTTCCATATCAAACTCAAGGACCAGGTGCTGTTGGAGGGGGAGGCAGCCACCCTGCTCTGCCTGCCCGCAGCCTGCCCTGCACCCCGCATCTCCTGGATGAAAGGTAAGGAGATGATGTCATCCACAGACAAGGGGGTGGCAAGCGGCCCCAAGTGCAGGCACTTGGGGTATAGGGCAGATGAGGGGGACCTGGATATGTGCTGCATCACCTATCAGCCCCTCCTCTTCCTCCCTGTGCCCAGACAAGCAGTCCCTGCGATCAGAGCCTTCGGTGGTCATCGTGTCCTGCAAAGACGGACGGCAGCTGCTGAGTATACCCCGGGCGGGAAAGCGGCACGCTGGGCTCTATGAGTGTTCAGCCACCAACATCCTTGGCAGCATCACGAGCTCCTGCACCGTGGCCGTGGCCCGTGAGCCTGGGGCAGAGCCCAAGGGAGTAGTGATGGAGATTGTGGGGCAGGATTCGGAGGGTCCTTACCAGGCTATCCTGGGTCTCTCCTCCTTTTGCCAGGTGTTCCAGGAAAGCTAGCTCCTCCTGAGGTGCCCCAGACCTACCAGGATACTGCACTGGTGTTGTGGAAGCCAGGAGACAGCCGGGCACCTTGCACATATACACTGGAGCGGCGGGTGGATGGTGAGGAACAGGGCAGGGTGGTGGATGGTGGTGGCAGGTGGTGCGTAGTGGAACTGGGAAGACAAGTGTCCTCCTTGGATAGAGGCCCCTTCCCTGGGCTCTTCACAGACAGTATCAGGAGCTTGGGTCACCCCTTCTGTGTTCTCAGCCTCAACCCCATGCTACCCACAGGGGAGTCTGCCTGGCACCCGGTGAGCTCAGGCATCCCTGACTGTTACTACAACGTGATGGACCTGCCTGTTGGTGTGACTGTGAGGTTCCGTGTGGCGTGTGTCAACCGTGCTGGGCAGGGGCCCTTCAGCAATCCTTCTGAGAAGGTCTTTGTCAGGGGCATCCAAGGTCAGTGGACAGTAGGTGAGGGTGGCAGGATCAGAAAGGGGTCCTCCTGGAGCATTACGGCTTTGCTCCAGGACACATGGTGATTGTTTCCTTCATCTCTCCTTAGAGTCTTCAGCCCGGCCATCTGCTGCTTACAAAGATGCCCCTGTTACCTCAGGGCCAGCCAGGGCACCGCCTGGCTCTCCTACCTCACTGGCCTCGATCCCAACTCCTACTTCTCCAGCCCCCCAGTCAGCCGCTCTCAGCCCTTCATCTCCCCCAACAGTCCCTAGCCAGGCCTTGTCCTCACTTAAGGCTGTAGGTCCAGCACCCCAAACACCCCCACGAAAGCACAGGGGTCTTCAGGCTGCTCAGCAAGCACAGCCCACCCCACCCAGTGCCCAGGTCACCCTGAGACAGCCCAAGTCTTTCACTTCTGACACTGGGACCCCAACCCCAGCCTCCACCCCTCAAGGAGTTAAACCAGCTTCTTCTACTCCCCTGTACATGGTGACTTCCTTTGTGTCTGCACCCCCAGTCCCTGAACCCCCAGCCCCTGAGCCCCCTCCTGAGCCCACCAAGGTGATAGTGCGAAGCCTCAGCCCTGCCAAGGAGAAGGTCAGCTCCCCCGTGCCTGAGGACACCACTCTTCGCCAGGGCCTCCCTCAGAAACCCTACACCTTCCTGGAAGAGAAGGCCAGGCGAGTAGGGCTGGGGAGGAGAAGAACTGGGGAGTGGGTGGAGTGTGCAGAAGGCAGGGATGCGGAGAGCAGAGCAGACTGTCCTGGCCAGGGCCAGGCTGGGGGGTTGTGGTACACATACAGGGCCTGAGAATGAAGGAGAACAGACGGGCCAGGCACAGTACAGCTTGTAAACCACATACTCTCACTAATCTGAAAGGGAGACACTGCCTTATTATTACCACCCATTTCTCAGATGGGAAACTGAGGCTGGGGAGGTTATGGGATTTGTCTAAGGTAGGGAGCCAGTGAGCACAGAGCTGGAACTGGAACCTTGGTTCCTAGGACTGAACTCAGCAGCCCACACCGGAGCCACTGCATGCTTGTGCCCAGGATGCCTTGAGCCCTTGAGACAAAAACATTCCCTTCTGAGCCTGTGGTATCCCCCAACACACACAGGGGCCGCTTTGGTGTTGTGCGAGCGTGCAGGGAGAATGCCACAGGCCGAACATTTGTGGCCAAGATTGTGCCCTACGCAGCTGAGGGCAAGCGGCGCGTCCTGCAGGAGTATGAAGTGTTGCGGTCACTGCACCACGAGCGGCTCATGTCCCTGCACGAGGCCTACATCACCCCACGGTACCTTGTGCTCATCGCTGAGAGCTGCGGCAACCGGGAACTCCTCTGTGGGCTCAGTGACAGGTAACCAGATATTCCAGGGCTGCAGGGAGGGACAGTGAGGGAGGCAGGGCTGGGATATCACCTGCGACCCCTGCCGCCCCCAGATTTCGGTATTCCGAAGACGATGTGGCCACTTACGTGGTGCAACTGCTCCAAGGCCTGGACTACCTCCATGGCCACCATGTGCTCCACCTGGACATCAAGCCAGATAACTTGCTTCTGGGCCCTGACAACGCCCTCAAGATTGTGGACTTTGGCAGTGCTCAGCCCTACAACCCCCAGGCTCTGCGGCCTCTTGGCCACCGCACAGGCACCCTGGAGTTCATGGGTGAGGGGACCACCTGCCAGCCAGGGTCTGGGATGGGGGCAGCTCCAGAGTTCACCCCATCCCACCTACATATGTGCCATTTATTGTGTGTTTACTGTATACAAGCAGCAAGTCCTTTATGTGGATTTTTTTTCCTCCAGTGGATCTTTACAAAAGGCTGGAGTGTGGCATAATATTACCCCCTTTTTATAGATTTGGGAGCAAGCACACTAAAGTTCAGTATTTGTCCAATTAGACAGTTATAAATGGAAGAGGCGGGATTTGTGAAAGCTGGAAAGACAGGAGAATCAATTATTGTTTTATATACATAAGGAAAACCAGCTGTCATTTAGCTACCTGCTAAATATTTGATGTTTGTCATGTCTATTCCCAAACTTCACTTTACAGATGAGACAGTGGAGAGCCAGGCAGGTTTAGTAAATTGTCCAGGGTCCCATAGCCAGAGGGGCAGGCCTGGGATTGTTTCAAAGACTCTTAATCTTGATGTTGGTCATACCCTTTGTGAGTGAGAGTCCACTTCGGAGCCCATCCAAGGGAACCAGTCACCCTGCTTCTCAGCTCCTCTGGAGTTCTAGGGACGCTATCATTCAGTGCCAGGCTTATCCCTCAGGCAGTCTACATCCCTCCTGGGAGCCAACCCTGCTTCTGGTCTGCTCAACAGCCTCCAAGGCCTGCTGCTCTGGTTGTGCCCACAGTCAAGTGACCTGGGCATTGTTCTCCTCTTCAAGCCCTTCCTCCACTGTCCCTGCTCCCCTGTCACTGAGAAGCTGGGCCAGCTTGGCCTCTGTCTCTTTTCAGCTCCTGAGATGGTGAAGGGAGAACCCATCGGCTCTGCTACCGACATCTGGGGCGCAGGTGTGCTCACCTACATCATGTGAGTACTCCCCGGGCTGCTCCAGCCCCTCTTCCCACTTCCGACCCATACCCTCTCCTTCATGCCCAGCCTCCCCAGCACACACCAGGGGCACTGTCCCTGAGTACTGGAGTGCCATAGGCCTGCGAGGTGACCCTTAGTCCACACTGAGGCAGAGATCCCATGAGTGGCACAGCTGGGACTGTGTCAGCTGAACTGTCTTCCACAACAGGCTCAGTGGACACTCTCCATTCTATGAGCCAGACCCCCAGGAAACAGAGGCTCGGATTGTGGGGGGCCGCTTTGATGCCTTCCAGCTGTACCCCAACACATCCCAGAGTGCCACCCTCTTCTTGCGAAAGGTCCTCTCAGTACATCCCTGGTGAGTGGGCCCCCACCTGACAATCCCCAGTATTACCTGCCCTTGGCTGTAGATGGTCTTGGCCCCACCTGGCCAAAGACCCCCAACTCTTTTCCTGCTACATCTACTGGACGGTGGTACCACCCACCATCGAAAGCCCATAAAAAGCTGGGCATGGTGGTGCACGTTTATAATCCCCATAGATGCCCAGTGTCACACACATCCTGGCTGGTGTGGGATCCAGTGGTGAGTCTTGGGGAGTCACCTGTCCTGTCAGGGCTCACTGTCCCTGGCCTGGCCTGGCAGGAGCCGGCCATCCCTGCAGGACTGCCTTGCCCATCCGTGGCTGCAGGATGCCTACCTGATGAAGCTACGTCGCCAGACACTCACCTTCACTACCAACCGGCTTAAGGAGTTCCTGGGCGAGCAGCAGCGGCGCAGGGCTGAGGCTGCCACCCGCCACAAGGTGCTGCTCCGCTCCTACCCAGGCAGCCCTTAAGAGGCATGGACCACACCCGGCATCTTCAGGCTCAGACTCAGTTCCCACTGATGCCGCGGGACATTCCAGGGCCCATGCTGAGCCGGGTGGGCCTGGGGCTTCGGACACCACCAGCAGCAACATCTGGCCAGGCTATTACCTCATGGACCTGAAGGGACAGAGGCCCGGGGGCATCGGCCTGATGCTACCCCTGGCCAGAGCCAGAGCAGGAGACCCTTGGCTAGGCTGGGCAGGGGTGGAAACAGGATGAGGGGCAACAAGGGAATGGAGGAAGTGAAGAGGAAGGAAAAGTTGCCAAGGGATAGGGAGGGGAGACTTTAGGAAAGTTCTAGGGGGTAGGGGGGCACAGTGCATCTCAGGGAGAATCCAGGAGGGTGAGTGGCTGGAGAGGAGGAAGAGGAAGGAGCTCAGGGTGGCAGGGCCATAGTCTGGCAATGTATTAGTGAGGCAGGGACAGGACACAGAAAAAGTGCCAGGGAGGGAGCCAGGATCTAAGCGAGAGTGGCAAGGTGGAGAGAGGAGAGCAGGTGCAGCGGGAGTGGGGTGGGCCAGAGGCAAGCTAGTGAGCCCTCGAGCTGGATCTCCTCCTGTGCCAACAATGCATCTCTGGGCACTCCACGGTGGCCCAGGGATGTCCCCACCACCCCTCCATGGCCTTTACCCTTATTCCTATTCATATTTATTTATTTATTGCCTCTTATGAAGTTTTCCCTTCCATCCAATCCCTATTGCCCATGTTGTCCTGACCCCCACCCCAGCCATCCAGCTGTCTGTGCAACTCTCTGTCTGTCTGTCACAAGGAAAATAAAACCGGCAAGCAGCAGAATCTATGTGTGGTCTTTGGGGAGGGCTGGGGGCAGGGAGTGATCCCTGGGATGGGGCATTTGGCCTTCTCTGGCCCAGTGAAGACATATTTGAGGATATACTGGCTAGCACATAGGGATTTCCCATCCCTCCCTTGGCTCTTGGGACCCCTCACCCCTCCTTATTCTCAGAGGAAGGGGGGCTGCAGTTTGCTCCTTGCCCCGAATGCTGGCAGACCCACTGAGTCCCCACATACCCTCTGGCCAGAGCCCCACTTCTGCTCACACACTTCCTCTTCACATATTTGGAGGTGCTGGACTCTGTCATGGACCAAACCACACCCCACGCCTGGATCAGCCTCTCTCACTCTGATCCTGCCCTTCACCACCCTAAGAAAGATGAGTTTCCTCCTGACAGTTGGCAAGAGGGGGCAGAGTGAGGAGCTGCCGAAGAAACCAAGAGATGCCCTTGCCCCAGGCTCTTGGAGGCACGGCACAGATCACAACCCATGGGGCAGCTGTGGGTGCTCTGGGTGGCCATGTCCAGCATTTTCTTGGGATGGAGGGACGTATCAGCCTGGGTCTTCTTATGCCCCCCTGGGCAAGTTAAAGGATCTGCTGGGTGCTAAGGCACCCTGGCTCTGGTTGCTCCCCTGCAGAGCCACAGAATAGACAGTGGGTCCTAGGTCTGAACTGCCCTGCCCTGAGGTGAGAGGGAAAAAGTCAGATTCCCTGTAGGCAAAGGATGGTTCCCCAACTACCTAGAAAACTATTCTTGGCAAATGCAAAGGAACAAAGCCTCCAACCACAAGCAGAGTTGGCACTGGTGTGTTGCCAACTGAGTTTGAGGCCGCTTGGCTTCAGCTCCAACAACCCTCTGCCCAGCCCTACCCAGCCTCTCTGGCTTCCCAGGATCCCAGGGAAGAGGTGACCCTCATCATCATAAAATAACAGGATGTTAAAACCAGTTGGAAGGGATGAGAGAGATACTTTGCCCACCTGTCATCTTAGGGATGAAGATATACAGTTTGCCTGCGAGAATCTCTAATCCCCTACACACTGCAAATGTTTTCATAAAAAAGTGAGGTGCCTGAACTCATATCTTGATAAATGGTAAAATTCCTCTCTCCTGTCGCCCTTCTGATCTGGAGCTGCCTTCCCATCTCCACTGGAAATGGCATGTGAACCGTTTATTCCAAACCCAGAGGAGCAAAGGTAATTTATGTCAGCAGAGCTGTGTCAAAATTGCTCTGATCAAAAGGTGATGGTGCTCCACACCTGGGCGGGTAGTCACAATGAATGGAAGCAACAGTCCTACTGGTGTCCTGGGCACCCTTCTCCTCAGGCAGTCAGATATCCCTATGCCATGGTTGATGCCGCAAAAGGGCTTGGCAGACCAAGGCTTGGGGAGTCAGAAGTAGTGCTAATCTCCAGGGACAGTTCAGATGAGCCAGACTACACTGTCACATCAAAGGGAGCCATGGGTGGGGTTGGCACCGGAGGGCGGCTGTTCTCAAAAAATCTCTCCCAGCCCCAGTTTACCTCAATTTAACACCAGGGGGCAGAGTGCAGAAATGACAACCAGACTTCTGCGGCAAGTGTGGGCGTAGGGGAAGAATAAAGCTTCTGGACTGGTGTTGATAGCCGTGTGACCATGTCGTGACTGGCGGTACGGATCACGAAGTCCGAGGTTACTCTGGCTTCATTCTGGGACACCCCCAAGAACATTATAACCTCTTAACCTACAGTGTCCAAGGAAGGGCATGTCTACCTGGCTACACGGAGGTTGACCTGGGTGCAAAGCTGCTGCAGCCCTGAGCTGAGTCTCTTGCTGGCAGGGGGCCAGAACTGGTCCTCCCAGGAGTAGAAAGGATACCCCCTGCCTTGGTAGGGCATAAACCTTGGCATGGAGCTGCATCCAGCTGGCCAGGTGCTGACACAGTGTATCCCAGCCACTCAGATCCACCCTCAGGCTTGCCCCAGTGGCTGAGCCAGCAATCCAGGCATCCTCCAGCTATATAAGGAGCCCACTTGGGTCAGAGGGTGGGCACTGGGGTCCCGGGGGACTTGGGGGTAACTGTACCAAACAAGGGAAGGACACTAGCGATGTATAAAACCAGGGTCTGTGCCCAATTGCCTGCCTGTATCCCTAACTGTACCATCCATAAGGGCTCTGTGGTGCCTGCAAAGCAGCCAGTCGACTGAGGTCCTTAAATCAATCCCCACAGGGTGAGTTCATTCCTCTGAGAAGCCTCGGCCATTCCCACCCCTGGCCAGGCAGGGAAAGGGCAGGTCAGAGCTTCTGTCTCTGCCTGCACCCCATGTTTGCTGTCCACTCCTCAGATGTCCAAAGCAGCTCCTGCCAAAAAACCGACAGCCCCACCTCCAGGATGTACTCTGGATATCAACGACCCCCAGGTTCAGAGCAAAGCCATCAAATCCTGGCCTCCTACCTGGGCCACAGGTGAGGGGGACCCCTGGAGCCCTGGAAAGGAAGTAGAGCTGCAGAAGGTGCATTCCTGCATTTGGGATGGGGGTGGGGACACTAAGCACAGTGACCTGAACAACTGGGTCGCTGGACTTAGAGAAGAGAGATTACCGAGGTGCTGAAGAGTGACTGGCACTTTGTCAGAGTGACACTTCAGGGCAGACCCCCTTCCTAGCCACCCCCATTTCCCCGTTTAGGGGTGGGTGGGCAGGAGATGGTGTGCGGGCGGACTGGGCTGCAGGCCTGTCGGAGCACGTCTCGGAGCTCAGGGCCGGACCCCGCCTGCGGTTAGGTCCCTGAAGGAGCCGTGCGAGAAGGGGCCGCCGCGGGTGCTGGAGCCGCTGAATGACGTGGTGCTGATCGAGGTAGCGCGACCAAGCTCACTGGCCGCATTTCGGCTTTCCCGGACTGTTCATCCGCTGGAGCAAGAATGGCAAAGAGAGGGCCGGGGATTTAGCTCAGTGGTTCCGCTGCCTGCCAGGACCTGAGTTCGATCCCCGGTACCAAAAAAAAAAGAATGGCAAAGAGCTGCGGGACGTATTGCTACATTTCTGAGGACCCTGACGCAGTGTCGCTGGTGGTGCGCGACGGCGAGATGGCAGACCTAGGCCAGTACAGTACCACTGTAACCAACTCCTTGGGCCCGTGCTCCGACTCCACGCCCATCCCGGTAGACGGTACATCCTCCGGGGTCGTAAGGGTCATGGAGACAGCCAGAGGCAGAGCCGGGTTAGAGCCGGGTTACTTGGCTCCTCCCAACCCTGGATAATTTCCACCACTCAGCTGTCTCCAAGGCGCCGCGCACGGTGTAAGGACATTTCCAGGCTTCCACCCACTAAGTCTCTTCTGATCCACTATTCCACACAGAGAAGGAGCGGTGATAAAGTCGGTTTAACAGCCAAGGAAACAAAACGAGAGAAGCTCATGGCCTGCCCGTGTCACACTGCGAGTTTAAGTGCACCCCGTACTTAGGGTCGGATATTACCTAGGAAGTTGATGTCGCCGTCCCACTTCACCTCCAGGACCTTCACTGTGTCGCGTTCCCCTCCCCTTCCTCCTGTCCCGGCTGAGATTCAAAAAGGACCAGACAATACGAAGGCGCTCAAAGGCACTACTGTAAGGCTGACTGCGCAGATCTTGGGGAGAGCCTATGCCCGACGTGGGCTAGACGAAGGACGGCGGGGGGGTCATCGAGGAAGACGACAGGCAAGGGTCGGGACCTGCGTCAAGAACAGGGTCTGCGGTGGAACTTCGTCGGTCCTGTGTAGGGGAACGGGACAGGAGAGGGACGAGGGTGGGGACAGGACGGCGAAGACGAGCTGGCAAATTAGCTGGCCCGCAGCTTCTTCCTGCCCCTCTCTGTCTACTCCCCAGGGTGTTCTTCGAGATCGGCGCCGCCACCACCACGACGCTGACCATTCGCCAGGCCACATCGGGGGCCATGTCCGAGGCCAGCGGCAAGTACGAAGTGTAGTGAAGAGGCTGGGGATGGACCAGAACTTCACGCGCGTGGACGCGGCCTGAAGAAACCCTCAGACCTCTCGTCCTGACCTCAAGGCCAGGGGTGGGTCTCTCCCGGGTCTTGTTTAATAAAGCTGCTCTCTCCGACCCTCCTCCTCTGTCCTTGCTCCAGCGTAGCATTCTCTCTCCCGGCCGCCACCCCCACACTTATTCCAGACCCACAGACCAAGGTCACAGAATGTTGGAGTCAGAGGGAAGTTTGAAGAGCGACTATTCCATGCTTCATTTTACAGTCAACCCGAATTAGGATTTCTCTCACCATTGGACTTCCAGCGGCCCTTCTCTACCTGTTCTCTTCCCAGCTGGCCTGGACTTGCAGCCCAGACTCCGCCCTCCCTTCCTTTGCTTAGTTCAAGCCCCGCCCCCTCGTGGCTGTGCTTGCTCTGGCCCCGCCCCTTCCAAGGCAAATCACGCTCCAGTCGTCTCCAGTCCCGCTTCCCCAGTAACCTACTTCTCCACTTTGTCCGCTGCCCTTTCGCCCATTCCGGGACAACTCGGGTCCCCATCTTACATTCCAGTCTCTGCTGCTCAGGGGCCCCCCTCATTCAGGCCTGTACCCCGATCCTTTGGCAACGCCCCCGAATTCCATCGTTCCATCTCTTGGTCTCAAAAAGTTAGAAAGGCAGAGGAATTGTCAGAACTACAATTCCCGGCAGGCCGTGCGAAGCATTCTCGCGAGTTACGAGAAGACACGTGTGCGGAAGGAGCAAGTAGTAGCGGGCAGCTGAGCCGGCGTAAAGGGAGCTAGGGGTAACTGGAGCTGTTGTTGGGGTGACGGGAGGGGCAGGAGCAGGGGACGGACCCTGGACAGAGGGCGGGATCGCTTTGTGCGTCCGGGTCTGTGTTGGTTCTGTACCCCTGACTACAAGAAGCTAAGAATTATTGGACAGTCAGTTGTGGGGTTCAGGTCATCAGTGAGCCCTCCGATCCCAAAAATTTAGTAGCAGTCTGTTGAGATAACAGGGCTTAGTGGGTTCAGTGTGTGGGATGCCAAGGGAACCTGTCTTTTGAGTCAGGCCTGAGCGTGTACAGGTTCGTTTTAGGATTCAGGTATGGCATATTGAGTTTTTGCTGGATTGGGGTTTCACCAAACATAAATCAGTGTCATTTCATGACTTGGGGTTCACACCTAGGATTGAATTTAAATATCTGGGGCCCACTTAGGGTTTGCAGTTCCATATTCTTGGTTCACTGGTGGAATTCAGGATTATACTTCTAGAATTTGAGAATCATTAGGTTTAAGGTTTCAATTCTTCTGAGATTTGGGGTCTTAGAAGAGGATCTGCTGAGTTTCTGAGTTTGCAGAGCGTACTCCTGGCCAAAGGGAAGTCTGTTAGAAATGAATTTGTGAGATGCAGATTTTAGTTAGAATCTCTGAGGAATCTGAGATTTGAAGGCCAACTGGAATCTCTGCTAGGATGTGAGATGTGTGGGATTTGTGAGGTGTGGTGTCCAGGGAGGCACTATAGAACTTTGGGTTTACATCCTGATTATTTGGGAGTTAGGGTTTGCTTGGGATGTGAGACTTGAGCCTGATTTCTTTGTTGGGGTTTGAGGTTTAGGGTAGCCATCATCATCATGCTCAAAGCTGTGATCCTGATTGGAGGCCCTCAAAAGGGTGAGGAGCTGGGGAAGTGGGGAAGGAGTGGTGCTAGAGTGGTGGGTGGGATGGGAGCAGAGGGAGGCAGGAGGCTGAAACGTTCTCTTCTGTCGCAGGAACTCGCTTCAGGCCTTTGTCTTTTGAAGTCCCCAAACCACTGTTTCCTGTGGCTGGGGTCCCAATGATCCAGCACCACATTGAAGCCTGTGCCCAGGTAACCCCATAGGCTCCTTTCTCCCATCACCCTGCTCATCTGCTTCTTGCATTATTTTACCCTTTCCCAACCATGATCTCTTCTGATTAAGTGTAACCCTAAGGACCATCATTCATAGATGATGATGTGCATGGTGTCCCCTTAACATGTGCAGTGCGTCTGTCCTGATGGTTTCCCCTGCTCTGGTCTCTTCTGGTCTCTTCCTGTTCAGATTTCATGCTTATTTTTAAAATCAGGCAGACATCTCAGAGACGATTTAGATCAGTAGATGGAGCATGTCTGGGGTCTGTCTTTTTTTGGGGGGGGAACCAGGGATCAAACTCTGGACCTTGCACTTGCAAGGCAAGCAGCAGAACCACTGAGTTAAATCCGCACCCCTTATCTTTCACATCTGATAAATGGAAGCAGGAAGATCCCAGGTTTGAACCCACCCTGGGCAATTTAGTGACCTAGGGAAATCCTGTCTCAAAATAAGAAATGAAAAGGGCTAAAGATGTATCTCAGCATGAAGGCCTTGGGTTCTATCTTTACACACCACAGGCACACACACACAAACACAGCCATAGCATGGAGACCCTTAATGATAACAAAGCACTCATTCCCTTGCTTACTATGGAGCTCATTTCTTTATTGCTTTTGCTATTTGGAAAAACAAGTTTTGGTTTGAATCCAGTGTTTGCCTGCTGTGAGACCTGGTACAAGCAAACCTCATACCCTCTCTGAGCTTCAGTTTCCTTATCTGTGAAGTAGAGATTAGATTTCCTTTGCGGGATTGGCAATGCTGTAAAGTGCCAAGTTAAATGTAGACACCCTTGCCTCAAGCTGTTCTCAAGCTTAGACTGACAGATAAGAGAAAATTGGAAAAGATGAATGGATTATTTGCAGGCAGTCTTTCCTAGAGCGAGTCCCAATGGGGCATGGGGACGCGAACTATAAAAAATTGAAAAATCCAGCTGAGGCTTCCTCTAGCTTCCTCATTGTCCAGAGGAGAAATCAGGGCAGAGTGGTAAAATGAGTGCCCAGAGCCCCCCAGCTGAACCTGAAACTGTTATCTCTGAACTTCTGGGACAACAGCAGGGATTCCCCCAATATTCCTTCTTATCAGATATATTTTCTTCCAACTTCTTCCCTTCTCTTCAGGTCCCTGGGATGCAGGAGATTTTGCTCATTGGCTTCTACCAACCTGATGAGGCCCTAATGCAGTTCTTAGAAGCCATACGGCAGGAGTTCAACCTTCCAGTCAGGTGTTTGTGTATATATTTATGGGGAGGGAGGCCCTCAGAGATCTACGCAGTGGATTTAAATCAGTGTTTGCCACATTTCACCCTCATACACTAGAAACTTCTTATTTGGGCCTCTCTGAATCCCTAGATATATTAGATGGAGTTTCTCTGTGGGCCTTGGGAAGTACTCCTGGAAGCCAGGAGATATCACTTTCCGTGGTGCATGGTATCTGTCTCTTCAGATTTCACTGAGCTGCCTCTGGGGTCCCTGGGGCTAGGTACTTGCAGGAATTTGCCCCCCTGGGCACAGGTGGTGGTCTCTACCATTTTCGGGACCAGATTCTGGCCGGGGGCCCTGAGGCGTTCTTCGTGCTCAATGCCGACGTCTGCTCCGACTTCCCCTTGAGCGCTATGCTGGATGCTCACAGAAGCCAGCGCCACCCTTTCTTACTCCTTGGCACCACGGTGAGGGCCCAGTAGGCCAGGAGAGTGTTGGGGAAGCAGAGGTAGCCTAGGGAGTTGGAGTGGGAATGTGTGTCAGGAGGAAGATGTACTGCCCCAGCAGTGATGGAGGTGTCACTGGTGACCCTGAGCCCTTTGGCTGCTCAGAAGTAGGGAGGGGGAGGGCAGCTGTCAGCTCTCGCCCCTGCTGAAGGGCTGTCAGCAGTGGAGCTGCTGCGTGCCAGGTGCTACAGGGGATGGAAAGGAGAATGAGCAAACAGCCCTACTGCCTGGGAGCAGGCAGGTCACCGTCTCCAGTATGCCTGTCTTTCAGGCTAACAGAACACAATCTCTCAACTACGGCTGCATTGTTGAGAATCCACAGACACATGAGGTAAGCACAGAGAGGCTGGGTGGGCCCACTCTGTATCATCATTCCCACACAAAATGACTCTAGAGACCGCTGAAATGCTCTGTGCATTAAGTCCCAGTCTTGGCAGTCAGGTGAGACAGCCCCCTATTAACATGTTCATAACGGGGCCATAATTCATATGTCTCACTGCCTTGCAGCTCGGAACCACAAGAAGTACATGTATAACTGTCCCAGTGGGTGGCATGGGACATTTCCAGCAGGTAGTACAAACCAACCGATAGAACAATCATGCATGTACCACCAGTGGTACAAGCCAATGGGAACATGTTAATCATTTTGTGTATCTTTATGAGAGATAGGCTAGACGGAAGGGGCAGCAGTTAATTTCTATGGGTGTGGCACCGTAATAGTGTGCACATGGAGTGCTCTGGAGGACAGAAAGGGGGGGTCTGCAGAGCCTTACCTTGAGTGGAGGTGGGCAGGGTTTCCTGGAGAAAGTAAGCACTGAGCTGAGTTAGATTTGTCTAGATGGAGGAGACAAGAAGGCGCTGGAGCCAGAGAAAACAGTATGTACAAACACAGAGACAGGAAACAGCATAGTGGCTCCACAGTCCCTGCCCCAAGTCTCACTGACTTTGACTTGCCTCTTTTATTTGATTTTTTTTTTTTTTTTTTTTT
>NW_022900928.1:119322240-119337217 GCF_012274545.1 Fukomys damarensis
TTTTTTTTTTTTTTTTTTTTTTTTTTTTTTTTTGTACCAGGGATCAAACTCAGAACCTTGTGCTTTCGAGGCAGGCAGTATGACCGCTGAGCTAAATCCCTAGCCCTAAATTTTTGTTTACTTTTTGGAATTTTTCTTTTTTTTTGGTCCCAGGGATCAGACTTGGGACCTTGCGCTTTCAAGGCAGGTGGCGGAACCACTGAGCTAACTCCCCTGCCCATCCTGGCCCTTTTATCAGTTTTTTTTTTTTTTTTCATACCTCTGGGGCTCGAACTCAGAACCTTGCGCTTATGAGGCAGGTGCGGTACCACAGAGCTAAATCCCTGGTCTTATTTGATCTTGCTTTAATATAAAACATATATACAAAGGCACACACATGTAAGCACCTAGTTTTGTGCCAGACACTAACTAGGTATGAGAGGAGAACCAAAAAAGGCACAGTCCTCACTTCTCAGGAACCACTGGTCTAGTAGGAAAGGCATCCTTTGGAGATGGCAGTGTCACGGGGGAGGCAGGCCTGAATAGCTAAGTCCAAGTCCGGGCCTGGCACAATAGGACTCACGGAGGGCAGAACAACATCAGATGGGTTTCAGAGGTGGGTCTTCCAGAGAAAGGCTGGAAGGCATTCCAGGCGCACACAAGCAATGGCATGGAGCTGTGTTCTGGAAGCACTAGCTGGTGGGGAGGATGGAGCAGGGAAAGGCATGGAGTTCAGTTTTGTGGTGAAGGTGAAGGTGAAGGGCAGTCCACTGGGGGTGTAAAGGGAGGAGGGCCTGGAGATGAGAAGGTCTTAGGGGAATGTGGCGGGTGGCAGTCACCCCCACTATGAACCCGTCCTTGCTGTCCTCAGGTCCTGCACTATGTAGAGAAACCCAGCACGTTCATCAGTGACATCATCAACTGTGGCATCTATCTCTTTTCTCCCGAAGCCCTGACTCCTCTGCGGGATGTTTTCCATCGTAATCAGCAGGAAAGGCAACTGTGAGGCAGGCCCGTGGCCCTTACCCCACCCCCAGCCTCCACAGGCTCCATTTCTACCTGCTCACCCTCTTTCTGCCTCCTCCCTTTCCCACTTGTCTACTCCAGTGGAGCCTCCAAGTCCCTCCCCTTCTAACCTCATTCTGTCCCTCTTCCTTATCCATCCCAGTTCCTCCTCTGTCACCACCTGCCCACTCCCCTCTGGACCATTTTTCTCAGGCCCTGAGTGTCCCAGAGACATCATTCAGAGCAGACGGTAATACACACTTGGGTGCACACATGCTCGAGTGCACACACACACACACACGTGCACGCACGCGCACGCATGTCCTAGGCTGGCTCCCCTTGGAACACAGCACCCCACTCTTCTTGCTAATCCCTGTTCACCCCTTTTAGGCCTGAAAGCTGTTCCCTTTCAGGATTCTCTGCCTTTCCTCCTCCTCCTCCCTGCTCACCTCCCCATCTCATGCCTCATTTGCTCATAGCCATTTCTTACCCCACCATGTCTCTGCTCCTTTCCATTTCTCCTGGCCTCTCTCTGTTTCCGCTGAGCTGGCATCTCTACCATCTCTTTCTCCCTCTCTCTTTGTGACTGTCTCTGCCCTCACCAGCTGCCTTGCTCTTGGGTGAGTCTGTCCGTGTTTCATTCCATCTAGTGAGGAAAGGGTGACTGGAGGCGTGCATGGGGAGGAGGGTGTGCAAATCAGGGATGTACCTTCTGGAGACAGAGCAGACATGGGAAGCAGGTCTATGGCCAGGGCTTCCTGTGAGAGTTGCAGCTCTGGGGGGTGGGGTGAGTGGGAAAGGCATTTGGAGGTGAGTACCCTTTGGAGAGGACCCAGCCAGACCTGGAAAGGAGCTTGGATAGGTGGTGGGAGTCCCTCAGATTCCTTTCTGGAGAGACACATTGGTCACACTTTTGAGGTCATCTGGGTAACTAATGACAGTATCCTTGCTTTGCCAGGGAGGACTCTCCAAGCTCGTGGCCAGGAGCAGGGACCATCCGCCTGGAGCAGGATGTGTTCTCAGCCCTGGCAGGGAAGGGCCAAATCTATGTGCACATCACAGAGGGTGTCTGGAGCCAGATCAAGTCCGCAGGGTACATAGGGGCAGGATTGGAAGGCTGATTGGGAGGCTGGGGTGCCTAAGGCTTGAGATTTTGGGGTTGACTGTATGACTCTGCTGGCCCCTGAGCCCCATCTCCCTTTTGGTCCCCAGCTCAGCTCTCTATGCCTCCCGCCTCTATCTGGGCCGATACCAGATCACTCATCCAGAACGGCTGGCCAAGCACACGCCAGGGGGTCCACGGATCCGAGGTACCAACAGGCCCTGATTGTTAACCTCTGCACCCACCCCACTCCTCTGCCCTCTGAGCCAAGACCCTGACCTCAGGTCCAGAGGTGAAGTCTCAATCCCTGCTCCTCCCCATCCAGATGTGGTTTGGGATATTTGCCCCCAGGTCCTCTCTTCTGCTTCTAGGAAATGTTTACATCCACCCCACAGCTAAAGTGGCCCCATCGGCTGTGGTAAGCAGTGGGTGCATTCCTGGAGAGGAAGGGTGGCCGTTAGGATGTGGGTGGGGGTACAGAGACTGCCTGAGCTCAGGGTGCTGGTCTCTGCTTTGTCGCACCTGTTACGTGGCCTCCAATCGGTCACTTCTGCCTCATCTGTTCTAGAAGGGGATTGGACTTGGCCTTCCCCAGGTCCTTTCTGGGGCTCATGGTATGTGTTCCTCTCCACAGCTGGGCCCTAATGTCTCCATCGGGAAGGGTGTGACTGTGGGCGAGGGTGTGCGACTCCGAGAGAGCATTGTCCTCCATGGAGCCACGTTGCAGGTAGGCATCAGGCACACAGAAGCATGTGGCACCCAAGAGGCTGACAGGAGAGACCAGGTATCCTGGCAGGGAAGTTCTGTTCCTGTCTCCCATCCCATTCACCTGGCACTATCTTGTTTGGCAGGAGCACACGTGTGTTCTGCACAGTATTGTGGGCTGGGGGAGCACCGTGGGGCGCTGGGCCCGCGTGGAGGGGACCCCCAACGACCCTAACCCTAACGACCCCCGAGCCCGCATGGACAGTGAGAGCCTCTTCAAGGATGGGAAGCTGCTGCCTGCCATCACCATCCTGGGTATGATGCCTGGAGGTCCATAGGGAGTGAGGAGCACACGTGTGTTCTGCACAGTATTGTGGGCTGGGGGAGCACCGTGGGGCGCTGGGCCCGCGTGGAGGGGACCCCCAACGACCCTAACCCTAACGACCCCCGAGCCCGCATGGACAGTGAGAGCCTCTTCAAGGATGGGAAGCTGCTGCCTGCCATCACCATCCTGGGTATGATGCCTGGAGGTCCATAGGGAGTGAGCGTGTGTATGTGTGTGTGTGTGTGTGTGTGTGTGTGTGTGTGTGTGTGTGTGTTTCCTTTAGCAAACATTTACCAAGTGCCTGCTGTGTGCCAGGCCCTGTGTGAGTCACTGGGGGAATGAGGCCAGGGGCACAGATGGGCAGGGAGGCATTCTTCCCAGATGGCCAAGACCCCCAGCTCCCTGACCTCTCCCCTGCTCCTCACTGCTGCAGGCTGCCGCGTCCGGATCCCTGCCGAGGTGCTCATCCTGAACTCAATTGTTCTGCCACACAAGGAGCTGAGCCGCAGCTTCACCAACCAGATCATCCTGTGAGGGGGGCTGTCAGAAGGCTCCCCAGCTCCTGTCTACTCCCCTTGAGGCTGCTGCCTGCTTGGCCAGGGTCAGAAAGGACCTGAGGAAGCCAGGCCGGATCTTCACGTGCTGGGAGCAATGTGGGTGGCCGAGGACTCCTGGCCTCCCTCCCCACTCCCAAATAAACCCAGTGAACCTTGGAGCCAGCAAGGACTCTGCTTGTGCCTGGGCTGGGGGTGGGGGTGGTAGAGGGGGCAGCTGAGCCAGACCCCCCCACATTAGCATTTAAATTGGAGTCGTTGCTTCAGGCTCATGAATAATGAATCTGGAGCCTGGTAAATCTACCCCTCCCACTGCCTGGGCCTCTTGCTTTACTCCGGAGGAAGGCCCTCCGGGCTCCCCAGCCTTCACCCCTGCTAGCCTACCCCTCCTCCTCCTCTTCGTTTCTCTTCACTGGGCCTGGCTGGCTCGTGTTCCAAGTATAGGATTCTGAGGGAAGGGCAAAGGATTTCAGCTGGGCACAGAAGCTGGGAACTACAGGCTTGGGGGCTAATCACCCAGCAGCCTGCTCTCCTCAGCTCCTGCCGAGCTCCAGCACTGGCCTGTTTTCTGCTTTGCCAGCTCCATCTGCTCCCAGCTTTTGCTTAGGTGGGGGTTGTGCCCCCCATCTGGGGCTTCGTATCTCTGCTTCCTCCCTTGGCAGGCAGGGCAGGCCTGAGCCCCTGCTGATTTCTCTGGAAGCACAGTGGGAGGTGCCATGTTCTGGGAGTGGCAACCAGCCTGGTACTGCCCTTTGGCAGGGCTCAGCCCTCCTCTCTCTACCATCATGTTTGCCCATGACCCCCATGTGCCCCTCTCTGCCTCCCTTTCCCCAGCTGTGGGTGCGGAGCTTAGTTGCCAGATGAGCTGGTAATGATCGTAATCTGCTAATTGAGAGGAATCTAATTATCTGAAGAGAATGGGGGGGCAGGGTGTGGGTGGGAGGGAGGAGGGGTCTTGGCAGCGGGCTGGGGTGGCAGGCGACTGGGTGCTGGGGCCTTGTTATCAGCACCAGGGGCTGGGACGGAGCCCAGGATTTCATAGTTTCAGAGGCAGGCAGTTAGGAATATACAAGGGAGCCCGCTGAGGCCGACAGGGAGATGACTGCACCGCGGGCTGTGTGAGCACCACTGGAAATGGCCCAGGGTTTAGTGGACCTGACCTGTAACCTGTGTCTGCTCAGTCCATTTCTTTTTTTTTCTGGTTCCTGCCTCCAGCGCAGACCTATCATCTCTACCAGTAGGGAGCTACAGAGCTCTACTATAGGCCTGGGGTCATCTCCCCAAGGAAGAGGCTGGGAGAGGGCTGGCCCACAGGGCTAGGCTCTGAGTCCCTTCCCTCTCCTCCCCACCCGTCCTGACCCTTCTGTTCCGAGTGGTTGGCAGAGGCCATGGCAGTTCCATCATAAATATGATAATTTAATTATTTTCTCAGCAAAACACCGTGAAATCCAATAAGTCTGTGTCAGTCCCTGGCCCCCGGGAACCCCCCTCCTAGACCCAGTGGGGGTGGGGACACGGTGGGGAGGCGCTCTGAAAGGGGAAAGGGTCAGTGTTTGAATCGAGGCAGCTGGTGAGGCCTTTGTAACCCACCGCCCAGGCAGAGCGAGTCACTGGTATGGAGTGGGGTCCTAAGGGAAGAGACCAAAATGTCCCCGCTCTTCTCCAGCCCTTTCTGTGTTTGGGACCTAAAGACTTATCTGACTTGGCCTAAGGTTAATTAGGGACCCCCTTGTCCACCACCTTTGGGACCCTGCATCCAACCTTCATTAGCCCTGTAGGGGTGGAGGGTGCAGCCCCTGGGGAGGGTTTGAGAAGGGAGAAACTGGAGGGAACTGGGTGGGAAGTGGGGGGAGGGATGCGGGGGAGGGGTGCGCTCCTACCATTAGCGCTTTTTTCGGTTTCCATAAAAAGATCATTCTGTAAAATCGGCAAGGGGGAGCAAGCGGGGAGGGGGGGTGGGTCCCTGGCACCAAGCTGGATGGGGCCATGGAAGGAGAGCTGGGGACAGGGACGGAGTGAAATTTGGATGGGCTTCAGGAGCCAGTGGAGGGATAGAGACCGAGCCAAGAACGCAGGCTGGGGGGGGGGCGCTGGACCGGGTGGTGTGGAGTAGGTGGGGTCCCAGCGCCTTTGGCAGGGTTGCCCAGGGCCCTAGTCCCACCTCCGTCCCCATCCCCATCCCCTCCCTTTGGCACTTAGCAGCCATTATCGGGGAGCAGATTGCAGCCCTCTCCCCCTTCTCTGGGAAGCAGGCACAGCTGGGGCCCCGCCACATCTGCCGCATCAGCAAGGAGCACAGCTGGGTGTGCCCAGAGCCACGCTCCCCAAAACACAATGGGGGTGGGGGCCAAAGAGAGCCCACACCCCTGAGACAGGCATACTGACACCTCTGCCAACACACACACTCATGTGAAGCTGCACCCACCAACACGCGCTCCCTCGTGTGCAGAGACGGAGAACTGGCAAACATGCAATTACCCAGCCCCGCCTGCCACCCCCGCTCCCCTCCCTCAGCCCCTCCTCTTCCCCTCTCTTCCCTCGGAGGCCCCCTTCCGCCACCAAGGCCACCTCTGAATTGCCTGGGCTCCGATCTGGAGGGACCCGGCCTCACCTGCACCAAAACACTCCATTCTGCAAGGCTAGCAGAGCAGGGGTGGGGACATCCAGGGCCCACTCTGTCCCGTTTTAAGCTTGTTCCCCTCCCACAAAGAAGCTCCCTCTGAAATTCTGGTCCTTGCCGTAGCCTGGGTCTAATGGAGTCTCCGTGCCGGGGCAAGACTGGTTACCAGTGGCCCTACTGTGTTCCACTGGCCGCCCCTAGGAGGCGCTGTGGGCCCTCAGTCTCCAGCCATCAGCGCAGAGGCTCCCAGGGCGGCCTCTGCCTCGTCCCTGCTTCCGAATAATCCTCCACTACCCTACGGAAGCACATCCCTGCGCTTAGTTCTGTTGCCCTGACAAGTGCAGGGTGTGGAGACTCCGTCAATGGCAGAAAAGTCTTCCTCCCCAGACGGATAATCAAGGGTCCCTTCCTCTTTTCCCAGTTAATGGCCACCTCGTGGCCCCTGATTATATCCTGCCCCCTTGCAGCCCTCACTTTCCCACTCATCTCCTTGGCCTAGCTGTCTTGCCCTCAGCCCTCTCCTCCCTGCCCCCCCCCCCGTCCCACGCCTCCCCCCATGCCCCTCGGAGCTTTAATCCCTCCTGCTGCTGTGCCGCCTTATCTGCTCCCAGCAGCTTTCGCTGCTGCAAAGCCCTCTCCCCCTCCTTCTCTGAATCTTCTCCCCCTCCTTCCCAGCTCTCGCTGCTCTCTGACCAGAGCCCCCTCCTGCCCAGCCTCCTTGCCACTCAGCTCCCCAGATCTGTGCCCACTGCCCTTTGCCCTCTCTCCAGCCTCAGCTCGGAGACTGTAGACAGCCCACCCACTCCCGCGCTGCCCTCTCCCATCCTAGCCCGCCCCTCAGGCCCTGCAGTCTGGCCAGTTTCTGGCCAGCCAGAATTTGTCCTTCTTGCCTGCCTTTCCTGGTGCCCTCCTCAGATGCCCCCAAATCTTGGACCCAGTGCATTTCTTTCAGTCCTGATGGCCCATGGCCCTGTGCAGGGATCGGGGGTACCGGACGCCACAGAGAGTGCTGCTCTGGGCTGGCCTAGAGAGATGGGGGGGGTACGGAGCACCCGAGACGTGGGGGCAGGGCCTGGCGGTGGGACGCTAACTCTCTTCAGTCGCCTCAGATCACGTCCGGGCCTCCCCACCCCCTTCGCTGGGACTCTCGTTAACCGCTTCTCCTGCCTCGTCCGCGGCATAAATAACCCAGATAAATCAGCCGCCGTCCGCCCCCCGCCCCTCGGCCCCCGCACAGCCCGTTTGTCACCGCTGCTCGCTCACCAGCCAGGCCCGGCCCGGCCCTGGCCTCCCCATCCTGGTCCCTCCCCGGCCGCATCTGTCCCACACTGGCGCATCCCTGGTCCACACCACAGCCGGTTTCTGGGCCGCGGGAGGTGGCAAGGGGGTGTCCCCTGGGAGCAGGTGGAGGTTGGGGATTGTCTCTCCAGAGAATGCTGCTGGGGAGTGTGAGGGGTTAGACATGCAGTTTACGAATGGAGCCAACCTGGCAGGGAGTCCGGGTCCCACATGGTAGGAAGGGGCATGTGCTGCTTAGCGTGGGAGTCCCCTGTGAGGAAAGGCTTCCTTGGAACCCCAAGTTGAATACTGGGTGATCTTAGGTCTCCCTTTGGGGCATTTGCCCGCATAAAACCTCCATGCATGCTCCCAGGGTCCAGAGGCCAGAACCATCCTCCCTCCTGTTACCCCTCGCCCCACCCCCCATCCCTAGCCCTGCCATTCTAATCTCTGGGGGTAGGACTGGACTGGGAACAAATCTGGGGAATGGGAACATTGAAGGGCAGAGGAACCCAGGCTGAGGCTTTACACCCTGAGCCTACAGCAGCCTTCCTCCCACACTCCCAGGACCCTAGTAGCCCCTCCCTGTTGCTCACACTCAGCTCAGGTTCTGGGCCAGCCACCCATGGCCCTGGTGCTTCCCTACTAGGGACCATGGGTACCCGGGGAGTGAGGGAAGGAGGGAGGACACCGGAAGCTTGGGCACAGGGCCGGGGTGGGGGTGGGGAAGAAGCTGGGCTGGGCCCCAGGGACCAGCTGGGCAATGAGCCGGGGAAGCAGCCGGGAGGCTAAATGAGGGAGATTATCACCCAACTGCAGCCGGGCAGAGAGGGAGGCAGGCAGGGAAGCAGGCAGAGGGGAGGAGAGGGGACAGGGTTGGGAGGGGAGAGTCAAAGGGGGTGCAGAGGGACAGGAAGGGGGCCAGGAGAGGCAAAGGGCTGGAAGGACTTGAGGGGTGACTCCCACTGAGCAAAGCCAGATTCCTGGAGGTCCAGGAGCCTGGATGGTGGACACTTAGGGACAACTGGAGACAGCTGGCAATCGGGCTGTTTAGGCTGTGCCTAACTGATGCTCCACTTCCTCCACCCCACCCCACCTTGGGCTCCCCTCAGGTCCTCCAGTGACCACCCAACTTCATTCCTTTTAGAGGTTGAAGGTTTCTTGCATCCCTCTGGAGCGAGGAGAGTGTGACTTGGGCTCATGATGGAGGCCCACCTGTGGTTGGGGTCAGTGTGACCCTGAGACCTCAGCAGACAGCAGGGGAATTCAGGGACATGTATGGATGCCAAGGCAGTGGCAGGTGCTGGGGAGAGCTTGGGGGGCAGCTCCCACTTTCTTGGCAGAGCCCCAGACTGAAGTAACCTTAAAAAAGCAATTAAATCACCTTAAAAAAAAAAAAGAACAGTAAAGAAAAATCAATATTGGGAGAAAGGGGAAGAGAGAAAAGGATGGGGAGAAGTAGGGGGAGCTCTAGAAAGATCTGGAAGCCTCCCAAGGAGGAGGGAGCCTGGGGAGGGGCTGCTGGGAGACGGGGCAGTGAGGGAGGTGTCTGTGGTCTCTTGGACTTGAGTACCAACTCAGCAGCTGCTCCCGGTGCCAACTGCACTTTGCCCTCTGGGATACTGTGTCTCAGCCAGAGGCAGCCCCTTACCTCAAGGGTCTTATCTCTCCAGTTTGGGGTGCTGCTCCCCAGACTCAATAGAAGCTTATATGGGGAAGCCTAGCTGTACCCCCTCCCAGGGAGGCCACTTTACTGAAAGGCACAGTACAACTTCAGCAAGATGCCACACTTGGCTGGACTGGGTGTGGGCAAGCTCCATGCTGGGCTGACCCTGAGGGGGCTTGACCTGGCTTTGTAGCCAGGGTGGGCAGAGCAGCGCCTTGCCCTCAAGGGAGCCATCATCGCCTGCTCCGCCCTTGGGGCCAGGCTGACGAAGGGGAGGGGTGGCCGTTGGGCAGCGGGTGGACCTCGGGCTCTAATCCCCAGCAGCTGCCGTTTCCCTCAGATCGATTCCCTTCTCACTTTTTTTTTTTCAGCTGCTGGTTCCGCGGCTTGGATCGATGGAGCCGCCTCCCCCGCCCCTCAGAGCTTCCTCTCCCTGCTGCTCATTAGCGCCCCGATTAATCAGCCCCCCTTTTCCTCCAGGGAACAAGTGCTTCCTTCCCCATGAGGTCTCACACTCCGTAGGGCCCCCCAGAGCACAAGTGGTTCGTTCCTGCCACCCCCACCCTGGGGGCAAGGATGCATCTCCTCCCGGCCAGTCAACAGGCTCCCCACCTCTGCCTGTGACAACAGCCCACAGGCTGCTTACCCCTCTGCAAGAAGACAGCAGTCCCCAGGGCTGCCAGGCTCCACTCTGCCAGGTGACCAGGGACCTGGTATCATCATGATCATCATGATCATCATGATCATCATGATCATCATCACCATCACCATCGGTGTCCTTAGCAGGCATTCCCTCCTTCCCAGGGAAGCCAGCACTTCTTCCTGCCCCCTCTATACCTCTATCTGGACTCTCCTCCTTTCCACACCCTCTCCCCCTGCCTTTGAGGGCTCCCCTCTACTCTCTGGCCTGTTGTCCTGTACCCTAATCTCAAGCCAGTTTGTGCCAAGAAGACTCATTCGGTGAAGTGAAGTTGGCCACAGATATGCAAATCAGCCATGGTGCCCCGTGTCCCAAATGGGCAGAGATGGGTGCTGAGGGAGAGGAAGGAAGCTTCCTAGAGGGTCAGGGGTACAGTGGGCATTGAGTTGGCCTCGAAGCTGTAGAAAAGTCTAGAACCTTGGTGGAGTCACAGCTGTCCCCAGTCTGTCTTTCCTGCCCTCTTCTCCCTTCCCCTCCTTCATTCAAACAAGTGGCTCTCAAGGAGTTTCTGGAAGCTGCTTGCTATAAGTGGGGTAGTGGGATCAGGTGGCCACTGGAGTCAGGGGTTACGGAGGCCAGGAGGTGGGGGACAGAGTTGTCTGACCCTTTGTGGGTGTGGTCCAGAAAAGTGGCAAAGAGCAGGCTGAATAGTCTGGGCACAGCACTCTTCCCTGGGGTGGCCTGGGCACCCCTGTGAGTGGCTGGGGCATAGCGAGAGTTTGGGGGTCAGTTCCCCCACCACTGGGATCCCTGCCCTGAGCCACGGGGCTTTCCCCTTCCTGGCCTGGCTCCTGCCGCCCGTGCTGCCGGTGAAACGCTGTTGACATGTCCTGAATTATTAAGCACGGGGTGGGCTCCGGAGCACATGCTGAGTGGAGCGGCTGGGGCTGCGCTGCGTGGCGGAGCAGCGCTCGCTCCCTCGCTCACTCGCTCGCTCTCTCGCAGGGACACACGCAGGGGCTGACAGCTGTGCTGGTGCTGATAAGGGAAGCCACAAGGAGACGATCGAGGAGAGAGACAAGCGGCAGCAGAGGCAGCAGCGGCAGAGGCAGCACCAGGGCTGCGGAGCTGCTGGGAGTGGGAGTGACGCCCCCACCTCGGGCCCCCACCCTGTCCCGGTCTTCCTCCCGCTTGCCCTGAGTTTAGAAGAGCAGCCGCTGCCACCACCACCACTCCGGAGGGCACCAGGCTGCCAGCTAGGGAGGGACAGGGGCAGGGAGGCTCTGGCCAGTCCCAGCAGCCAGGGACAGATGCCGATTGAGATTGTGTGCAAAATCAAATTTGCTGAGGAGGATGCGAAACCCAAGGAGAAGGAGGCAGGGGATGAGCAGAGCCTCCTCGGGGCTGCTCAGGGGGCAGCAGCCCCCCGGGACCTGGCTACCTTTGCCAGCACCAGCACTCTACACGGGCTGGGCCGGGCCTGTGGCCCACACGCCCATGGACTACGCAGAACCCTATGGGCACTGGCCCTACTCACCTCGCTGGTTGCCTTCCTGTACCAGGCAGTCGGCCTGGCCCGGGGCTACCTGACCCGGCCTCACCTGGTGGCAATGGGCCCTGCTGCCCCTGCCCCAGTGGCGGGCTTCCCGGCCGTCACCCTCTGCAACATCAACCGCTTCCGGCATTCAGCACTCAGCGATGCTGACATCTTCCACTTGGCCAATCTGACAGGGCTGCCCCCCAAAGACCGGGACGGGCACCGTGCAGCTGGCCTGCGATACCCGGAGCCCGACATGGTAGACATCCTGAACCGCACTGGCCACCAGCTCGCCGACATGCTCAAGAGCTGCAACTTCAGTGGGCGCCACTGCTCTGCCAGCAACTTCTCCGTGGTGAGTTCTGCCAGCTGGGCTACCTGGCCTGGGGTGGCCAGAAGCTGGGGGGGGGGTACGTGAGGGGTATCCTCAACAGGGCTTCCCTTCCTTCTGCTGCCGGAGGCAGGCCTCGTGTGTCTCCCCCAGCTGGTGCTTCCCTCTGGCTTCCCAGCCCTGGAGCAGGGGATGCTCCTAGGGGCTTACCCGGGTGCCGCTGCTCCTCTTCTTGGTCCTGTGGCTGCTTCGATGCCCAAGACCAGGGCCAGGGGCATCCAGAGGTGAGCTCAGGGGTCCTGAATTTGCTCAGCTGGCAGGGAGGGGATGCACCATCCCAAGGCCAGACTAGCTGGGCCCTACTTTGCTCCTGCTCCCCTTTTCTTCTGGGGCTACTGAATTCTTTTTCTTCCCACCAAACGAAGGTGACAGGGAGGGGTATTCGGGGGGGGGCTCTGGCAAGGGAAGACTCAGGGCTTCCTTTTGGGGAGCTGGCCCAGCAGCGGGCTTCATGGACACTGGGTGCCAGTGTCTCTCCGTGTCTGTGTCTCTCACACCCCCCTCACAGCCGCCTGCACACATCCCTCTTTCATGCTCCCCTCAGGCCTCTCCTGTTTGCCAGTGCCCCCCTCTGTCCCCTGTTCTTACTGTTCCCCTTCTCAGCTCTGGCGCTCACACTGGGATTCACTCTGTGTGCGTAACTTACCCATGGCGCTGGCACACACTTCTGCCTGGGGACACAGTTTCCCATATACTCTCTCGCTCATACACAGTGTCCCTGTCACCACACTCATGTGCACACCTGCCCACCCACACGCCCATGCACCCAGAGAGCTACTCATCTCTGTGCCCATATCCCAGCTCTTGGCTGCCAAGGATGGGGTCATACTGTGGATGCCATCCTGCCTCCTGACACGCTCCCACCTATGCCAACTGCTGCTCCTTGTTCTCCATGTGGGGACTGCGGGTGCAGTCGCTCACATATGTGTGAATACAAACACTCATACCCTCCCAGGGAGTGGAGTGTCAGCTCCGGCTGCTGTGCCCTGCACACCTCCCACAGTCAGGTGTGTGAGTGTGGAGGCGTGTCTTGTTTGCTGTTTGTCTGTCTCCCAGGGCTCCAATCACCCACAGTCACCAGCTATCCATTATTGACAGTGCTCAGGATGCCTGTCCCCAGTCCAGGGTTGACTCCCAGCATTTTGTGTGTGTGTGTGTGTGTGTGTGTGTGTGTGTGTGTGCGCGCGCGCGCGCCTGTGTTTCCTCCCGTGTCACTGCTGGCTGCATGTGCAAATGTGTGGGTCAACATGGTACCCACTCAGACCCAGCCTCCTGCAGCGGTTGGGACTTTCCCTCCTTGTGGCCCAGCCCCCCACACCTAGGCTTTCACTCATTCATTATCTCAGTATCACCAGGAAAACATGCTCCGACCAGGTTTCTGGCCCCCATCATGCCTGCTGTGTCTGGGGCCTCCTGCTACAAAGTGGGGGGAGTTAGATAGAAACAGAGCCACAGGAAGGAGAGGATTGTGCTGGGAGCAGTCACAGGGCATGGGCCTATTGCCCGGCTGAATATCCTGTCTTCTAGGAAAAATCACTGCTCCCAGAGCCAAGGCTGGGAGAGTCCTCAGGAAGGAGGCCTTTAGGATCCATGGTGGTGGTGGGGGGAGCCCAGGCTCAGCAGTTGCTGTTGGGGTAGAAATCAATGGGGTCTTTGTGTCCCCGGGCTCTGGTTGGGGGTGGGCAGGAAAGGGGAAGGGTAATGATAAGTCAGTGTCAGCATTGATGGGAGGGCAGGGGAGGAAGAGATTGGGGTGGGGGTGCCCGAGAATGGGGTTCCTACTGAGTCTCCTCCCAGAAAGGGAGGAGACACTTGGAGGCTACGGGAATGGGGAGTCCCTGGGAATCCTGAGAGGGCTGGGAGGAGAGAGGAAGGATTTCCCATAGGTTCTTAGGTATCTTGGGGCTGGAGAGGGGAAGATGGAAGTTTGTGGGTTTCAGTTCTGGGGCTTCATCCAGATAACAAAGGGAGAAGGGGCAAAGTAAGCATAGGGGACAGAATTTCCTTTTGGTGATCCTCTTCCCCAAAGCCCAGCCCAGCCTGGACTCACGCCCTTCTGTTCACACCCCATCCACCATCTGCTGAGCGAAACTCCCTGGACCTGGCATTCTCTGGCTGAGTCTGCTGCAAATGCACCAGGGTCTGGAATTAGGAGTTCAGATGGGGCTTTTGATCCGTGGAAGAAGAGGGTGTTATCCAGGCAAGACTGGAAAAGGGATATGAAGACACCAGAGCTCTGAGGAAGGCATGAGGTCCACCATCAGCTCAGTGGGAAGGACATGGAGTCCTTGGTAGGGATAAGGGGGTCTGTGATGGGGATATGGGTGGGCACCCTGTCAGGGTGTGGGTGGTAAAATGGTCAGTGACAGCGACTGGCTTCAGTAAGGGGCTATTAATGTGTTTTCTGTTGCTTACCCTGTTTCTTCCTTCCCACTCCCCACTCTACTGTGACCTTTCCTCTGGAATCCAAGTTAATAAATGTCACATTTTCCAGCCTATTTTTACTCTGGGTAATGTGCCCTCCCCCAGTCCCCTCAGCTGCCGCTCTTGTTTCTGTTACCACTGCAATCGCTCTCACCCCCATACTCCCAGATAGCCTCTCATCTACTCCCAATAAGCCAGCCAGTCAATAAACACAAAGTTCTGTGCACCTACTACGTATTGGGCTCCTAGCTAGGAACTATGGGGGACAACAAAGAAGGGAAGCCCTAGTCTCCAGTCCCTGTCCTCAAGCGGCCTACAGTCTCATGGTAAAGCAGGGACAGGGACGCTCAAAAGCTTAAGCAACCATGCAAGAGTTAATCAGCCATGCAAGCAGTGTCATAAGGTGCCAGGATTAATTGCCAGATGAGGTGCATGGATGGTAAGAGCCTGAGTTCAGAGAGAGGGAGAGGCCACTTTGGGCTGAAGAGGGCTGGGGAGGCTTAAGGGATAAGGCAAGCTGGCCAGGGTTTGGCAAGGAGGAGAGGGAAGAGGGGAGAAAGAGAGGAGAGAGCACTGGGGGGTGGGGCTGTTGTCTCCCCCTCCACCTTTCTCTCTTCCAGTCAGCCCTCCAGTTTTCTTTCTCTTCCAGCTCAGTCTTACAACAACCCACTCCCATCCTTACCTCCCACTTGCACCGTCACCTATATGTCCCCCTCCCTGCTGCCTTGTGGAAGGCTCTCCCTTCCTCCCG
>NW_022900928.1:119337428-119358846 GCF_012274545.1 Fukomys damarensis
GCCCTGTACACCGGTGCCCCCAGCTCCACTTTCCCTGCTGCAGCTCGCTCACAGCCTGCCCACTTACTAGAAGGTGGAAATCATTCTTTCTCCCAGATTTCAGGTCTTTAGCTGAAGAATGTAAGAGTAGCTCTGAACGTCAGCATTCTCCTCTCATCGGAGAGCTACACACTGGAGAGGTCAGGGGTGTGAGTTCTGGAGCCACCTGATCGCGTGGATTTGAACCTTGGCTCTATCCTTTCAGCTGTGTGGGGACACATGCTTCTGCGAGCAACAGTTTCTGCAATCACTAAATAGGGTATTTGAACTTAAACATTTGGGGTTGTTGTAAGGGTTGAAAAGACGCCTGTAAAGAACTTAGCACATTGCCTGGCACTCACATAGTATGCATTCTGTAAGTGTCAGCTGTCACAAATGCTGCCACCCAACTCCTGGCTGTCTTTAACCTGCTTGTTCTCAACACTGCCTGCTAGTTTCTGACCCCACCTTTGGCATCATCTTGCTCTCTGTCACCCAGTCTTCCTTCCTGGTGGCCCCTAGGCTCATACCTTTCTATGCCAATGTGTCCTGAGTGTACACATATTCTGCATACTCTATAGGTCAGTGCCAGCCAAAGGAACGTGCTGTGATGATGAAAATGTCCCAGGCCTGTGCTGTCTAAACATGGTAGTCATGGGCCACACGTAGCTGCTGAGCATTTGCATTGTGATTACACACATGTAGCCAGGGTCTGCTCCCTTGGACGGTGTAGCTCTCCATCCTAGCAATGAGGTTCAGACTCCTGGCTGGGGCACGGCTGGAATTAAGAGCTGGGACTGGGACATACAGTGGGCTGTGATTGGAAGTCAGGCTGTCTCCCCTGGGGGCCCAGGTCCCTGATTGGGCTAAAGATGGGGCCTGTGTCTAGGGATGGGGGGCATCGGGGTGTCTAGAAACACCCCCAATGTAATCACATCCTTTTTCTTCCAAGGTGCGGATATAACCTTGGTCTTTTCCCTTCCATTCCACTCTCTGTAAAATTGAGGCTTGGGGGAGGCTCTTGAGGGAAGGGCGGGACCCAGCCCTGCTCTGTGGGGTCCCCTGGATCTAGACAGCCCTTGAAGGGAAGGAGACCAGGGCCCCACAGGAGCCTGGCTGTCCCCATCCCCTCTAGCCTCCTGGGCTTCCTTCCCCCTCCTGACCCTCCTTCCCCACAGGCTGGTGACTGCCGTGACTATTAATCACTCGCCCTGCTCTCTTCCTCTCTACTAATCAGGCACAATTAGACAAGGCCTCTTCCAGCTGGGCAATCCCCCTCCCTGCCCTCCTCCCTTCTCTCCCAGCCCTACCCAGCCACCACTCAGGACAGCTCCAAGGCTAGGGGAGCACATCTTCACTCTGGCTGCCAGTTCCCAATCTGGGGGCCCTTCGGCATTCCCCTCCTCCCAGCCCAGCTTCCTTAGACCCTTGTCTTCCCTGGTGTGCTCTGGCCAGTACTGGCAGTCCCTGCCTCTCCTTGGCCATGGATGGAGTCAAGACCCAGCACCACTGGGTTTGAGGGTCTCAGGGCTGCCCTTTGCCCCCTTAGCTCTAGAAGGGATGGCATTCTTGCTGAGGTTCATCCAAGCCTCTTACCTACTAGATGAACTTAACTCTGACCCTCATCCACTGCCCAGCCCTCTTCTGTCCACGTCTGGTCCCATCTTCTCCTGACGCACAAACCTTGAGTGCATTTAGCTCCATGTCTAGTTCAGCGCTCATTGGTTCTGCCTCAGGAGCCAGGCAGGAGGGTTGGGGAGGTGGCACCATGGGGAAGAGCATGTCTGAGGAGAACTACAGATCCACAGGTCTTGAAGGGGACAGGTACCCCTCAACTGCCCCTAGCTGTGGTCCATCTTAGGGTGCCTCGTGTTGGAAGGTCTTTCACTTGTCAAGAGATGCTCTAAATCTTGCTGATCTCCAAACAGCTTTTCCTGATTTTAAATATACCCAGGCCTGCCTACACCTCAGGCTGCCGAACACTTCCTACTTACTGGTCCTGCCCACCTCTTACTCCGACCTCCCTCAGGCTGTCCTGGAGGGGGCACTCTCTGCTTCACGGCTTAAGCAGTGGTGCTGGTGGCGGGGCATTCCGGTAGGCTGGCCCCGCAGGGAAGGTCAGGGTCCTTTACTGTCACTCCCGCCTGGTCTGCAAGGGCAATGGGGAGGGTCATGAGGGATGCGCCCCGCCTGGCCCCATTCAGCAGCCCCGCGGCCTCTTCATTAATCAGGAATCAGCCCCGAGCTGGGGCTCATTATCAGCTCAGCCTCTTCTGGCACTGCCGGAAGACGCTGATTAGCATTTGAGGAAAGGGCCCCCACGTAACGCCCTCCTCCAGGAATGTCCTTCTTCTTTCTCCCCAACAGAGATCCTTTCTAGACCCCTATCCCAGCCCTCTTGCTTGCCAGGAAGAATTTGCTCCCTCTGGTGGATGTGGGCAGGGTTGCCTCGTTTGTTTGTCCAAGCATGGGGTAGGTGCGCTCGGGAGGGGAACAGAAAGGGTCAGGAACCCGGAGGCAGGAAGAGTCCGGGGAAGCCCTAGGAACGCCCGGCCTCTGCGCTGCTCCGCTGAGGCCCCTGAGTCAGTGGGTTCTGCTGGACCGAGTGGAGGTGACGTGAGCTGAGGGAGTCCAGTAGGGACGACAGCCACCTGGAGCAGGGGCGGAAGGGGTCCCCTGGCTTTCCCGCTGCTATGAGTCCTGCCTCCCTGGAGCAGCTGGGCAGGGGAGGACATCTAGCTCGATGGGTGGGAGGCCGGAGGGGAGAAGCCCTGCCAAGTGTTTATTATTATTATTATTAGAAAATCATGGTAGAGGTTTAGGGTCTTCAGAGCCCTTCCAGATTGGGGCGGGAATGGGGAGGGAGAGGCAGGAGAGGACCGAGACCGAGGCCGGCGACAGAAGGGTTAGGATGCTGTGTGTTTTCCATGAATCTGTGTGTGTGTTGGGGGGGATCCTGCACTTTCCCTGGCTCCCAGGCTAGGGGCCGGCAGCGCTGGAAATCCGACCCACCCCCCAAACCTTCACCGTGCCCTTGGGACACCCATTTTGGGTTGCAGGGGGAGCAGTTCCAGAGAGATATGCACAGGCTGCGGCAGCCGAGGCAGCAGCGAGAGTTCAGAGAGGAGCCACGGGATGATTAAGGGGAAATGGAGGATTGATTTAGGAGGAAAGATTAAAGGAGCTAAATCCGTGGCGCTTGGCTCAGCGGTGACTAAGCGTGGACAGGATAATAGCTTACAAATGTGTGAAAGGTGTAAATACCAAACGGGGGGAGGGGAGGCGGCTTGGCGGGCCAAGGGAGCGGGGACCGGGGGCTGGGCAGACCCCAGGAGGGCTGGGGACCCGTGGGCCACTGCCCCACACCAGGGGGTGGTCCGGGGTGAGGGCGAAACCAGGTGGATGGGAGTCCCGGGATCCAAGCAGCGGTTTCATTTCTTAGAACTCAGCTTCCTGGGCCTCGGCCTGCTCTCCAAGTCTCTCGGCGGCCGAACTGGGGATCTGAAGTCGCGAGTTCAAATCCCACCCAAGTCCCTAGCACCAGGCTTTTGACAGTTCCCAGGCCCACCGGCCACCTCCCTCTCTGCATCCTTACCCTCTAGAGCCTCGCCCGGCTCTCAGGGCTCCCGCCCCCCTCGTCCCCTCCCTGTCCGCGGCAGGCGACCGTGTCTCCCTCCTCGGTGGAAGCCTCTGTAGCTTCTGCGTGCGCGGAGGTCACTTTGCCGAGGAGCCGGGAGCTGGGGGAATGCAAATGAGGTAAACCCAGGGAGTAGAGGGAGGCGCCCGAGGAGCCGGAGGGAGGGCGCTGAGCCGAGATGGATGCCTGCCCTGAGGGAGGGAGCGGACGGGGCGGCGACCTAGGGCGGGTCCAGCCTGCGCTGCCCCGGCTGTTTGCAGCGCAGGGGGCGGGCCTGGGGTTGGGGTCCTGGTGGGCTCCCGCCTAACCTCACACCACTACCTCAGTCTCTCAGGGAGCAGGGAATCCCGCTGCCCGCCCGGCAGCAGCGGGTGTGTGCTCCGCCCCTGTGTAAGCCGAACTCCTAAAGACAACTTTGCACGGGGGAAGGGGGCGAGAATGGCAGCGAAGGACTTTGCTACCAATTAAAAGCATTCTCGCCAGCAAATTTGACTTTCTAGGGTTTGAGGCCTAAACTGTGGCTGCCTAGGAACAGATCTGACTGTTTACCCGGGTCCTGAGGCCTTGTCAGTCTCCTCCTTCCCTTCCACCGCAGTCCTCAGTTCATATTTAAGCAAACACTAGGACCGTTGCTTCCTAGGCCCATCTTGGGCAGGAAGTAGCTCTGCAAAAGACACGGGTTTCAGTAGAGACCAGGAAGTTGTGTTGGCCATGTTGTAGGGAAGCACCCCCTCCACACACACATACACATAACATCCCACCCTCAGCACCAGGCCTCCTGGGAGAACATTCTCCCCTTGTCTTGACTGTAGCATAATCTGATGCCCTTGCAGGATCATGGGTGGGTCTACTTCAAGAAGCTCTCCTAGGCCCTCTAAGCCAAATCAAACTCTTGTTCCACCATGGAGGCCCTGACTGGGCTTCATATCATACCCACTGAAGGCTTTTGAATGAATGAATGCCTTCACCTTTGGACAACAAACTCCCTCTGGAGGACAGAGATGCTCTTCCCCTCATGTGTGTCCCCAGCATAGAATACAGTGCCTGGTGCATTCTACAGGCTCAACAAACATAGGTGTGGTTTAAATAGGGTTGGGCACCCACCGTTCCTGGAGCACCTTCTCTTTGTGGCTGTGAGTGCAGACTCTGGGCCAACCTGCTTACCCCTCTGCTCTGCCACATTTGTGAGCCTGGTAGATGCCTTCCTCTCACTGTGCCTCCATGATCTTGTCTATAAAACTGCCCAATAGGGGGTCAGGGATTTAGCTCAGTGGTTTCACCGCCTGTCTCAAAACTGCAAGGTCCTGAGTTCGATGCCCAGTACCAAAAACAAAACAAAGCAACAACAACAAAACTGTCCAATAGGAATAGTCCTCCATGTCATTTTTGTGAGCACTAAGGAGTTGATTTATGTAAAATACTTAGGATTTTGCCCCAGATAGAAGAAGCACTCGGGCAATGTCTCTTGCAAACAAGTTATGAAATTATCTCTTTATAACAACACTGGAGGGTCTCTATTTTGATTCCCACTATACCGATGAAAAATAGAGGGCCAGAAAGATTCAATGATTGCCTCCAAATCCCAGTGACTTGAGTAAGGGCAAGGCCCAGGGATAAGTAAGGCTGGGCTTTCCATCTGGGGGGAGAGAGCCATAGATGAGAGATGCTCTTTGGAGACTTACAACTACTCTGTGAAAGAAGAAGGAATTTCTGACAAATGAGGAAGGTGAGCTCTAGAGAAGTCGAGTCACTCCACTAGCCAATGTCACAGGCAGTCAGTCAGTGGTGGAGCTAGGGCTGGGACCAAGGACTGCTGACTCCCAGGGAAGTGGCTGAGGCTGGTGGAGGACATGGCCTGGTTTCCAGGTCTAAATTTGTGCCTTTCCTGTGTGTGCCCTTGCATATGGACCTTGCTATCTCTAGGCTTTAGTTTTAGCCTCCTATGAAGAGGGGTTGTACTGAGCATAGACCCCCCAGGCATTTTAGGCTGATGTCATCTTCCTTCCTCTGCCCCTGGGGAAGATAGAGGAGGAGGCTTTGAACCTGGATGCCATAAAGCCCGGGCTCAGGAGTTGTCTGATGTTGGGGTAACAGTCTCTGTCTAGGCTGGATGAAGACATGTCCCCTTCCACTGGCCTGCTCTGGAACCCAGGGAAATGCAGGGTTAAAGAGAGTTTGTTCCAGGGAGAGGCATGGAGGTGCCATCACAGGAGGGGCTGCTGGAATTTGGCAGATGGGGCTGCCATGGAAAAGTGGTGTGGAAGGGAGGTGCAAGGGTCTTGGCAGAAGCAGGGTGCCCAGAAGGCAGTGGAGATAAAGCCCAGGCTGCAGATTAGCTCTGGGATTAGCCCGACCCTGTCTTCACTGCTCCTGGCTGCTTCTTATCTCCTGGAGGCCCAGGGTGCCTCTTCTTCCCCCACAGCTCTGAGCTCTGGCCCTTCTAATTGCCTCTTAACCCTGTGGGCTCTGTGACTTTCTAGGAGGACAGGGACTGGGAAGGCTCAGGGAAAAAGCCGGCCAGCCAGGAGAGCCGTCTGGGGAAATGGGAGCTGTGGACAGACGGAGTTCAGGGGGCCGAGAGCAGCTATCGCTCAGGGGACCAAGCCCTGGAAAGACCTCCCCCAACTCCTGATCCAGAGGGTGGGGGGAGAAGAAGGGGTCACCTGCAGGGGAGGATGTCAGACCCAAGGAACAGTCTAGGAGGGGACAAGAGAAAGAGACTGGGTGACCAGACTAAGGGGTGGACTCAAAAGAAGGCAAGTGGCGTAGAGAGGCAGAAGGCAAGGGACAGAGACGAGAGAGGACAGGGGACATCCGGGACATGGAGAAAAAGACAGAGGCAGGGGAATGGAGAGGTCAACAGAGGGTCAGGGCAGAGAAACAGAGTCCAGAGGGACAATCGATCAGGTGCCAGGGAAGGGTAAGCCAGGCAGATAGAGAAGCGCTAGAGAGACAAGCTGGGGTCAGGAAACATGCTGGAGATCCAGCCGGGCTCTGGGCCAGCGCTTAAGTGGGAGAGGTGATCCGAGAAGGACGCTGGTGGAGGGAATCCAAGGGTGTCCTGCCCGGAAGCTGTCCACCCTGGGTCCAGAGGTGGCTTTGGGGGCCACATGGTCTGGCTAGAACCAGAAGGATAGGCCTGGGAGCCAAGGCAGGGAAGGGAGGGCCCGAGATGGCGACAGACCACGCTTGGCCCGGGATTCTCCCCTGTCTGTAATTGGGCCCTGGACTCTCAACTCCTGCACACACACTGACTTCTGGGCCAGTCTGTGGGGAGAGAGCCATGGACGCCAGTGGGGCCCTGTGGCTGAGCAGTCGTGCCGTCTCCATGGAAGAAGCTGTGGGCTGTGCTGCCACCGAAGTTCTGCCACTTAGGAGCTGGCGGCTTCACCGCCACTGCCTGGGCCAGGGACTGTCTCCGGGGCAACGCTGTGCTCTGCCCAGCAGTAGGGCCTGACCCAAGATGTGCAGGTGGGCTGGTCCAGCCAGTCTGGCCTGTCCATCCCCTTCAGCATCCCTCAGACCTTAACTACTTCCACCCACCTCTCTGTGTCACCCGCTGCCTCAGTGCACAACCAGCGTGAGGTCACTTGTGGCAGGTAATGATGCCCTCCCAGGCCCAGGATTCACTCCATCCTGCACGGGGCTGGCTCAGTGTCCCCTAATGGATGCCTGCGTGGAACTGTTGGAGGTAAACTCATGCCCCACCCCAGACCAGGAGCTTCCAACTCATTCCTGTGAGAAGCACCTGCCAGTATCTTGTAAGCACAACCGTGTTTCCCCATCTGGCTCCATTCTGTTTGAATCTCAGCTTATCATCACTTGCCATGTGCTGTGTTAACCAAGTCATTTTCTATCTCTGAGCTTCAGTCATCTTATCAGGAGGGCAACAACCCAGATGTGCTGGTGTCTGTCTGTAACCCCAGCACTCTGGGAGGCTGAGGCAGGAGGGTTGCAAATTCAAATCTAATCTGGACAATTTAGTGACTTAGTGAGACTTTATCTGAAAACAAAGTGTGTGTTGGGTGTGGGTGTGGCTAGAGATGTAGTGCAGCACCAAGGCAATGGGTTCAATCTCCAGTACTGAAAGACAAAAACTGGGGAACAATATGTCATGTGATTTCTGGGAGGTTCAAAGGGAAAAATAGATCAAAAGCACCTATGGAGCCGGACAGGGTGGTGCACACCTGTAACCCCAGCATTTGGGAGGCTGAGGCAGGAGGATCAATGTGAGTTCCAGACCAGCCTGGGCCAAAAAGAGAAAAAAAAAAAAATCAATAGGCAGGAGGATCAATGTGAGTTCCAGACCAGCCTGGGCTACATAGTGAGTTCCAGGTCAGTCTCAACTACATAGTCTCACCCCCCGCTGCAAAAAAAGCACCTATGGTGTGGTCTGATATAAGGTAGGGTGTTTGATCGTGTCTGCCTCCCTTCCCCTCTTCACACCTCTTTCTGGAAATCTTGTTGGGCTCTGGTGGATGAGAAGGAAGCAGGGCTCCTGGCCCCGGGAAGTTGACAGACCTGCAGTGAGGGTGAGCTCTGAGGACACCACAGTGTTGTCTGGCAGTGGCAAAGTGGCAAGGGGACATTTGAGAGCAGCTCAAAACCTGGGACTCCACCATCCGGGGCCTCTCTTAGCCCCTCAACTGGAGTGTGGCCTCCGAACTGGCTGTGTTGTCGAGAGTTGATTCCAGCGTCTTGGCCCCAAATAGAAAGGTCGGGTCCTGTGAGATGTTTGCATATAGTCAGATATTCCCTCCACTTGCCTTTCCACCCCACCAGAGACCCGGGAATCTCACAGCCAGCCCACCTCTGGGTTCCCCTGCCTTGGGGACATGTCCAGAACACAGGTCTAAGCTCAGGCTGTCCTGCTGGCCTCCTGTCCCTTGGTCTCTGCCTTCCTACTCCCAGTGACTGAGGGTCAGCAGGTTGTCTGAAACACAGCATCTCGCCCTGTCCTCCACCCATCTGACAAATCGGCACCTATGCTTAAAGAGGTCCTCCGGTGAGCTGTGCTCACCTTGGAGTCGGAGCACCATTCCTCTTGCAGATGATGGGAAATCAGCCTCATTCTCTGAGCTCCGATTTGACTTCCTCATCTGTAGAATGGGGAGATACCGACTGCAGCCCCACAGGGTTGTGAAGGTCTAGTGGGCAGAGCACGCTGAGCATGTATTTGCATGCTGCCTGTGGCACAGCAGGGGCTCTGGAGGTATCTGCCCTGCCCACCCCTGGCTGCCACACGCAGTGTGACACACAGCAGGGGGCGCAGAGATGGGGCTGGATGACCCCTCTGGGGATCAAGGACATGCACCCGGAGGTTGCAGGAGGATAAGCCAGAAATTGAAAAGCAGTAGATATGGAGAGGAGAGGCAACGGAGGTGGAACGGAAGGGAGAGAGGAGTAGGAGAAGGAAGGGTCAGGGGAGGGCGGTGGGCAATCCTGCCTTATTTCCTCTGGGTGGGCCAGGAGGCAGCTGTCTCGAGGAGGGGGCAGCCATGGATGATTGTGGGAACAGCTGGAGCCTTGTGACTGCCAGATGAGGCCCACCTCTCCTCACTAGCTGTGTGACTCGGGGTAAGGAACTTCACCTCTCTGGGCACAGTGTCCTCCTCCGGAGATAATTAAACCAATCTGAGACCAGAGTTGCTGCGTGGATGAGACAGGCCAGTAGTGAACGTCGCCCTTTTGTAAACTCCCGGGTGCTTGTCACGCGTGTGTGCTTGTGTTAGGGATACAGGCAGGGTAGCTGGTCATGGAAGAACTTCCTGCGGGGCAGGACCGGGTCGTGGTTCCTGGAGCACCGCAGCCGCGTCGCTGGAGAACTCAACCTAGCACCCAGGACCCTCTGTTCTCAGATCTCTGCCGGTCCGCTGCCCTCACCCCAGCCCTCTGCCTTCTGCCTCTCCGTCTGCAGCCTGGCCATCAGGAGCTCTCCTCCCAACGCAGCTTGCCGCTTTGCGCCTGGCTTTTGCAGTGTGGACGTGTTCCCAAGGAGCGGGGTGGGGGAGCGCGGGCTCGTGATTGAGTGCGCTGACCCTTTACCTCCAGGGAAGGTGCTGCCTGTGATGGGTTTGACCCAGGGGCTCGTCTCTGTAGGGTGACCCTGGAAGAGGAAACTAGAATCCGCTTCTCCCGCAACCGCTTTCCCACCCCAGCTGCTACAACTCCAGGGGGCGGCTGAACCTCCAGCCCGAGCCGCCGCTTCCATATCCGGGGCGTCAGCGCCATCTGGCGTCCATTCGAGAGAACTCTGCGCAGAGAGGAAGCAACTGCTTGTTAGTGTCCCGCCCATTTTAGGGCAGGTGCGGGGGACCCCAGACAGGTTGCTGCCCCTGTACACTCACACCAGTCAGCAGAGGCGCACAGTAGACAAGGAGACAAGTAAATGAACGAGATCATCTAGGGTCTTGATAAGTAGCTTGAGCAGGCCAACAAACTCAACATGGGTATACATGTCTGAGGGTGACACAAACTGACGCTCTGTGTGTGTGTGTGTGTGTGTGTGTGTGTGTCTGCGCGCGCGGGTGTGCGATATACAGAGACAGCAGAGAGATACAGAGACAGAGACATATGGGGTGGGTGCATTCCAGAAGAGGAAGGACAGCAACAGAGGCTGAAGAGGAAAGGCAGACAAGGGTCACATTACACAGAGATGTTTTTCTTTTTTGTGTGTTTTTTGAGGCAGGGTCTCACTATGTAGTTGGCAGGTCTTGAACTCACTACTGTGTGTATTCTAGGCTGGCCCCATGGTGATCCTTCGGCCTTGGCCTCTTGAATGCTGGGATTACAGGTGTGTGCCACCATGCCCTGCTTCACATGACTTTCAGGCTAGGGAAGGGATGTGACTTCCCCTTCTTGAAAATGGGAAGCCACTGTTGGTTTTAAAAATAAAAATTTCAAGCCAAGCATGGTGGCTGACGCCTAATCCCAGCACTCAAGAGGCTGAGGCAAGAGGATCACTGTGAGTTTGAGACCAGCCTGGGCTAGTGATTTCCAGATCAGTCTCAACCACATAGTGAAACCCTGTTGCAAAATAAATAAATAAATAAATTTTTCTTGTGTATATTTGAGGTTTACAACATGACAGCATGGGATACAGGTAGTAAAGGCTGGTGTATGACTTGATTCTGGCTGCTGTACAGAGAATGGAGGGACAGTGGTAAGAGGGAGGCTGGCTAGGAGGAGATGGTAGTGGAATGGGTGGGGATTCACTGGGCATGGAAGAAAAATGGGTTCTTTTAGAAGGATACTGACTCAGGATGATCTGTTGGATTGATGTGGGGCTGAGATGGAGATTTCAGGGATCCTAACTTGGAAAATTTGAGTAGCCATGATGGGGCCCTTTATTCAAGGAGATTTGTGGTAGAGGGTTGGGATTTGGGAAAATATCAGGAGTCCTGCCAATGATACACTGCAAGTTGGAACTGCCTTTTAAAATCATTTAAGGGAGGAAACCAGTAGAAAAGATGGAGGAATTCATTTTATTTATTTATCCTTCCTTCCTTCTTTCCCCCTTTCTTTCTTCCTTCCTTCCTTTTGTTAGTTTTGAGACAAAGTCTTACTGTGTAGTCTAGGCTGATCTCAAATTCCTAATCCTCCTGCCTCAGCCTCCTGAGTGCTGAGATCCTAGGTGTGCACCTCCATGTCTGGCTGAGACCTGGGCTTTATATTAGTTCCTTGGATATTGGGCAGGGGTGACCTCTGGTGGGGCAAGGAAGCTTGGAGTTGTCTCAGCCCTTTCTTCTATTTGCCCCCTACCCAGGTCTATACTCGCTATGGGAAATGTTACACCTTCAACGCAGATCCACAGAGCTCACTGCCCAGCCGGGCTGGGGGCATGGGCAGTGGCCTGGAGATCATGCTGGACATTCAGCAGGAGGAGTACCTGCCCATCTGGAGGGAGACAAGTATGCACATGGGAAAGGGTCAAGGGCCAGCCTGGGGACAGGGGCCTGGGCCCTCTGCCTGGGACGGGTCTCCAAAGGCCCTCATCTCTGCCGTGCAGATGAGACGTCATTTGAAGCAGGCATCCGGGTGCAGATCCATAGCCAGGAGGAGCCACCCTACATCCACCAGCTGGGGTTTGGTGTGTCTCCTGGCTTTCAGACATTCGTGTCCTGTCAGGAGCAGCGGGTGAGCGCCCCCTGCTGGCCCTGGTTGGGCAGAGGGCTGGGCCACTGTGCTCTGAGGTTGCTGACCAGACCCTTAGTCCAGAAATTAATGGCCCCCATGACCCTTGCTGGGGCTGGGTGGTGACAGCTGGGTGGGACTCCCAGCTTTGATCTCCTGCTCCATCTCTGCAGTTGACCTATCTGCCCCAGCCCTGGGGCAACTGCCGGGCTGAGAGTGAACTCGGGGAACCTGAGCTGCAGGGCTACTCAGCCTACAGTGTGTCTGCCTGCCGGCTGCGCTGTGAAAAAGAGGCCGTGCTCCAGCGCTGCCATTGCCGGATGGTGCACATGCCAGGTGGGCACCCACGCCTGGCCAGTCCTCTGTGGCTCTGCTGGGCTCAAGGCCCTCCAGGGGCAGAGCTCTGCTATGTGCTCGGGCAAGTGCATGTGTACAGGTGTGCATGTCTACGCCTGTGTGAGTGTTCTTGTATAGACGTTTGGGGTTTTATGTGTGCTTTCAGAGCTGCATCTGGGAATGCATGCATGCATAACTTGTGTGTGTGCTTGTGTGTTTTTGGAGTTTGTGTGCATGCACTCAGATATGCACATACAAATGCGTATGTGTGTAGATGTTAGGATGCCTAGGTTTTCATGCATATATGCATGAGGGTGTATAAGTTCTTCTGTTCTGCGTGTGTGCAGACATGCACATTTATGTGCATGCCCACACTTGGTTGTGTGGTGAGGGAGAGGGGTAGGGACCATAGATTGATTCCAGGAGTCATCTTCTCTCCTTTCAGGCAATGAGACCATCTGCCCGCCAAATATCTACATAGAGTGTGCCGACCACACACTGGGTCCGTGCTGTCTTCCCCTTTCCCTTCCTCCCCATCACTTCTCTTTCTGTACCTTTCTCCTTGTCCTGGCTCCCCTCCTTCCAGTCTCTCCCTGGAGGGTTCTTCCTGGGGGCTGACCTTATCCCATACCTCAGGGGTCTGAGGACCTCTGCAGGTGCAGACATTTGGGTAAGTGGGGACTGCAGTGGGGAGGGGAGGGAGCAGAGAACCCAGGACTGGGACTGAAGGACTGGGCTTTGCATCTCGACTTACCCAGTGAGCTCACCCTCTCTGAGAAAGCAAAATGACTTCTCTCTTGGTCTCAGGAAAAATGCATTGCTGGTTATAATTGTGGGTAAGGCACGCCCCCGTCTGTTCATAGGTCTCACCTGATTTGCATTTCATCTGTCCATCCATCCATCCATCCACCCATCCGTCTACTGGTTGATTTATTTGTTGTCCAGATCTTTACAGTCTGTGCTGGGTGCTGAGTTGAGAGTAGGAACAAGAGCCCTACCCTTATAGTGTGTATAACCCAGCAGGGCTGTGGACAGCTGTGCTATGGTAAACAGCTGTGTGGTAGTTTTTGGATAGGGAAATTTAGAGGTGCTATGAGACCCCAGGAAGGGGCTTACAGACCCACCAGGGAAGGCAGAGAGGATTCCTAGAGGAAGTGACATATCAGCTGTGGCTTGAAGAGTGCATGAGAATCAGCCAGGTGTAAAGGGGGACATGTTTTAGGTGGTGGAAACTGTATGATAAAGATCTGGTGGCCAGACAGAGTGTGCTTTGTGTAGGGCCCTGAAAGACTGGTGTGGCTGGAGGCAGGGAGCAGGGGAGGAGGAGAAGAGGGAGGCCCTGGGAAGCCAACAAAGGCTTAAGGCAAGGTGGGAAAGTCATCTGATTTTCCATAGGTGAGTGTGATAATTGTGGTGTGGCTAGGACTCAGAGTGGCTACGATGAGCTTATTTCAGTAATCCAGATGTGATGGGGTCCTGGGGATGAGGACTTGAGATGCTGAGGCATCAGGCACACCCAGACTCTCTCCATGCCCTGCACTACCCGCACCTGTCAGACAGGTGAGTGAGAGTGCTCGATGCAGGAGCAGATGAGCTGGGTGTAGTGGTGCATCCTACAATCCCAGGACTCTGGGAAGCTGAGGAAGGAAGACTGGAAGTTTGAGTCTAGCTTGAGAAACTTTGCAAGACCCTGTCTAAAAATAAAACAAAAAGGTCTGGGGATGTAGCTCAATGCAAGGAGCTTGGGTTCAATCCCCAATATGACTAAAAATGAAAGAAAGAAAGAGAGCCCGAAGGGATTGAGAGTCCACAGAATTAAGAACACCAGGGAGTCTTCACTCTTCCACTCTTCCATAGGGAGAACTATGGAACCAAGAGAGACCAGGGGAAGCATTAGCCACCATCCTGGGGAGTGGAGCAAGGTGGAAGTGGGTGGAGAATGGATTTGAAGGGGCACAGAGAAGCCCACAACAGAATGTCTGAATCTCACCTGTCACTTGTTTTTCCATCCATCCATCCATCCATCCATCCATCCATCCATCCATCCATCCATCCCAGAATCCTCTCCCTGCCTCTTCCTGTGTCTGAGGCCTCATGTGGCTGACTAGCTCTGGCAGATCAGCTCTGATCTTGCTCTGAACCACAGGACCTCCCTGTCCCTGGGGATTGGGTGCAGAAGGGTAAGCCTGTGAAGGTCCTGCCTTCCAGGATAGTCTGTAGCTGGTCCAGGGGACCCTAAGCCAGTGTCCTCTTTGAAGGACATGCCTGCCTCCATACAGCCCCCACGGCCCCTCCCTGCAGCTAGTGGGTCCATGGCCTCTCTCCCCCATTGCAGTTGGTGCCTCTGTGTTGCAGATTCCCTAAGCGGGGGCTCAGAGGGGCCATGCTTCTGCCCTACCCCCTGCAATTTGACCCGTTATGGGAAAGAAATCTCCATGGTCAGGATCCCCAATAGGGGCTCAGCCCGATACCTGGCAAGGAAGTACAACCGCAACGAGACCTACATACGGTATGTGCTGCGGCCTGTGGTGTGTGTGTGTGTGTGTGTGTGTGTGTGTGTGTGTGTGTGTCTGGTGCAAGGTGGTAACTGGGTGTGGGTTCGTCTTTGTGCATGATGGGGCTTCTTCCAGGAATGTCACTTGTAATCATTTTCTTCTACCTTCCTATCCTTCATGTCACATCCTGCGCCACCTCTAGGGGAGCACTTCTGGCCCACAGCCTTTCCCATAAGCTCCCACAGCACCTTGTACATATCTCTGCCATTGCATGGACCCCATTACATAGGATCTTTTTTAGGTCTCTCTCCCAGCAACCTATGGAGCAGTTAAATGCACACAGAGCGAATGACATGCTGAGGGAGAGCAGGAGGGTGGGAGGGGAGAGGAACCAGAAGGGCCACACTGAGCCTTGAGTCTGGTACCTGGCAGCCGATCAGCAAATGCTCAGCACAATCTGTGCATCAGGCCCAGTGCTGGGTTTCACGGGGACAGATGACTATGATACAAAACCAACACACAGTTTGTGAATGAGACATGTTGGAAAGCATAGTGCTGATTCACAGGCCCCAGTGGGTCTTTGAGTTTGAGAGAAGGGAGAGGAGGCATCCCACTTAGATGGATAGGTGGTGCTGGGATGAGCTGGGGCATTGGGAAGGCTGTGTGGAGAGAAGCTGAGAGGAAAGCAGTTTGGGTAAAAAGTCACTGAATTTTAGAGTGGACTGATGGGCAATAGGGAGCCTCTGAAGGCTCTAGAAGGGTTGAACCATGAGGCAAAGTAGTGGTTGTTGGTGCTTGCTGGCAGGAGTCAAATTATAAAGGCAGCACACATCTGGGGCTGCCCCCCAGCATAGCCTAGGGAGTCTAAGGGGCTGGTTACCAGCTCCCCGGAACATAGGGAGCTCACATTAGGATGTGCCAGGCATGGGAGGCCTGTCAGCAGCCTCTTTCGGAAGAGCAGCTCCACATGGATGCCCTCTTCCTGTCTCCACAGGGAGAACTTCCTGGTCCTGGATGTCTTTTTCGAGGCCCTGACCTCTGAAGCTATGGAGCAGCGAGCGGCCTATGGCCTGTCAGCCCTGCTGGGTGAGACCAGGCCCCTCCTCACTGCCCTGGGTGGATCAGCTCAGCCTGCCCCCCTGACCCTGCCCTCCTGCTCCCCAGGAGACCTCGGGGGACAGATGGGCCTGTTCATTGGAGCCAGCATCCTCACACTGCTGGAGATCCTGGACTACATTTATGAGGCAAGGGAGCAGGAGCTGGGAGTATGGGAAATGCAGGCGGGCAGTGCAGGCTCCTGTTGGGGCTGAGCTGGAATGATGCAGGATTGCTGGGCATCAAGTCCTGTGAGCTGGGCTGGCTAAGGCCCTCCCTTCCTGAGCCCACTGCTGTCCTCCCCCTGCCCCTCAAGGTATCTTGGGACCGACTGAAGCGGGTATGGCGGCGGCCCAAGACACCCCTGAGGACCTCCACTGGAGGCATCTCCACTCTGGGGCTGCAGGAGCTGAAGGAGCAGGTAAGGAAGTGCTCTGCAGACCCTCTTCCCAGGGCTGAACACCCCTAGAGTTCCTGAAATAACCTGCTGGGGCCCCAGGAGACTGGGAAAGGCCCCTGTGAGGCCTGGGGGCACTGCTTGAATTAATTCCACTCCTTCATCTTGCAGAGTCCCTGTCCGAGCCGGGGTTGTGCTGAAGGTGGGGGCGCCAGCAGCCTGCTCCCCAATCACCACCACCCTCATGGCCCCCCAGGAGGCCTCTTTGAAGACTTCGCTTGCTAGGATAGTGCTGTGTCAGAGGACCCAGGAGTCTGGGACCCTCTCCGGACCCCCAGCTTCTCTCCTGCTCATGGGACAGAAGGCCCGGGACAGCCCGGGGCTGAGGGGAAAGGGTGGTGCTCACTGCCAGCCAGCACTCAGCTCTGGCTCTCACAAGACCCTTGCCCCAGCTTCTCTGCACAAGGGTCCTCCTTGTCCAAACTCCCCACTCCCAGGCTGATACCCAAGGAGTGCTGCAGACCATGGGCTCCTGTGGAGGGGAAGGAGGGAAGGAGAGGGAGGTGGAGCTAGAGCCCACCCTGGCAGGATGGAACTCTCTGTACATTTGTATATACTTAGGGCAGATAGGGTGGGGGGGTACAGATGTAGAAGGTGGGTGGGCCAGGGTGGGTGATTCAGGGAAGGCCAGGGTCCCAGCCAAACGTCAGCAGGAGAGGGCGAGCCCCTAGGAGTCAGGTGTGCTGGGCTGATCCTACGTCCCCCTCTCCAGGGCCAGCTCCCCTCTGAGCAGGGAGAGAGAGTGGCCCAGCCAGCCTGGCTCAGCTCTCAGCTCCCCCTGCACTAACCCCAGCCCGAGTCCCTTCCACAGGGAGCAGCCAGACCTTTCAGACCTTGGCTGATTTTGGGGGATGGAAAAGGAGGCTTCTCAGGCCTCTCCCTCTCCAGACTGGTTTTATAAAGTGCTGACAAAATTGGGAATAAAGAGGCATAAAGAACTGTGTGTGTGTGTGTGTGTGTGTGTGTGTGTGTGTGTGTGTGTGTATATGACCCAGCATGTGCTGGGCACCTCCACCCTTGGAGTCAACCCTCCCCCCACCCCATGCCTACCTTTCAAAGACTTGAATTCACCAGTCTGCGCACAGCCAGTTTATTAAAGACAGGGAGCTTCATTGGGGTCTAGAAGGGAGAAGTTGGGAGGTGCCCCCTTCTTCTCTCAGGTCCCCCATTCTCCAACAATTCATCTGCAGCCCAGCCCCCAGGATAAAACCCCAGGAGGCATGGCTGGCGTCAGGCAGACTATACTGCATAAATACACGGAGGCCACAGCCTGAATCAGCAGCGTCAAGGGGACAGGAAGACTGGGCTTGGGGCAAGAAGGGGTGGCTCTGGGGGCACCTCCCCCAAGGCTAGTCCTGAGCTCCTGGGCCCACAAAACCAGAGTTAGGGGACCAGTGGGCTGCCCTGGGATCTGAGGCTGTGGCCAGCCCTGTCCTGCGAGGCTGGTATGTGGCTCTAGGTTGTTGGGGAGGAATGGGGCAGGGTGAGGTTGTGCCAGGGTGCAGGGGCTCAGGGCGGAGTCAGGTACTGTTGCCCTGCTCCTGTTCGAACAGCAGCATTGCGAGCTGGGTTCGGGAGCCAAGGCCCTCAAGCATGCTCTGGCGGCATCGGTGGTACAGGTCCTCACTGAGCCGTGCACTGCACCACTGGGCCCGGTAGCGCTGCAGCAGTGCCGGCTCTACTGCCCGCAGCACGTGCAGGCTAGAGAAGCGCAGGAATAGCTCATACACATCCAGGCTTTCCAGCAGCTCCTCCTCCTGCTCTGAGGCCGCTGCCAGCTGCCCTCGAGCAGCCACATAATCGGAGTTGTAGAAGCAGGCCTCGTTGGCTGCCTGGCGATCAAAGCGGCCTGTGTCACGACCCAGCTCTGGTGGCCAGGGTCCCTGTGGTGGAGCCACAGCTGGGTGGAAGGCCTGGAAATGCATGGGAAAGAAAGCCTGCCAGCCAGAGATGGCATGCATTCGGCAGCGATTCAGGAAGTCAGGTGTGAGCACCGTGTCTGGCCCGGCCAGCAGGAATAGTGTGTCCAGTGGGTGCTTCTTGGAGAGTAGATCCATGAGGCGCAGTGGAGAGGGTGCAGCTGTTTGCACACTGAGCCAAGGCACGCGGGCCCCAGGAAAACGCCGTTCCAACTCTGCCACATGGGCCTTAATGGGTGCAAAGACATCTGCATGGGCTGCCCGCTGGGCCTGGCGTGGTTCATATAGTAGTAGCAAAGTCAAGGCTGCTGAATCACCAGGCTCCAGGGCTGCAGTGGCAAAGGCCTCCAGGAAGTTACGGGCCAGGTCACGCTCAGCTGCAGCCATAGGCAGCAGCACAGTGAGATGTGAGGCCTCTGTGACATAGGGCACAGGCAAGATCTCCACTCGGCTCAGCGGCCGGAGCAGCTGAACCCGGCGGGTGAGGGGTCTGCGGCCACCCTGAGGGGTCAGTGCCTCCAGCTGCAAGTCCAGTGTATACTCCATACCCCGGGCTGGATCGAAGCGTCGGTAGCCATTAACCAGCTGCTGCTTCTGGAGTCGCAGGGCTGGGTGGTAGCGGCGGTTGAGTTCTTCCAGGGCTGCCCCTAGGACATCAGCTACATCAGCCCGATCAGCCCCACGAAGTGGGCAGCGAGGTGAGCCATCAGCACAGGAGAAAGCATGCTGCTCTGTGAAGTAGTCCCAGCGCAGGACCTCAAAGCGGGAGGCAGGGCGGGATGGTGCTGGGATGCCCACGGGCCAGGCAGCGGCCCGCTCTCCATCAGCAGCCAGATGGCTGGTGTTCTGGATCTCCCACTGCACCGGAGAAACAGGTCATGAGCAAGGCAGAGCACACAGCTGGGGGGCTGGGGATGGCAGTAGGTACCTTGCCAACTTCTGCCCACCCAGGGCCTCAACCCATCCTTTCTGCAAACGGAGCCAGCTTGAAAGTTAAAAGAGGCATTTCTGGGAGGCTCTTCAGAGAGGCTGAATCAGGACTGGACAGCAAGTTTGTTCTGGATTCTAGCATTAACTTTTTGTTTCCTGGGACTTCTGAGACATCAAACCCTGCTCCCCCTTATCTCCACTCATTTCATTCTCCGCGCCCACAAACCCAGGTCATACCTGCAACTCCCGGATCTCCTGGTATGTGCGTTCCAGCTCGGCTCGGGCAAAAGCCTTGTGCAGCTGGTACATGTGCACAGGGTCACGCACAGGGTGGGCTGTCAAGGCACTTCGGAACCGAGGATCCCCTTCCTGTACGGACTCCCCAGGACTCAGCTCCAGATAGTTATAGTGTACCCCCTGGGGGGGAGAAGAGAAAGGGTCCATTATTGGAAGAATGACATATTAACTTCCCCCTTATTTCATAGTGTATCATCTCCTCATCCTACAACCCACTGTGGATTTGGAGTCAGATTTCTTTGGGTTTATGTCTACTTAAGTGACCCGTTTTGAGCATGGACAAGCCTCTGCCAGCTCATCTGTGAAACAGACATGCAATGTCTCAGAGCTGTCAGGCTCAAATAAAATAAAGACTAACAATGAACATGGTGAAAAGTTCCCTTATTTTCTCTAATTCTTATAACAATCCTGAGTGATAATGGTCTCCATTTGAATGCATAATACTGAAGGTCAGATTTATTAATTTATCTAAGGTCTCAGGGATAGAAAATAACTGGCATGGAAATCCAGGCCTGTATCTGAACCACCCCTCTGCCCTCAGAAGAAGAGGGCAAGCTCAGCCAGGAGGTGCCAGTGAGGAGGCTTATCTTCCCACCTCGTGGTCACCAGTGCAGCCCACCCCGGTGGCATCTATAATGCAGCGTCCCAGCCACTCGTCAGGGCGTGCACTGACGATGTCATTGCGGCAGCCTTCCAGGTGGGGGCGCAGCTGCTGGAGCAGGGTGCGCGACAGCAGTACCCCAAAGCCTCCGTGGCAGTAGCGGCCTTGGGTAGGCTCTCCGCCAATGAAGTCCTGGGGCCTCCCTAGATAGAGGTGGGCAGCGGAGGCCAGGCTGAGGCGGCCAGTTAGGCGTGCCACTCCGTGCGCCTCGGTGTAGGTGGCATCAGGCACTAGGAAGAACCAGTCAAAGTCGTCACCATGCTGCTCCAGCAGGTGGCGCAGCGCCAGGTGCAGGTGCCCGATGGGCCGCTCTTCGCCCAGCGTCACCACTGCCATGCCAGATGGTGTCCGGCGGCCCCGCGCGCCTGTCAGGAACACCACTCGCTCTAGTCGGTGCCCCAGCGTTCGGTTCACTGCCACACCCAACGTGGGCAACGTGGCCTGTGAGGTCAGCACCGCCACCAGCAGCCTCTGCCTGATGCCCAGCTCTGTGCTGATGTATCGAGTCCTGGAGGAGGAGAACTCAGGGTCAACAAAAAGGCAAGACAGGTGGGAGAAGTACACACGAGTCCAGCAGGTCCTACCTTCTCAAGCCGCTTCTTCATCTATGCATAGGATAAGAATAACACCTATCTCCCAGGGGTCGTGGGGTTTAAATGCAATACCTGTCTTATCCACGTCGTATTTTGCATTTAGAAGACAGCAATATCCATGCAGAAAGACCCCATACCATGGGTCTGATTCCTGACTTCACTACTTAGTAGCTGTATCCTTAGTTTGATGTGTTATTTAACCTGAGTCATCTGTAAAATGGACTGGTGTTAGCTATTCAAAGCACTTGGCAAATGTTTCATGTACCATGAATATACTTATTTCTATGTAAATATGCTGCTATACCATAAAAATATCACATAAATGATATAGAGGAATTTATGGTGCAGAGGTGTATTGAGCGTGTTTGGGGAAGGGACAAACTAGGACAGTAAGTCACATCTGAAAAGCAGAAAGTTGTAAACCAGGAATTTGAGCCCAGTGTTACTAAGGAGAAATTGTTTCAACTCATAACCAGAGACATTCATGAGATGAATATATTTCTTTTACCCCATCTCACCCCAGGTGGCCCTAGTAACCCATGCAGGAGTGAGATATAGGTAAATTTTAGTTCTCCTTTTCCCCCCCTTCTTTTACACTCTACACACAAGTTGTTTCTCAAACCCCTACAGTACAGCCAGGAAGCTAAGAGGATCTTTGGGGGACCACAGGGCAGAACCAGCTTAGGACAGAGGTAAGCAGGTTCAACTCAGGCCAGGATGAGACCCAGAGGGGGCCTCAAACTGGCCCCACGGCCCGCGGGTAAACAGGGCTATAGGAAATTATCCGGGCCCAAAGACTTCCTGGCCGGCCAACCCCTTCCTTCCGGAGCCTGACCCGGCCTCCGGC
>NW_022900928.1:119359403-119368339 GCF_012274545.1 Fukomys damarensis
GGCGCCCGAGCCTCGGCCGCCGCCGCCGCTGTCCGACGTGTCACTGCGGGGACCCCGCCCCCGGGGTGGGGTCTCAGGCTCAACTACCGGAGAGGGAGGAGAGGGGGAGGTTAAAGGGGAAGGACCCCCGGAAGTGCCCCCTCCTCAGTGCCGGAGAGGGAGACGCTGGGGGCGGAGTCCCTTGCCTCCCCCCGGCGTGGTTGGTGCGTCCCTGGTGACGTCAGGAGCAGCCCGCCCCTGCCTGGATGGTGCGCCCTGAGTGACGTCAGGAGCAGAGGCCGGAGCTGTCCATCAGCACCTAGGGCCGCGGGCGGGATCAGGGCATGGGGCCGCGGCTCTCGGACAGCCCGAACCCCTGCTTCTGCTCCCTTCCCTTCCCCGGGACCGGCTTGAGTCTCCGGACGCCGCGGGACTGGAGTGCCTGCTGGTGTTGGAGGTGGAGCGGCGACGCTGCCGCGCGGAGACCAGTCTCTCCGGTCCAGCAACCCCTTTCCCCGCCCGGCGGACTTTCCCCGGACCCCAATCATTTGGAGCTTCGGGCGCCCCGCAACCCCCGGCCCCTACGGCCCCTGCACAGCCTCTTTTGCTCAGGAGCTCAGGTCGCCCCAAGCCCAGGTAGATGTTGGACAATCCCAGGTTTAGCCTCCCACAGATGAGTCTTCTGGCTGCCTCCCTTCGCCAGCAGCGCACTGCCCGCATCTCCCCTCACTCCACTCAGCCTCCTTTAACTTCATCCCGGGCCCCTCTAGCCAGGCACTTCTGTTTCCCTTTGTCTTTGCTTCCACTTCAGGGATGCTTCCAGAGCTGCATGATGTGGGCTCCACTCCTTTGTCCACTATGTCCTTGCTGATTTCTCCCATTCCCACTCCCACCCTCTTCCCAGGGGGGACCCAGCACTCCTCGTTGACCCCCAACTTCCTCCCTATCAGGTGGACCTGGGAGGGTGACCCCCTTCCGTTCCCACCACTATGCCGGGAACCATGGAGACACTGCGGTTCCAGCTGCTGCCCCCAGAACCAGATGATTCCTTCTGGGGTGCACCCTGTGAACAGCCCCTGGAACGCAGGTACCAAGCACTGCCGGCCCTCGTCTGCATCATGTGCTGTTTGTTTGGAGTCGTCTACTGCTTCTTCGGTGAGATCTCCCTCTGGGCTCCCCACTGGTTTCTCAAGTTCTGTTTCTGAAGCCCCCCAGTCTTCTCTAGAAGCCCCCCGTAAATAATTTCTCCCTTCCTCTTTCACATCTCACGTTTGTAGATCATCTAGAGTAGATTCTAGAGAACACAGGTTTTTTAATTAGACATATAGTACTTGAGTTTGAACCTGGGTCTACCGTACTGTGATGTCTTGGACATATTAACCTATTAGAGTCTGAGTTGTCTCACTTGAACAAAGGACACAATGATATTTGTCTCCTATAGATGTGTTATAAAGATTAGTAGGTATTCAATAAATAGTAACTATTGTAGCAAAGAGGTGTTTGGGTCACTGTGGTAGGGAGGGAATGCTGACAACTTAGCAAGGTTATTAAACATGTCCCCTTACAACAGGGCATACTGTATGATGGGGGAGAGACTCCTGAAATATTCACACTTATGATACATATTAGAGTGGGCTGGATGGTAGTCACACACATGGAGATCGCCTACAAGGCAGGCTCCAGTAACCGAAGCTGGTGAAGAGTACATAGCATGGGTACTGCAAAAGATAGCTCAGTTCAGTTAGGCAAGTGGGAGCTGAAATCCAGCTCACACTCTGCTTGCCAAACTCAAGCCTTTCAGAAGGCCGCCTTTCCTTGTGCAATCTTCCCTAGAGAAAGGTACACCTTTTTCTAATTTGCACAAAGTTATCATATGGGCTAGCAGCAGCCTGGAATAAATACCTAGTGTTTCTACAGCAAGAGTTACAGAACTCCAGAGGGGACAGTGGGTTCTGTGGGCAGAGGCCTAAGGAAGGAACCAGTGGGGTAAAAGAGGCTCGTAGGTTTGGCAGAGGTGAGGCAAGATTTGTCTCTATAACCTTCATACCTCTCTACAGAATGAGTGGGTAGATAGGGCGGGAGCCAGCTGGTCCCTCTCCTCCCTCCCCAAACTCTGGACTGAATCACTGCAGACTGGGAAGCAGAAGGTGCCCCCCTCCACATCCTGCAAGGGCTCAGGACCTGTTCTGGGTCTCCAAAGAATCTGTATCACTTCATCCCCTCCACTTTCTGTACCCAGTCCCTCTGCTGAGTTCTCAGGGTAGCCTCATATTCCTTTCTGTGGGCTTCCCTGACATCATCCCTCTTGGGTTCTCCTACTCAGAGCCCTCATCTAAGGAACCCACTCCTCTCTCAGACCCCAGAATCACCTGGACTTCAACAGTTGTCCTCATTCCTGGAATAGAACCTGCTCTTTATTCTCTTTCTCTTTGGCTCTCTCTGACTTCTTGAGCCCATCCTGACTTCCATTTTCCCAACTACCCCTTCTGTGTCTGTCAAAGGTGCCTAATAGACCTAATAGTTCTAGTGGCCTATAACCTTTTCTTCTGAAACTCCACAACTACTGTTTCCCTCTTTGATTTTCTATACCCCTCCCCCACCTCATTTCTTCCCACCCCTCTGAGTCTTTCTGTGACTGCTAGTTCTGGTCCCTGGTTATTCCTCTCAGATGGGGATCTTAATCCCAATAGCCTTATTGTTGATTCACCTGTCACTACATTAGAATCACAATATTCCCATTTCTCTGGCTTCAGTTCCTCTCTCAAAAGCCCTTTAATACTCTCAGTGATTCAACTTTTACGGACTCCCTGGACCTGCAGACTCCTTCTAGAGTTCATCCCCAATAATCCAGCTCTCTGTCCTCTTTTAACTTTCCAGTAATGCCTTATCTCTGAAGTCCTGTGACACTTCAAAGTACCTGTATGACTGCCATCTCTCAAAGACATTTTTCTGACTTCTAAATACCTCACTTCTGAACTCTCCTTCCCCCAAAAGACCCCTATGACATTGCCAATCTCAGTGTGACCCCGATGACCCCTCTCTCTGAGCCCTGTGACCCCAATGCCCCGTTACTGATTTGCTCAACTCCAGTGATCTGGCTCTGACTCCTCTGACACTTGAAGACCCCAAATCATTATCTCAATGGTTATATCTGCCTTCACAATGAGTCTCAGTGGCCATATCACTCTGACTGCCCTGACCCCAGTGGCCCATCACTGATGCCCTCATGACCCCAGTGACACCCAATTCTCTTAGCGTCCTTGCCCACTGTCGTGGTTCCTCTGGGATCCCATGACCCTGACCCTGCTGACCTCCTCTCTTTAGCCTGATGACCTCCTTGGCCGCTCAATCGTCCCTATTCCCCTGCAGGTTACCGCTGCTTCAAGGCAGTGCTCTTCCTCACGGGGCTGCTGTTTGGCTCAGTGGTCATCTTCCTGCTGTGCTACCGAGAGCGGGTGCTGGAGACACAGCTGAGTGCTGGGGCGAGCACAGGCATCGCGCTGGGCATTGGGCTGCTCTGCGGGCTGGTGGCCATGCTGGTACGCAGTGTGGGCCTCTTCCTGGTGGGGCTGCTGCTCGGTCTGCTGCTCGCTGCCGCTGCCCTGCTGGGCTCCGCACCCTACTACCAGCCTGGCTCTGTGTGGGGCCCACTAGGGCTGCTGCTGGGGGGCGGCCTGCTCTGCGCCCTGCTCACCCTGCGCTGGCCCCGCCCACTCACCACCCTGTCCACCGCCGTGACTGGTGCTGCACTCATCGCCACTGCTGCTGACTACTTTGCCGAGCTGCTACTGCTGGGGCACTACGTGGTGGAGCGACTGCGGGCCGCTCCCGTCCCCCCACTCTGCTGGAGGAGCTGGGCCCTGCTGGCACTGTGGCCCCTGCTCAGCCTGATGGGTGTTCTGGTGCAGTGGCGGGTGACGGCAGAGAGGGACTCACACACAGAAGGTGAGAGAGCACAGGCTAGAGTGAAAATGGGAGGAGGGGATGGCCTGAGATGGTTGGGGGGCCCAGGAACTGGGGATAAGGAACCAAAACTGTTCACACCATCAGCCCAAGGCTTCAATGGGGTAGGAGAGCTGACTCAGGGTGTGGGAGGACAGGACCAATATCATCATTCGTTCCACAACAATGTGTGATATGGATCAGCCCTGGGCGAACTCCCTTCCTGGCACTAGGGACATAGCAGAGATAAAATAGAAAAGGAGGGACTGGGGATATAGCTCAGTGGCAGAATTCTTGCCTAACATGTGCAAGGCTCTGGATTTCATCCCAAGTGCTGTAAAACAAACAAAAAACAAACTCCAGAAAAGTTTCCTGCCTTTATGGATATATATCCAGGGCAGCTGAGAGACAGGTTATAGACATTCAATCCAACAAGATAATTCCTATTGGAATAGGAGTGATATGAAGGAGATACACAATGTAACATGACCGAGAGAGCATATGGAGACTGTTAGGGTGGTCAGAGCTGCTTGAAGTGGGTGACATGCAGGCAGATAAGGGACCAGCCATGGCTTCCAGCTCAAGAAGAGGGAATGACCAAGGGTAAAGACCCTGAGGAGGAGTGTGGCTAGCATATTGTTTGTTTATTTATTTTATTTATGTTTTTGGTGGTACCAGGGGTCAAACTCAGGACCTTGCGCTTGTGAGGTAGGCGTGGCACCACTGAGCTAAATCCCTGGCCTCATGACTAGCATATTTGAGTAAGAGGGCTGGAGTGTGGCATGTGGACATCAGGATGATCATGAGGGTCCTCTTGGCCAGGAGGAGGACAATGAATTTTATTAGACGGGAAGTGAGGTACCAGTGGGGGGTTTAAAGTAAGGGAGGATATAACATCGTTTGGGGCACATGTTCTGCTGCTGAGTATAGAAAGCCTTGGAGGGAGGCAAGCAAAAAAAGGACCATGAGAAAGCAGTAATAGCTGTCCAATGGCAAGATGATGGGGACTGACCTGGAAGTCACCTGTCACTCAAGATCTGGAGTGGGACAACATCTGGGGAAGGGGGGATCCCTGCAAGTCCCAGCATCTCACATAGAGACATTAAGAAGAAAACAACAGTGGAAGGAAGGCCCATTCCGGAGGTGCGAGACTGGGAAAGAAGTGACGGGTGTGGTGGAAGTAGTGGACAAAGGGAGCCTGGAAGCCTGAAGTTGCCAGGTGGGAAGAGAAGGGGAGAGCTTGGAGGGAAGAGGTTCATGGACTGCTGAGTCCCTTCTCTGCCATCCCTCTTCAGTGGTCATCAGCCGGCAGCGACGGCGCGTGCAACTGATGCGGATTCGGCAGCATCAGGAGCGCAAGGAGAAGCAGAGGAAGAGGAGACCACCTCGGGCTCCCCACAGAGGTCCCCGGGCTCCTCCAAGGCCTGGGCCCCCTGACCCTGCTTATCGCCGTAGGCCAGTGCCCATCAAACGCTTCAATGGAGATGTCCTCTCCCCGGTGAGCACTCTGAGCCCCTCCAACCCCAATGGAGGAGACAGGAGTGTGTAGACTCTGTTCAAGCAGGACTGGGCTTTCCCCCGGGGCTACTCACTGTCTAGAAGGCCTCGTGTTTGTCCATCCACCGGAACCCCTGTACAGAGGGCCTAGTCTGTCCTACCCTGGGGTTGGAGCAAAGTTGTCCCAAATATGGATTTTAAATGGGATAGGATAAGTGGAGGTTTTCTGGGCTGTAGACTCTGGATGTGAGGGAGTCATGGGTCTGTATATGGGGAGCGCTATCAGGCCTGTGCGGGTGCAGAGGGAGATGGCTTGCAGTGGACTCTCACACCGTGTTACCTCTTCACAGAGCTACATCCAGAGCTTCCGGGACCGGCAGACTGGGAGCTCCCTGAGCTCCTTCATGGCCTCACCCACAGATGCAGACTATGACTATGGGGCCCGGGGGCCACTGACAGCCTGCTCAGGCCCCCCTGTGCGGGTATAGCTGTGTCTCTGCCTGTCTAGACTGTAGTCACCAGCTCTGCCAGCATGGGAAGTCCCGCTAGGCTGCCACCCGGGCTGCCTGGCCCTGCGGCCTTCGGCTATGCCTCTTCCCTCCCTGGAGGGGGCTGACCTGGTCACCAGAAGGGAGGACCTGTCTCAGGCTAGGCTTTGCCTGAGTAGAAAACCCCCTCCCATGCTCCCGAAGGTCTCCTAAGGAACTCGGGGTATGAACCCATTGGGGTGTGCTCAGGGTTATGAGTGTGTCACCTGTGTGTCGCATGTGTGCAAGGGAGTAGGTTTGGAGGGGACATTGGGCCCCTTGCCTTAGATTTTTGACTGGTTGGCCATCCCCAGGGCCGGCCTGCCTCCTCCCCACTGCGGGGTCCCATGGGCCACTCTCCTGCATGTCTGTGTGGAGGAGGCCTGCCTGTCTCCACCATTACTCCATCTCCCAACCACTCATCTAAGGGTTCTTGCCCTTGTCCACAGGGCAAACTGCAGCACCCCTCACCCTGCTCTCCTGGCCTCTGCAAAGCCACCACCAGCCTAAGAGCAGTGGCAGGGAAGGGGGTGGGAGGTCCTGCCCTGGGCTGGGTTGCAGGGGTGTGAAGGGAGGGGGGATTAAGTGCACGGTGCACGTCTGGTGTCTGTCATGCCACCTTGGACACCTCATGCTTCTGTCTCCTCCCCCACACCCTGCTTTACCTCCTTTATAAATGTGCCAAACTGCGTGGCCTCTGCCAGGAGTGGTGGTCGTCAGTGGCTGGCACTTCCATGGGCCAAGCTGGAAGCACTGCAGCCTCAGGTCCCTGTGTCACTTCCTACAAGGACTCCAGGCAAGGTCTGTCCTCCCACAGCGCAGCACAGCACAGCAGGGAAATGAGCTGTAGCACATTTATTGTTTCCCAACACCTGTGGTTCCCCTGCTTCCCCACCCTGCCTAGGGTGAGGGCACACGACTTCCAAGTTGTCCAAGGGCAACTTCCTGGCCTGGTTCAGTCCTCCTAGTCACCTGCAGAGGAATGATTCCACATGGGACTTGGAGGAGAGTAGATGGCACCTTCCTCAGCCTGGCAGAGCCTGGGCACCCACAGGGGAAAAGCTGAGTCCTCAGCCTCTGCCTGGCCCTTTTGGAGCCTCTGTCAAGGCTGTATGTAGGGATAGGAAGGTGAGTGTCAGTTAGGGTCAGGCATGGGGACCATGTGAAGAGAACACAGGGATTTGGCATAAAGGGGAAGGCAGTTCCTATATGGAAGGGGGAAGAAGAGGAACAAGCTTAGAAGCCTCTGTCCAGGTCGACGTTGAAGGCCTCGCTTAGATGGGCAGAAGCCAGCTGGAACAGGAAGCAGGAGGGAGTAGGGTACAGGTGTCAGCACAGATACAGTGGAGCTGGGAAGGAGAGGATTGGTAGATGTGGGGTGCTCAGGAGAGACTGTCCAGAGCATGAAGGAGTGAGGGAAAGGTGGGGACAGCTGACCAGAAGCAAATTGCTCAGGCTGAGAACTTAGGGCTCTCTCCTCTCCTCAGTAGGGGGTGTGATCTATCCCACCCCTCCTCCACTCCATACGTCCAACCCTTCCTAAACACCCAGCCAAGACCTTCCCCAGGTCCTGGAAAACCACCTTGAGGTATGTCCCAGCTCCCAGGTGACCCTCCCCCCTGGCCTGCTGGTGCCCCTCTGACTTCTGTCCTCCCAGTGGGCTTTACTCACCCTCTACTAGCAGCCGTGTGGCAGCGCAGTCCTGGCCGACCTGGCAGCAGTAGGTGCCCTGGTCCTCAGGTCGCACGTCACGGATGACCAGGCTGTGGGTGGGGCCGTGGCTGCGCATTTCATACTTGTCTCCTGGACACAGCTCGACTCCCTCCCTCAACCAACACACGTAGCCTCCAGAGCGGGACACGGTCACCTCCAGCACCGCCAGGCGGCCGGCCAGAACAGTTTTCTCTCGAGGGGGGCGGCGGCACATCTGGAGAGGCAATGCTGGAGGGTGGAAGGCAGGGCTTAAATTAATAGGGACATGCACAGCCCCAAGGAGGAGGCGCATCTCTCTCTATGGCCTCCACTCTTGTCTCCCTCTGTCGTACCGGGTACCGGTCCGTATCCCTGCACCCCAACTCAGTCTCCTCCCCACCCCCAGCCCAGGAAACGCTCTGCCCTCTGTGACCCACCCCAAGAGAGCCCCTGGAAGGGAGAGGAGAAAGGAGGCAGCATTCTTAGGATCAGCCCCAGGGCAGGAGGAGATGCCCTTCCCTTCGCCCCGGTCTCAGTAGCTTACCCTCCACCTCCAGCAGAGCCGAGGACTGGGCGGGTCCCGCCTGGAAACGGACTTCACCGGCGTCCTCTGCGCGAAGCAAGCTCAGCACCAGAATGTGTTTCTTCCCTAGGGGTCAGGGGGGCGCTAGAGAGGCCGCAGCCTCCTCTGGAGAGGGTTGGGGATGAGGGTAGAACCAGAGTAGTACCCGCGCCATAGGTTCGGACCCGGTAGGTGTGCATTGGGATGGGCGGAGTAGGGTTGCGGATAAGGAACAGGAGCATTGCAGGACCCGGAGCTGGGGAGGAGAAAAGTCCGGGAGAACTGGCTGGCTGGGCTGTGGGGCGGGGCCTGTTAGAGTGGAGGCGGAGCTTATCCTAATGGGCGGACTCATCCTGAACCTGGGGCGGAGCCTCCAAGGCCCGAGCGGATAGAAAGGTGGCCAGACCTTCCTGTCGGATGCGGACGCGGTCTCCGGGTCTCAGCTGGCGGCCTCCAAGCTCCCAGCATCCTGGGGTCTCGGCCTCCGACACAGTGCATTGGAACGTGGCGCCGTCCCCTTCGCGGGCGCGCACCGACCGGAGCTCGCTGAGCACTGACACCTCGCGCTCTGGGGCGGAGCCCGGGGAGTGAGGCGGGGCTGGGAGGCTTTCCAGACCACGCCCCCGCCACGCCCTCTCTTCAGAAGCTCCTGGCCAGCCCAGGGGAAAAGACAGGTCCGCAGTCCCCGCGCCCACAGCAGTGCCCAGGCCTGGCATCGCCCTATACCCACCGCGCAC